>NC_092333.1:152268750-152875000 GCF_046630445.1 Rutidosis leptorrhynchoides
TGTTTTTGATCGAAAATATGTTGAAGGCTTTTATGATCAGTAAATACAGTGCATTTAACCCCATACAAGTAGTGTCTCCATATCTTCAATGCAAACACGACTGCTCCCAGTTCTAGATCATGCGTCGTATAATTCCGCTCGTGAATCTTTAATTGTCGGGATGCGTATGCAATAACTTTCTTCCGTTGCATAAGAACGCAACCAAAACCTTGTCGCGAAGCGTCACAATATATTTCAAAATCATCATTCCCTTCTGGTAACGATAAAATAGGCGCCGTAGTCAACTTCTTTTTCAGTAATTGAAATGCACTCTCCTGCTCAGAAGTCCATTCATATTTCTTCCCTTTTTGCGTTAACGCTGTCAACGGCTTAGCTATTCGGGAAAAATCTTGAATAAACCTTCTATAATAACCGGCTAAACCCAAAAATTGGCGTATCTGCGTTGGTGTCTTAGGAGTCTCCCATTTTTCAATGGCTTCAATTTTTGCTGGATCAACCTGAATTCCTTTGCTACTAACAACGTGGCCAAGAAATTGCACTTCTTTCAACCAGAAAGCACATTTAGAAAATTTAGCATATAGCTGTTCTTTTCTTAACAACTCTAATATCAACGTTAAATGCTGCTCATGATCTTGCTCACTCTTGGAATAGATAAGAATGTCATCAATGAAAACAATAACAAACTTATCTAAATATGGACTACAAACTCGATTCATGAGGTCCATGAATACAGCTGGCGCATTCGTCAATCCAAACGGCATGACCAAAAATTCGTAATGTCCGTAACGTGTCCGAAAAGCAGTTTTCGGTATATCTTCTTCTTTGACGCGTAATTGATGATAGCCCGATCTTAGGTCAATTTTCGAGTACACACATGATCCTTGGAGTTGATCAAATAAGTCGTCAATTCTCGGTAGTGGATACCGATTCTTGATAGTTAACTTATTTAATTCACGATAATCTATACACATTCGGAAAGATCCGTCTTTCTTCTTGACGAATAAAATTGGAGCTCCCCACGGTGAAGTACTTGGTCGTATGAATCCACGATCCAGTAATTCTTTTAACTGACTCTGAAGTTCTTTTAACTCGGACGGTGCAAGTCTATATGGAGCACGGGCAACCGGTGCAGCTCCTGGTACAAGATCTATTTGAAATTCTACAGATCTAAATGGAGGTAATCCCGGCAACTCTTCCGGAAATACTTCAGGAAAATCTCTTGCCACAGGCACGTCATTGATGCACTTCTCTTTTTCTTTCTTTTCGACTTTATTAACATGTGCTAAGATAGCATAGCACCCTTTCTTCAAGCACTTTTGAGCTTTCAAATAACTAATGAGTTTTAGCTTTGAGTTACCCTTCTCTCCATAAATCATTACTGGCGTTTTATCCTTACGAGGAATGCGAATTGCCTTCTTGGCGCACACAACTTCAGCTCCTATTTTGGACATCCAGTCCATGCCGACTATTACATCAAAACTTCCTAATTCTACGGGTATCAAATCAATCTTAAATGTTTCTCCAGCTAAATTTATTTTACAATCACGGCAAATTTTATCGGCTTTAATTAGTTTACCATTAGCTAACTCAATCATGTACTTAGCATCTAGAGGTAATGATGAACAATTCAATTTAGCGTGAAAGTCTCTACACACGTAACTTCTATCAGCACCAGTATCAAATATAATAGATGCGGATAAGTTATTAATGGTAAACGTACCCGTAACAAGCTCCGGGTCTTCACACGCCTCTCTAGCATTAATAACAAATGCTCTCCCTCGTGCAGGTCCGATATTCTTCTCTGGATTCGGGCACTGGCTCTTATAATGACCCTGTTTCCCACATCCATAACAAGTAACAGTAGCCAAAGCAGTTCTATTTGCATTAGTGGCAGGAGTCTTGGTACCATTTGTATTTGTAACGAGAACCCTACAATCTTCAGCAAGATGACCCTTTCGATTACATTTATTGCATACCACATTACAGTAACCAGAGTGATGTTTGTGGCATCGGTTGCATAAAGGATTTTGTCCTTTATAACCAAAGCTTAAACCACTACCCGCACCTTGCGTGATTTCTTGTTTCTTAAAAGATTGTTGTTGGTTACCTCGATCATAATTTCCATTCCACTTTCTTTTGTTACCTGATACCTTCACATCAGTATTGGATACTTTCTTATCCATGATGACCTGATCCATTAGCTCGTTTGCCATGGTTATAGCTTCATGAATTGTCTTAGGTTTCGATGCTGTAACATTTACCTTGACCTTTTTGGGCAAACCATCTTTGTACATTTCAATCTTCCGTTCTTCGGTTGGAACCAATTCAGGACATAGCAAAACTAATTCCATGAATCACTGATTGTAGTTGGTGATTTCAGTACCAACAACCTTCAGACTTCGTAATTCATCTTCCAACTTCCTAACCTCGTTCCTTGGACAATACTCGTTGATTAACATTGTTTTGAATTCTTCCCAAGGAGTATCATAAGCTACATCTCCTCCTACAGCCTTCACATAATTTTTCCACCACATGAGTGCACTATCTTGTAAAGTGCACGATGCATACTTGGTCATGTCCTTTTCAACACAACCACTTATTTTAAACACAGTCTCCATCTTTTCTATCCACCGGGTTAAACCGATCGGTCCTTCTGTTCCACTGAATGATGAGGGCTTGCAAGCTTGAAAAGTTTTGTAAGTGCACCCCACACGAGGATTTGGGTTAACTGCAGCACCTCTTGCAGCCTTGACCCATAACATTCTGTCGTTCACTCGCTGATTGATGAGTTTCTGGATTTCTTGTTCCGTCATTCGGTTCAATCGCGCCATATTCTTCTATAAGAATGAAAAGAAAATAATTATTCACATGGAATATTATAGATGTAGTGTATATTTACAGTACATTATAGCTTATTAATAATATGAACCAGGTATTATTATAAAAGCCTTTTCTTCTTATTAGCGTTTTATAATTATATCTAGGGTAGTACCTACCCGTTAATGTCCATACTTAATAGCTTAGTACAGAATCAATTAATACCATCTAAATAATACTTAACCATGGAAAATTATTGCATTTCACACTTCACTATTTTACATATGCTTATCTTACATCGAACATTAAGCAAACCACACTAATAATATTATACAAAACATTATATGATCCCATGGTTTAATACGGCAGCGCATCGTTTGGTCTATTTTATAAGGCGTTTAGGTTCAATGAATCGCCTAACGCTTATCCTAGCTGTCTGCCTATATTTTGGCTGTGGGACTGAAGAACTGGATGCCGGGATAGAACGAATAGGAATAGAGGGAATAGGGGTGGTAGTGTCTAGTGGAGTTGGTGCCACATCATCCTTACTAAACTCGGGATTTGAATTTTCTAATTCATTAGCCTTTCGTTTCTTTCCTAATTCGAACTTGTCTTTCGTAATTTCCTGTATTTCTTCCTCGGGTTCACTTTCCTCCTCGGGTTCACTTTCCTCCTCGGGTTCACTTTCCGGGTTCCCTATAGTTGGTTCATCCGGAATTTGTGAGTCTTCCCCAAAGATATTATTTTCGTCATCGGATAGGTTAATGACTGAAACGCCATCTGAAGATTCTGATTCGGAGTCGCTGAATGTGATAATAAGTTTCGAGCCCGACATCTATCACATAACAACTAACCCATTAGTACTACATAATATTTACATATAATTTTAACCAACAATGATAAGCAATGGTTTTTAAATCAGACCCGGTCAAAGTCCAGACTTACTAATGTATCCTAACGACTTATCAGTTAGACACACTAATGCAAACCTGCTTCGCTAAGACCACCGCTCTGATACCACATGTCATTACCCGTCCTTAACCATAAGAACAAGTTAGATAACGTATGATTTCATTGCGAGGTATTGACCTCTATATGCGACATTTTTAAAAGAACAACTGCATTTATTTTACATTACAAACCATAACTCTTATGATAATACAAGCTTTAGACAATATAAAGATGATTATCGTTTAGCGATAATCTTAGACTTACAAACTTTACATGTGATGATAACAATACGATTTCTAGCATATTTTACATTACAAATCCTCCGATATGCAGTTTTATTTTTGACACAAATATGCATACTCAAGATCTTGTTTAAATTCAACATGTTGCAGCGGAAGCTTCTAATTATCACCTGAGAATAGACATGTTTAAAACGTCAACATAAAGTTGGTGAGATATAGGTTTAATGCCGGCAGCAATATATATATATATATATATATATATAGACCACAAGATTTCATATATAAACGTTTTAATAAAAATATTCTAAGTGGCTGAGCACTTGGTAACCATACTTAACATTTAATCACGTCGCATATTCCCTTTATTATGAAATCTTACTACACCGTACCAAGTGTAGTCACAAAACGAAGTACTGTGCAACCGTTGAATACTGGTCGTCCAGTCCGGTTGGGGTTGTCAGGCCCGATAGATCTATCAACAGGATTCGCGTTTACAATACCGCTGTAAATAACAGTTACCAAGCTACAGGGAAGTATGCCAGTGGTACAACTCAACGTAGAATATATTTTTCAGTTACTTGTGTCCATAACGTAAAACATAAAATACATGTATTCTCATCCCGAAATATTTAGAGTTTAAAAGTGGGACTATATACTCACTTTCGTCTTGAAGATATGTAATTTTGACTTGGTCTCCGATTGATATCACGAACCTATCCATATATAATATATCAATACCTTTTCTTTTTAAACAATCGTCACATATATATACTTATAATACTTTTAATACTTTTAATAATTCCTTAGTCCGTAGTTAGCAGTCCGATGTTAGTAATTCAATTTTAAATGGTTCATTTTTAGGTGTTTAATAAACCCCCAATGAAATAAACAAAAACCCCCATCGTATATGTATTGGTCGAGATTAATCTTGACCCACGGTACCGGTGCTGTCAAATGACGTGTTGCGTACATAAAGTACCGGTGTTGTCAAATGACGTGTTGCGTACAATCATGGGATCTTATGATTAATCTTCTCGTATTGTTTACGGGTGATCCTGAACCATATAAAATTAAATTATGAGTACATATATATAAAATATCATGTTATTTTAAAAAGATGTGATTTAATTTTCTCCAATTATTTTCGTAGCTAAACTAGTCTTAGATATCCGATCTCGTTTTGGTCATAGTTTCTTCGTTACAACTCCGTTTTCGTTGATTCAACTTGCCACTTCCTTGGATCGAGTCCCTCTTTAAGACTATGAACTGTAAATACCTTAGTTTGTATTCGAAATCACAGGTCATAGGTCAAACTTTAGTGAAACTTATGAAGTTAATCATTTTTGTTACAAAAATATCATTTAATGACCATTTTTCTAAAAATACTTATACTTTGAATTAAATCATAAAATTTTTATGTGTCATCATATTCATAAGAAAAATCATTTTTCCAGAATATAAACCTCCAATTCAAAGTTCAAGATGGTTTTTAATTATCCAACCCAAAACAGCCCCCGGTTACACTCCGACGTCGTAAAAACAGTTTTTAAGGTGTTCTTTGAAAAACCAAATTATACCTTGTTAAATTAGCATATATTTAAGTTATATTACAGGTCTTGAAGTATTTTAAATGTTAAGTTAGAAGGATCTATTTAGTTTGCAAACAAGTTTGAAAACATTCAAACTATGTTCTTGTTGTTAAAATTTTATACCACAAAATAAGATAGCTATATATATATGAATCGAATAAGGTTATGAACAAAGTTACTACCTCAAGTTACTTGGACAAGATTGCTGTAAAAGAGGAGTAAGAACCTAGAACCAAAAGGGTGATGGAATTGGATGAAAGATTGGAAGTAAGTTTGTGTTCTTGGAAGGATTCTTGAAGTGTTTTTGTAAGAGTTTTCTTATGGTGATTAAGTGATGTTTTTATGGCTAGATCTTCATGGATATTAGCTGAATGGTTATGGAGTTTAAGACTCTTAAAAGTGTGTGTGTTTTTAGCTAGAGGTTTGAGGTAAAAATGAATCAAAAATTGAAAATGGATGGAGTATAAATGGTGATGTAAAAGGTGTATAAGTTTGTAATTTTGTGAAAAAATCTTTTAATCATGTGAAATTGTCATACTAGATAACAAAAGTAGTTACCTTATACATAAGGCATTGAACAAGGGCTGGTTGGTGGTGATTTGATGTGTATATACCAATAGTAAATACGTATAGAAGCTAGGTATGATACGAGTACATGTACTCTAGATATACGTATAGAAATTTTGTGAAAAATGGAATGAGAATTCAAATATAGCTATCTTTTGTGAATACACTTATATTGTTTTATGTATTTAAGTCCTTAAAAAGTGATTAAATACATTACTTATACGATATATGTATAAACATTATAGGTCATAAGTATTTATGTCAAATAACGTTACGTATGGTTATCGTTTTGAAAACTTAAGTTAGTAGTTTCAAAATATACTTATAACTTATTGTTATTAATACAAAATGAGATATTAAAACATTCTTGGATCATGTTAAATATGTATATATACATATATATACACAAACGTATAATTATCATATATTGTATAGTTCATGATATCATCGGTCAAACTAGACGGTCAAACGTTGTGTAAAACTCATTTCAAAAACATAAGTCTCAACAATTTGGATTGCTTATCATGTTGGTAAGGTTTAATTTATGTAAATATTAATCTTATAAGTATAGAACGATCGAAAAAGTGCGGGTCGAAAAAGGATCCTGCCTCTCCGTAGTCAGCCTGGCCACTTGGTTTGTTGAATAGTTCGTGCGAAGCTTTGTTATCAAAGTACCAGGGAATCAGTAGCAAGAACCAAAAACATATTCAACCTTAGGATAGTTAGATTACCTTAGATTAAATTAAATTAGACTACCTTAGATTAAGATTACCTTAGATTGCATTCGAATTACCATAGCGTACCTTAGAAATTTAGACTATCTGCTTAATATTAAAAACAAAAAAGGATACCCAGTGTACGACCCAAACCCGATCAAGACCAGGGCCGTTGTTTTTCGTACCTGATCCAGACGCAATAATCTCTAAAGCACGCAAGGAAGCATGAATCATAAATCAAATGGTGTTACGTGTTACTTTAGCAGAAAATACCAAACCATCGATTGAAGGTCGAGGAGGACCGATCAGATTTCCAGAGATTCAAGGACACTCGTTCGAGTTAAAACATCACATCATACAGCTCATCCAAAACAGCTGTCAGTTTCATGGATTATCGAATGACGATCCTAACTCTCACCTTGATAAATTCATATCTCTTTCGAACTCCTACAAACAGCCAAAGATAGGACAAGATATAGTCCGGCTATATTTGTTTCCCTATTCTCTCACTCATCATGCTCAAACATGGTTCGAAGGACTGGAAAACGATTCCATCAGTCATGGATGGAGATGGCTACTAAATTCCTAACCAAATATTTCCCTCCTTCTAAACAAAGCAAACTTAAGAATGACATCATTAACTTCAAACAAAGTTATGATGAATCTCTTTACACTGCATGTGAGCAATTCAAAACCCTGCTGAAGAAATGCCCTAATCACCAGTTAAAATGGTCATCTCAAATCTGTACCTTCTATAATGGTCTTACAGTAAATCATAAGACGATGATCGATGCAGCAGCTGAAGGAAATCTGATGTACCAAACCGTAGACAAAGCATGTGAATTGCTCGAGAACATGACAATGCATCATCATGACTGGAACAGTGGTGAAACAACTTCATTATCTGCCCCACTCTCTACACTTAACAATCAAACGAAGGCCATCAAATCCCTCACAGATAAGATGGAATCTCTCGCTAAACAACTCAGAGAATTGAAGACGCAACCGCAGCAGGTTAACCAGGCTCAGGCCTGTGTTAATTGTACCAACCCGCAACCCACTGAAGAATATCAAGTTGAGTACAAAAACCCTGACGGTTCAGTCTGTTACGTTCAATACCCAGCTCGTCAACCAAATCCCGGATTCAATGAACAACCTAGGGTTAACCAATTTTAACGGAGCAACCATCCTTTTCGTCGTCGCTACCCACCTTATCCAGCCCAACAATCTCAATTGTCCTACGATCAACCACTTCCACTCACTGGTCCGTCAGTCGAGGAAAATTCCCCAACCACCCAAATTACACAAGGAAACTAACCCCACTCTCAGAGCTGATGACCAGTTGACTCAGTTCATACAAGGACAACAACAGCTAAATCAGAGAACTGCATCCAGACATGACCAGACGGAGATACTAATGAGAAATCAATTGGCTCTGCTCAAAAGTCTAGAGACACAGCACGAACATTTATCACAACGCCTTGAAACCCGACCACAACTAAGGTTACCTAGTAATACTATCCAAAATCCCCACATAGAGGAAGCTAAGCAAATAGATTCTATAATTCCAGAGGAAGAACCACGGAGAAGGTCAGTTAGGCTCAAGAAAAAATCAACATATACTCAGAAGCTGCCAACTGCAACTCCAGTTCGTGTAACCTACCCTGGAAGGCTACAGGAGGAACCATCCAAGCTTGATTCCTTCAAACTCGATGGAAGATTCCTGGACACCATGTCTAAAGTTCCAAACCAGAAGAGACATATTCGAAGGCTTCTCTCTACTAAGGAAAGGACACCAGATTCTAATAAAATTCCACTAAGTGAAGAATGCTCAGCATTACTCAGAAACTCTCTACCGCAGAAGCTAGGAGACATGAGCCGATTCATTTTCTCGTGTTCGATCTACCAATCTGAAACCATTCATGCGCTAGCAGATTTAGGAGCAAGTATCAAGCTAATCCCCTACTCTCTATTCAAGAGATTAGAGTTAGGAGACTTGTCACCAATTAAAATGACAATCCAACTTGCCGATCACACAATTCGATATCCTAAGGGCATAGTTGAGAACGTCTTGGTGAAAGTCGACAAATTCTTGTATCCTACGGATTTTGTAGTGTTGCACATTAAGGAAGACCTACACACACCAGTAGTTTTAGGAAGACGTTTCATGAATACGGCTAGGACTGTCATTGATGTGTATAATCAAACCTTGATCTTGCGATCACATGGGGAGAGCGTTACCTTCAAAATTGACCGACCTACCGATCTTTCTGGACAGGCAGAGGTGTTTGCTATTTCCACCAGACGGATCACTTCCCATGACGAGTCTTCACCACCAGCCGATGATATCGAAATAGGTGTCGAATCACAATCTGCAGACGACCTAGAATTGGAAGAAGAGGATCCCAGCGAAGAAATAGAGGAAGAGGAAGAATCTGAAGAGGAAGAGGCAATGGAAGACGTAAAAGAAACTGTGATAATACCCTCTCTAAGCATTAAGCGTCATGAAGAATTAATGAGTCTTGAGACAGAAGATCACTGTTTAATCATTCGTTTCAAGAAAAAGACTAATAAGGTTGAGGTTAAAGATATAGAAATTGACCCTGCGAGTATCAAAGTGAAGAACCAGAATACTGAAGAAGCCCATTCATCAGACGAATTCTCAGAACATTATACCGATGATAACAAGGAAGAGCAACATGCAGACATTCTGGATAACTCACACTCTCCAAACGAACCAGATCAAGGGGAGCCAGACTCTTCTTCAGATCAGATTTCAGTCATATCTACACACGCCGACATGATAACTTTCATCAATGACACCGATGAATTTGAAGATATTATTGAAGCCATTCGTAAATCAATAATTGATTTCACTCTACGCTTAACAGAACGAATCATGGCTATACGAGAAGAATACAACCTCTGTAGTGACCCGAACTTTTCCATGTTTATATATATTAATTGAGATTGATATTTACATGATTAAATGTTTCCAACATGTTAAGCAATCAAACTTGTTAAGACTTGATTAATTGAAATATGTTTCATATAGACAATTGACCACCCAAGTTGACCGGTGATTCAGGAACGTTAAAACTTGTAAAAACTATACGATGACATATATATGGTTATATATATAGTTAACATGTTTTTATTATAAGTATGTATCTCATTAGGTATTTTAACAATGAGTTATATACATAAAAATGAGACTATTAATTTAAGAAACTCGAAAACGATATATATAACGATTATCGTTATAACAACGTCTTACTAGGTACATATGAATCATATTAAGATATTGATACACTTGGTTAATTATGTTAAATGATAAGTAAATATATTATTAAGTGTATTAACAATTAAATACATATGTAAAAATAAGACTACTAACTTAATGATTTCGAAACGAGACATATATGTAACGATTATCGTTGTAACGACATTTAACTGTATATACATCATACTGAGATATATTATATATCATAATATCATGATAATATAACAATTTAATATCTCATTTGTTATAATAAATAATGGGTTAACAACATTCAACAAGATCGTTAACCTAAAGATTTCAAAACAATATTTACATGTAACGACTAACGATGACTTAACGACTCAGTTAAAATGTATATACATGTAGTGTTTTAATATGTATTCATACACTTTTGAAAGACTTCAAGAAACTTATCAAAATACTTCTACTTAACAAAAATGCTTACAATTACATCCTCGTTCAGTTTCATCAACAATTCTACTCGTATGCACCCGTATTCGTACTCGTACAATACACAGCTTTTAGATGTATGTACTATTGGTATATACACTCCAATGATCAGCTCTTAGCAGCCCATGTGAGTCACCTAACACATGTGGGAACCATCATTTGGCAACTAGCATGAAATATCTCATAAAATTACAAAAATATGAGTAATCATTCATGACTTATTTACATGAAAACAAAATTACATATCCTTTATATCTAATCCATACACCAACGACCAAAAACACCTACAAACACTTTCATTCTTCAATTTTCTTCATCTAATTGATCTCTCTCAAGTTCTATCTTCAAGTTCTAAGTGTTCTTCATAAATTCCAAAAGTTCTAGTTTCATAAAATCAAGAATACTTTCAAGTTTGCTAGCTCACTTCCAATCTTGTAAGGTGATCATCCAACCTCAAGAAATCTTTGTTTCTTACAGTAGGTTATCATTCTAATACAAGGTAATAATCATATTCAAACTTTGGTTCAAATTATATAACTATAACAATCTTATTTCAAGTGATGATCTTACTTGAACTTGTTTTCGTGTCATGATTCTGCTTCAAGAACTTCGAGCCATCCAATGATCCATTGAAGCTAGATCCACTTTTCTCTTTTCCAGTAGGTTTATCCAAGGAACTTAAGGTAGTAATGATGTTCATAACATCATTCGATTCATACATATAAAGCTATCTTATTCGAAGGTTTAAACTTGTAATCACTAGAACATAGTTTAGTTAATTCTAAACTTGTTCGCAAATAAAAGTTAATCCTTCTAACTTGACTTTTAAAATCAACTAAACACATGTTCTATATCTATATGATATGCTAACTTAATGATTTAAAACCTGAAAACACGAAAAACACCGTAAAACCGGATTTACGCCGTCGTAGTAACACCGCGGGCTGTTTTGGGTTAGTTAATTAAAAACTATGATAAACTTTGATTTAAAAGTTGTTATTCTGGAAAAATGATTTTTATTATGAACATGAAACTATATCCAAAAATTATGGTTAAACTCAAAGTGGAAGTATGTTTTCTAAAATGGTCATCTAGACGTCGTTCTTTCGACTGAAATGACTAACTTTACAAAAACGACTTGTAACTTATTTTTCCGACTATAAACCTACTGTTTAGATTCATAAAATAGAGTTCAATATGAAACCATAGCAATTTGATTCACTCAAAACGGATTTAAAATGAAGAAGTTATGGGTAAAACAAGATTGGATAATTTTTCTCATTTTAGCTACGTGAAAATTGGTAACAAATCTATTCCAACCATAACTTAATCAACTTGTATTGTATATTATGTAATCTTGAGATACCATAGACACGTATACAATGTTTCGACCTATCATGTCGACACATCTATATATATTTCGGAACAACCATAGACACTCTATATGTGAATGTTGGAGTTAGCTATACAGGGTTGAGGTTGATTCCAAAATATATATAGTTTGAGTTGTGATCAATACTGAGATACGTATACACTGGGTCGTGGATTGATTCAAGATAATATTTATCGATTTATTTCTGTACATCTAACTGTGGACAACTAGTTGTAGGTTACTAACGAGGACAGCTGACTTAATAAACTTAAAACATCAAAATATATTAAAAGTGTTGTAAATATATTTTGAACATACTTTGATATATATGTATATATTGTTATAGGTTCGTGAATCAACCAGTGGCCAAGTCTTACTTCCCGACGAAGTAAAAATCTGTGAAAGTGAGTTATAGTCCCACTTTTAAAATCTAATATTTTTGGGATGAGAATACATGCAGGTTTTATAAATGATTTACAAAATAGACACAAGTACGTGAAACTACATTCTATGGTTGAATTATCGAAATCGAATATGCCCCTTTTTATTAAGTCTGGTAATCTATGAATTAGGGAACAGACACCCTAATTGACGCGAATCCTAAAGATAGATCTATTGGGCCTAACAAACCCCATCCAAAGTACTGGATGCTTTAGTACTTCGAAATTTATATCATATCCGAAGGGTGTCCCGGAATGATGGGGATATTCTTATATATGCATCTTGTTAATGTCGGTTACCAGGTGTTCACCATATGAATGATTTTTATCTCTATGTATGGGATGTGTATTGAAATATGAAATCTTGTGGTCTATTATTATGATTTGATATATATAGGTTAAACCTATAACTCACCAACATTTTTGTTGACGTTTTAAGCATGTTTATTCTCAGGTGATTATTAAGAGCTTCCGCTGTCGCATACTTAAATAAGGACGAGATTTGGAGTCCATGCTTGTATGATATTGTGTAAAAACTGCATTCAAGAAACTTATTTTGTTGTAACATATTTGTATTGTAAACTATTATGTAATGGTCGTGTGTAAACAGGATATTTTAGATTATCATTATTTGATAATCTACGTAAAAGCTTTTTAAACCTTTATTGATGAAATAAAGGTTATGGTTTGTTTTAAAATGAATGCAGTCTTTGAAAAACGTCTCATATAGAGGTCAAAACCTCGCAACGAAATCAATTAATATGGAACGTTTTTAATCAATAAGAACGGGACATTTCAGTTGGTATCAGAGCGTTGGTCTTAGAGAACCAGAAAATTTGTATTAGTGTGTCTTATCGAGTTTGTTAGGATGCATTAGTGAGTCTGGACTTCGACCGTGTTTTCTTTAAAAAATGATTGCTTAACATTTTTGTTGGAAACTATATATTTTTAACATATGAATATTATGTGATATATTAATCTCTTAACGTGTTTGACATTATGTGATAGATGTCTACCTCTATAACAAGTCCCATTGACTCAACTAATAATAATGAAGAGTCAAATGTAAATTGGAATGATTCGTGGACTGATTCACAAGTTCCCGAAGAGGAACCGGAAGAAGAGTCGGAACCGGAAGAAGAATCGGAACCGGAAGAAGAATCGGAACCGGATGAAGAAATAGAACCGGTGGGAGAAATAATAAAACGGTTAAGTAAAAGAAAATCCTCAACCAACCGACCAAGGTTAATTATGGTCAATGGTGTTTCCGCCAAGGAAGCAAAATATTGGGAGGATTACCAATTCTCCGATGAATCGGATTCCGACGAGAATTCCGATGATGTTATAGAAATTACCCCAACTGAATTTAAAAAGGCAAAAGAAAATAATAAGGGAAAGGGCATAAAAATAGAGAAATCTAATTCCAACCCCGATGAACTTTATATGTATCGTCAACCCCCGAAGTCCTTAAGTTGTAACAATGACCCGGGAACCTCTAAACCACCAGGTTTTTCTAAACCAATGTGGATCACGACGGCTCGTATTAGGGGAACATCATATATCCCTAGAAACTTGGCAAAACGAACCAAAACCGAAGAAGAAGAAACGAGCGAGTCGGAATAAGATAGTTGTATTCATGTGGTGTAATATATGTAATATAGTGTTCGTATGCTTTATGATATATGTAAAAATTGCTTGTATTAATAAGTATTTTTTTATGAATCTAACTCTTGTCTATTTTACAGTTTAAAAACACAAAATGGATAGACAACCCAATATTTTAAGAGACCTACCCGGAGACATGATTGATGAAATCTTGTCTAGAGTCGGCCAGAATTTCTCGGCACAACTATTTAAGGCGAGATCAGTTTGTAAGACATTCGAAGAACGTTCCAAGAATGTCTTGGTTTATAAGAGACTTTCGTTTGAAAGATGGGGGATATCACATTGGGAAACCCATAAGTTACGATGTGTTTACTTTGACGCATATATTGCGGGGAACCCAAATGCTATTTTACGCAACGGGTTAAGAAATTATTTTGACTCAATATATCCGAATATTGGACTTCGTGATTTAGAAAAAGCGGCTAACATGCAACATAAAGAAGCATGTTATGCTTACGGATTAGTAATGTTCGCTTCTCACCAAAGTGAGAACAAGAACATCGGGCTACAACTATTAAACAAAACGTTTCCACAAGTGACGGAGTCGGTAATTGGGGTAAGAAATGAGGTTTTTAGATTATTACGGGACTGTTGGACATTACGTAACCCTCGTCCCTTTGATGACGCTACAACACGCTGTCTTATCAACGGCCATAACGGTTATGTTGCACAAGACCAAGGATGGGAAGTAGTCCTAGTAAAACCAGAATGCATGACTTGTTTCTGGACGTATGAATTACGTGTCTTTATTGCCTTTGCTGAACGACTTGTGTACTAGCTAGAATTATCTTCACAACTATCTTGTATCAAAGTTATTGTGTGCTATATTTCATGCTTTATGTAAAATAAGCGGTATTGTAAGTTTGTAAAATATTGTATAAAAGTTTGAACGCGAAATATTATTATAATCAGTTTTTCATATAGAATTGTAGTAGTTGAATTGTATATTAGCTACTAAGTATGAACTTAACGGGTAGGTACTACCCGAATTTAAACTTATAAAACGCTAATATGAAGAAAAAGCTTTTATAAATGAGTTCATATTATGCTACGAAATACTATTAACTACTCTTAATATTCTGTATGATTAACTTGTTCCATTTAACTATTTTGAAGGAAATGGCACCGACTACTCGACACACCGTGAATATGAATGAAGAGGAATTCCGTAATTTTCTAGCTTCAAACATAGCCGCAGTACAGGCTGCACTACATACCAACAATAACCTTGGATCTAGCAGTACAGGAAATCGTGTAGGATGCACCTACAAAGAATTCACTGCCTGCAAACCTTTGGAATTTGATGGAACCGAAGGACCGATCGGATTGAAACGGTGGACCGAGAAGGTCGAATCGGTGTTTGTCATAAGTAAGTGTACTGAAGAGGACAAAGTAAAGTACGCTACGCATACCTTCACAGGTTCTGCGTTAACATGGTGGAATACCTATCTAGAGCAAGTGGGACAAGACGATGCGTACGCACTACCGTGGTCAGCATTCAAGCACTTGATGAACGAGAAGTACCGTCCCAGAACCGAGGTCAATAAGCTCAAGACAGAACTTAGAGGGTTACGAACCCAAGGATTTGATATTACCACGTACGAAAGACGATTCACAGAATTGTGCCTATTGTGTCCGAGAGCATTCGAAGATGAGGAAGAGAAGATCGACGCGTTTGTGAAAGGATTACCGGAAAGAATCCAAGAAGATATAAGTTCACACGAGCCCGCCTCCATACAACAGGCATGTAGAATGGCTCACAAACTCGTGAACCAAATTGAAGAAAGAATTAAAGAACAGACTGCTGAAGAGGCCAATGTGAAGCAAGTCAAAAGAAAGTGGGAGGAAAACGGTGATAAGAATCACCAATACAACAACAACAGCAATTACAACAATAATCGAAACAATTATCCCAACAATCGCAACATCAATCGCAACTACAACAAACGGCCCAACAACAACAACAACAACAACAATAGCAACTACAACAATCATCCCAACAACAATAATAACCGCAACAACAACAACAATCAGAAGCAGCTATGTCAAAGGTGTGAAAAGAATCACTCGGGGTTCTGCACCAAATTTTGCAACAAGTGTAAAAGAAATGGTCATAGCGCGGCGAAGTGTGAGGTCTACGGACCAGGGGTTAATAGAACGAAAGGAACAAATGGTGTCGGAACGAGTAATGGCGGAGCAAGTAGTGTCGGAGCAAGTTATGCCAATGTAGTTTGTTATAAATGTGGAAAACCGGGCCACATTATTAGAAATTGCCCGAACCAGGAGAACACGAATGGACAAGGCCGTGGAAGAGTTTTCAATATTAATGCGGCAGAGGCACAGGAAGACCCGGAGCTTGTTACGGGTACGTTTCTTATTGACAATAAATCTGCTTACGTTTTATTTGATTCGGGTGCGGATAGAAGCTATATGAGTAGAGATTTTTGTGCTAAATTAAGTTGTCCATTGACGCCTTTGGATAGTAAATTTTTACTCGAATTAGCAAATGGTAAATTAATTTCAGCAGATAATATATGTCGGAATCGAGAAATTAAACTGGTTAGCGAAACATTTAAGATTGATTTGATACCAGTAGAGTTAGGGAGTTTTGATGTGATAATCGGTATGGACTGGTTGAAAGAAGTGAAAGCGGAGATCGTTTGTTACAAAAATGCAATTCGCATTATACGAGAAAAAGGAAAACCCTTAATGGTGTACGGAGAAAAGGGCAACACGAAGCTACATCTTATTAGTAATTTGAAGGCACAAAAACTAATAAGAAAAGGTTGCTATGCTGTTCTAGCACACGTCGAGAAAGTACAAACTGAAGAAAAGAGCATCAATGATGTTCCCGTCGCAAAAGAATTTCCTGATGTATTTCCGAAAGAATTACCGGGATTACCCCCACATCGATCCGTTGAATTTCAAATAGATCTTGTACCAGGAGCTGCACCAATAGCTCGTGCTCCTTACAGACTCGCACCCAGCGAGATGAAAGAACTACAAAGCCAATTACAAGAACTTTTAGAGCGTGGTTTCATTCGACCAAGCTCATCACCGTGGGGAGCTCCTGTTTTGTTTGTCAAGAAGAAAGATGGTACATTCAGGTTGTGTATCGACTACCGAGAGTTGAACAAACTTACCATCAAGAACCGCTACCCACTACCGAGAATCGATGACTTATTTGATCAACTACAAGGCTCGTCTGTTTATTCAAAGATTGACTTACGTTCCGGGTATCATCAAATGCGGGTGAAAGAAGATGATATTCCAAAGACTGCTTTCAGAACACGTTACGGTCATTACGAGTTTATGGTCATGCCGTTTGGTTTAACTAATGCACCAGCTATGTTCATGGACCTTATGAACCGAGTGTGTGGACCATACCTTGACAAGTTTGTCATTGTTTTCATTGATGACATACTTATTTACTCAAAGAATGACCAAGAACACGGTGAACATTTGAGAAAGGTGTTAGAAGTATTGAGGAAGGAAGAATTGTACGCTAAGTTTTCAAAGTGTGCATTTTGGTTGGAAGAAGTTCAATTCCTCGGTCACATAGTGAACAAATAAGGTATTAAGGTGGATCCGGCAAAGATAGAAACTGTTGAAAAGTGGGAAACCCCGAAAACTCCGAAACACATACGCCAGTTTTTAGGACTAGCTGGTTACTACAGAAGGTTCATCCAAGACTTTTCCAGAATAGCAAAACCCTTGACTGCATTAACGCATAAAGGGAAGAAATTTGAATGGAATGATGAACAAGAGAAAGCGTTTCAGTTATTGAAGAAAAAGCTAACTACGGCACCTATATTGTCATTGCCTGAAGGGAATGATGATTTTGTGATTTATTGTGATGCATCAAAGCAAGGTCTCGGTTGTGTATTAATGCAACGAACGAAGGTGATTGCTTATGCGTCTAGACAATTGAAGATTCACGAACAAAATTATACGACGCATGATTTGGAATTAGGCGCGGTTGTTTTTGCATTAAAGACTTGGAGGCACTACTTATATGAGGTCAAAAGTATTATATATACCGACCACAAAAGTCTTCAACAGCCAATGGGGCTTTGCCTCATTGGTCACCATGTTAACATGGTGTTCGAGGAGACCAGGGTTCGAGTCTCGGGGGGGGGGGGGGGGATTTTCGTGAATTAACTTCGTGAGCTAACCACTAACATTGCCTTTCAAAAAAAAAAAAAAAAAAAAAAAAAAACAAAAGTCTTCAACACATATTTAATCAGAAACAACTGAATATGAGGTAGCGTAGGTGGATTGAATTATTGAATGATTACGACTTTGAGATTCGTTACCACCCGGGGAAGGCAAATGTGGTAGCCGATGCCTTGAGCAGGAAGGACAGAGAACCCATTCGAGTAAAATCTATGAATATAATGATTCATAATAACATTACTACTCAAATAAAGGAGGCGCAACAAGGAGTTTTAAAAGAGGGAAATTTAAAGGATGAAATACCTAAAGGATCGGAGAAGCATCTTAATATTCGGGAAGACGGAACCCGGTATAGGGCTGAAAGGATTTGGGTACCAAAATTTGGAGATATGAGAGAAATGGTACTTAGAGAAGCTCATAAAACCAGATACTCAATACATCCTGGAACGGGAAAGATGTACAAGGATCTCAGGAAATATTTTTGGTGGCCGGGTATGAAAGCCGATGTTGCTAAATACGTAGGAGAATGTTTGACGTGTTCTAAGGTCAAAGCTGAGCATCAAAAACCATCAGGTCTACTTCAACAACCCGAAATCCCAGAATGGAAATGGGAAAACATTACCATGGATTTCATCACTAAATTACCAAGGACTGCAAGTGGTTTTGATACTATTTGGGTAATAGTTGATCGTCTCACCAAATCAGCACACTTCCTGCCAATAAGAGAAGATGACAAGATGGAGAAGTTAGCACGACTGTATTTGAAGGAAGTCGTCTCCAGACATGGAATACCAATCTCTATTATCTCTGATAGGGATGGCAGATTTATTTCAAGATTCTGGCAGACATTACAGCAAGCATTAGGAACTCGTCTAGACATGAGTACTGCCTATCATCCACAAACTGATGGGCAGAGCGAAAGGACGATACAAACGCTTGAAGACATGCTACGAGCATGTGTTATTCATTTCGGAAACAGTTGGGATCGACATCTACCATTAGCAGAATTTTCCTAAAACAACAGCTACCATTCAAGCATTGAGATGGCGCCGTTTGAAGCACTTTATGGTAGAAAGTGCAGGTCTCCGATTTGTTGGAGTGAAGTGGGGGATAGACAGATTACGGGTCCGGAGATTATACAAGAAACTACCGAGAAGATCATCCAAATTCAACAACGGTTGAAAACCGCCCAAAGTCGACAAAAGAGCTACGCTGACATTAAAAGAAAAGATATAGAATTTGAAATTGGAGAGATGGTCATGCTTAAAGTTGCACCTTGGAAAGGCGTTGTTCGATTTGGTAAACGAGGGAAATTAAATCCAAGGTATATTGGACCATTCAAGATTATTGATCGTGTCGGACCAGTAGCTTACAGACTTGAGTTACCTCAACAACTCGCGGCTGTACATAACACTTTCCACGTCTCGAATTTGAAGAAATGTTTTGCTAAAGAAGATCTCACTATTCCGTTAGATGAAATCCAAATCAACGAAAAACTTCAATTCATCGAAGAACCCGTCGAAATAATGGATCGTGAGGTTAAAAGACTTAAGCAAAACAAGATACCAATTGTTAAGGTTCGATGGAATGCTCGTAGAGGACCCGAGTTCACCTGGGAGCGTGAAGATCAGATGAAGAAGAAATACCCGCATCTATTTCCAGAAGATTCGTCAACACCTTCAACAGCTTAAAAATTTCGGGACGAAATTTATTTAACGGGTAGGTACTGTAGTGACCCGAACTTTTCCATGTTTATATATATTAATTGAGATTGATATTTACATGATTAAATGTTTCCAACATGTTAAGCAATCAAACTTGTTAAGACTTGATTAATTGAAATATGTTTCATATAGACAATTGACCACCCAAGTTGACCGGTGATTCAGGAACGTTAAAACTTGTAAAAACTATACGATGACATATATATGGTTATATATATAGTTAACATGTTTTTATTATAAGTATGTATCTCATTAGGTATTTTAACAATGAGTTATATACATAAAAATGAGACTATTAATTTAAGAAACTCGAAAACGATATATATAACGATTATCGTTATAACAACGTCTTACTAGGTACATATGAATCATATTAAGATATTGATACACTTGGTTAATTATGTTAAATGATAAGTAAATATATTATTAAGTGTATTAACAATGAAATACATATGTAAAAATAAGACTACTAACTTAATGATTTCGAAACGAGACATATATGTAACGATTATCGTTGTAACGACATTTAACTGTATATACATCATACTGAGATATATTATATATCATAATATCATGATAATATAACAATTTAATATCTCATTTGTTATAATAAACAATGGGTTAACAACATTCAACAAGATTGTTAACCTAAAGGTTTCAAAACAATATTTACATGTAACGACTAACGATGACTTAACGACTCAGTTAAAATGTATATACATGTAGTGTTTTAATATGTATTCATACACTTTTGAAAGACTTCAAGACACTTATCAAAATACTTCTACTTAACAAAAATGCTTACAATTACATCCTCGTTCAGTTTCATCAACAATTCTACTCGTATGCACCCGTATTCGTACTCGTACAATACACAGCTTTTAGATGTATGTACTATTGGTATATACACTCCAATGATCAGCTATTAGCAGCCCATGTGAGTCACCTAACACATGTGGGAACCATCATTTGGCGACTAGCATGAAATATCTCATAAAATTACAAAAATATGAGTAATCATTCATGACTTATTTACATGAAAACAAAATTACATATCCTTTATATCTAATCCATACACCAACGACCAAAAACACCTACAAACACTTTCATTCTTCAATTTTCTTCATCTAATTGATCTCTCTCAAGTTCTATCTTCAAGTTCTAAGTGTTCTTCATAAATTCCAAAAGTTCTAGTTTCATAAAATCAAGAATACTTTCAAGTTTGTTAGCTCACTTCCAATCTTGTAAGGTGATCATCCAACCTCAAGAAATCTTTGTTTCTTACAGTAGGTTATCATTCTAATATAAGGTAATAATAATATTCAAACTTTGGTTCAATTTCTATAACTATAACAATCTTATTTCAAGTGATGATCTTACTTGAACTTGTTTTCGTGTCATGATTTTGCTTCAAGAACTTTGAGCCATCCAAGGATCCATTGAAGCTAGATCCATTTTTCTCTTTTCCAGTAGGTTCATCCAAGGAACTTAAGGTAGTAATGATGTTCATAACATCATTCGATTCGTACATATAAAACTATCTTATTCGAAGGTTTAAACTTGTAATCACTAGAACATAGTTTAGTTAATTCTAAACTTGTTCGCAAACAAAAGTTAATCCTTCTAACTTGACTTTTAAAATCAACTAAACACATGTTCTATATCTATATGATATGCTAACTTAATGATTTAAAACCTGGAAACACGAAAAACACCGTAAAACCGGATTTACGCCGTCGTAGTAACACCGCGGGCTGTTTTGGGTTAGTTAATTAAAAACTATGATAAACTTTGATTTAAAAGTTGTTATTCTGGGAAAATGATTTTTATTATGAACATGAAACTATATCCAAAAATTATGGTTAAACTCAAAGTGGAAGTATGTTTTCTAAAATGGTCATCTAGACGTCGTTCTTTCGACTGAAATGACTAACTTTACAAAAATGACTTGTAACTTATTTTTCCGACTATAAACCTATAATTTTCTGTTTAGATTCATAAAATAGAGTTCAATATGAAACCATAGCAATTTGATTCACTCAAAACGGATTTAAAATGAAGAAGTTATGGGTAAAACAAGATTGGATAATTTTTCTCATTTTAGCTACGTGAAAATTGGTAACAAATCTATTCCAACCATAACTTAATCAACTTGTATTGTATATTATGTAATCTTGAGATACCATAGACACGTATACAATGTTTCGACCTATCATGTCGACACATCTATATATATTTCGGAACAACCATAGACACTCTATATGTGAATGTTGGAGTTAGCTATACAGGGTTGAGGTTGATTCCAAAATATATATAGTTTGAGTTGTGATCAATACTGAGATACGTATACACTGGGTCGTGGATTGATTCAAGATAATATTTATCGATTTATTTCTGTACATCTAACTGTGGACAACTAGTTGTAGGTTACTAACGAGGACAGCTGACTTAATAAACTTAAAACATCAAAATATATTAAAAGTGTTGTAAATATATTTTGAACATACTTTGATATATATGTATATATTGTTATAGGTTCGTGAATCAACCAGTGGCCAAGTATTACTTCCCGACGAAGTAAAAATCTGTGAAAGTGAGTTATAGTCCCACTTTTAAAATCTAATATTTTTGGGATGAGAATACATGCAGGTTTTATAAATGATTTACAAAATAGACACAAGTACGTGAAACTACATTCTATGGTTGAATTATCGAAATCGAATATGCCCCTTTTTATTAAGTCTGGTAATCTATGAATTAGGGAACAGACACCCTAATTGACGCGAATCCTAAAGATAGATCTATTGGGCCTAACAAACCCCATCCAAAGTACTGGATGCTTTAGTACTTCGAAATTTATATCATATCCGAAGGGTGTCCCGGAATGATGGGGATATTCTTATATATGCATCTTGTTTATGTCGGTTACCAGGTGTTCACCATATGAATGATTTTTATCTCTATGTATGGGATGTGTATTGAAATATGAAATCTTGTGGTCTATTATTATGATTTGATATATATAGGTTAAACCTATAACTCACCAACATTTTTGTTGACGTTTTAAGCATGTTTATTCTCAGGTGATTATTAAGAGCTTCCGCTGTCGCATACTTAAATAAGGACGAGATTTGGAGTCCATGCTTGTATGATATTGTGTAAAAACTGCATTCAAGAAACTTATTTTGTTGTAACATATTTGTATTGTAAACCATTATGTAATGGTCGTGTGTAAACAGGATATTTTAGATTATCATTATTTGATAATCTACGTAAAAGCTTTTTAAACCTTTATTGATGAAATAAAGGTTATGGTTTGTTTTAAAATGAATGCAGTCTTTGAAAAACGTCTCATATAGAGGTCAAAACCTCGCAACGAAATCAATTAATATGGAACGTTTTTAATCAATAAGAACGGGACATTTCAACCTCTATCTCCAAAGGGAAGACAATGATGTTGAAATCCTAGAAGAACGCATTCAAGACTTTATCAATACCCTTCACGATCATATCTACCGCGAAGAAAGGCAATGAGAGCACAATTCAGTAGTCCGCACTATCCTTGAGACAAGATTCTATCGAGATCAGAAGATCATTTACTCTAAGGTTTACAATGCCTTAGCAGGATCTGCACTTCCTTTCTCAGCAAACCAACGAGCACTACTAACTCTCATCCGAAAGCATATGGATATTTCCACCGGGTGCCCGACTTATCACTCTGATTTGCAAATGATCGAGGATATTCACAGCTTTTTCGCTCTCTTGGAAAGAGCTAATTTCGAAAGCACAGCAGACAGCTAGTGATTTATGTAACAATTGATCACCATGCTGATCTGATTATCAAAGAGTTGCGAGACGCGGTTAAAGAAGAAGTAAGACGCAACAATCTGTTCTCTCATCTTGAACCAGACCGAGTCAACATTGCCACCTACGAAACGAAGTAGATAGTACGTATCTTCCACGAATCCACAGATCTAATTTTTACATTTAAAGCCGGATGTCGGGAGATATACTCAAAGACGGTGACATTAATGCTAGGGTAAGGATTGCTTTTCACTTCTTTTCATCTTCACCTTCTGACCAATCTGTGCAAAGCTATATACTCTTACCGTGGAGATCACCATTTCGAAGATTTTGAAATACTGAAGATACAGTTTCTAACACTATTTGAAGACCTCCGAAATGAGCATCCTATCAGAGAGATAATCACCACCAGCACTGCCTCTATGATTGACATTCATGGATCAACCAGCAGAGCCGTGGATCATATACTTATCGGACTTCAAGACTTATCACGAGCCGAAACTGCACGCTACCTATCTTTCAGAAGATCTTCAAGAGAAGTACCGGATCTTCTACCACTTTTGGTCCGACACTTTCTCAGGATTTATCCTCCAAGACTTATATTCCCTCGAGAAGACCAAGATCAAAACCACCAGCAAGGAATGTTTGCTTTCTAAACATCACTACGGTCGAGCCAACGACCTTAAACAAAAGCGCTTCTCGGGAGGCAACCCATGCAATATAATAGAGTAGAAGAATAAAGGATGACAAATGAGCCGATCAATAAAGGACGTAAGGATTGAAAGCCAGCCAGTATCTTCACAAGCAACATCTGCTAGGAGTAATTCTTTCCTCCCGTTACTAGCTCAAACTTTAAAACTATGCTACATCCTAGCTTATCACTAAGTGTGGGATTCTAACCCAAATAAATACTAGATAAATACTCCCAAATCTTCAACTAAAACTCCTAAGTGTGGGATACACTAGGAACATTGAGGACAAATTTTCGTCTAAGTGTGGGATGTTGGTATAATCTTTTTATGCTGTATTAAAATAACCCACTACGAAGATTCCAAGTTCTTAAGCCAAATTTCAAAAAATTTTAACAAGAGAAAGCCTTTCCGAAAAAGTATTTTTAAAAACCTGAAACGTTTGTAAATAAAAGTAAGGCTTAAGTAAGATGGAAATCTTGTTAGGACGAACCAAATCCCTAATAGAGCATTGCATGACTAAGCATTATCGACCTAAACTGATTATGGTGAGGCACCCAAATAAAACCATCATTCATCTTTAATGCTTCACAATTTTCCATTGAGAGTGCCGATGTCTGTGCTCAAAATCAGAACTTGCTTTAGATCTACATTTCCAAAGCAGCGAAACGTGATTCGGTTATAATCAGAAAAGCTAGCCATTTGTCAAAAACAAACCTTTCGCACCTCCACTACTTCTACTTCACCACCTCATTCACATCATCCTTACTATCATTCAAAACATCCAGAAAATGAGATTCCTTCCAAAAACCCGATGTTATGAACCTCTCAAGTATCATGGCAAAGGTCTTGAAAAAAGTTTTCCGGCAAAAAGTTTCTCGCGATGAAATTCCAAAAAAAAGAGCAGAACTTATAAAGAGAAACGCCGAAGAAGAACTTGACAAAGATGATTATCAAATGAAGAAAAGTTTAAAAAGTGCCTTTCCAAAAATATCAGCGCTCCTATCAAAGACTGTATTACCTTTTTCTCACCTCTCAAAAAACAACTTCACCGCCACTCCAAAATTCCTTTCCATCATTGACAAATGACCTAGAAGCTATGGTTACTACCGTTCTCACATTAGTAGCAAGTATTTATCAAGCCTATGATGATGGGTACATCATGACTGGCTATGAGTGAATTCGTTTCTTAGATTTATAGGGAACCCTAAACACTTATGTGATTTAAGTGACCCGTGAAAGCTAGCCTAAGTCATATAAGCTCCTCGCATGCTTGCAGAGATAGTTTCAATCCTAACATAGATAACTAATCTTACTTTTCGCTCTTATAATAAAAAGCAAACCGCTTAGGCTATTAGAAAAGAAACTCCGAAAAGATTTCTTAAGGTAAAAATGAGAGTTTACTTGAGGACAAGCAAAGTCTAAGTGTGGGATATTTGATATCGGCTAAAAAGTTACGTTTTCACCCCAGTATTAAGGCCTAAAAACAAGAAAGATTCGAACTTTATTGGCAAAATACCCTCTTCATCAGTTAAAATTGAAGAGCAAGTAATTACGAAGACGATGCAAAAAGAATCAAGAGAATTGGAGCTAAAACGAATATTGTAGAGAGAAAACGGTGAAAGACAAGAAATCAAGTGATGATCCAACGAATCAGCAAGCCAAACGAGCTGCCAAACGGCCTGCCAAACGGCCTGCCATATGCCCAGATCAAACGGGCAGGTTAAACGGGCTGGCCTGGCAAACGGCCCCTGCAAACGGCCTGCCAAACGGCCTGTCAGCCGTTTGCAGGCAAATTTCAAGCTTATTTAAAGGGTCTTTGTCATTCATTCTAAGACACACTTCAATTCACTTCTTTCTCTCTCTCTTGTATAATATTAGTCATACTTTCAAGGTCTTTGACTCCGTGCAGGAAATCTAGTACCCGGAGAAGAAACGCCAAAGATTGTATTAGGAGCGGTCTGGAGTTTGAAGTTGTCACTTTTGTATTCGGAACTCGTTTCATCTACTGGTACTTCTATCCTTTAACTTATTATAATATCTTTTATCATTATGTTCTGTGACGTTGTTGCCATGATTAGCGAATAGTTATCTTTAGTATATGCTATGATATAACCAGTTATAATGCCGAAATAGTATTATGGTTTGCGTATGTTGTTGAAATACTTTTCGATTATGCTTTAAACTCAATCGCTTTTCCAACTAATAGAATGTAGTTATTGTCTCTGTTATTGGGAAGTCGCGAACCCCGATCCAGAGTACACTATATGTGTCACCCCTTGGTAAGAGAAGTCTATCGGATACAACGTAAGATCGACTGAGGAACACCGGTTGTAGTAAGTCTATCAAGCTTTAGATTTCGATTGAGGACTCTTTCGTAGTGAAACATCTAACTAGACCCCTAGTACATTGTCGGTCTCAGACCATGCTAGTGTAGTCACCAAGCATATAAACTTCGTACGTGCATGCTGAAGCACAACGGTTGTTGCAAGCTGTACCTCTGCTAAGTAAGGTCATGGAACCCGATCTGTGCTGATTAGTACACTGAACCATAATGCGGTCTCAAGCATTGCACCCCGCTTGAGGGATTCTTTGTTAATTAAGGAACTGTTTGTTTAAACACATAAAAGATTGGATCGTTAGGATAACCGAACGTGTTCATGGAAGTCAACTTGACTTGGCCATGGTGTTCTTTATGGTTGAACTCTTTTAAGGGCCTAACTATCTTTTAATTCCAATCATTAACGAAAGCATTGAACACATCACCTCTCTCGGATATGGTAAACCCTGTATTCTATTATGCTTAAGAAAGTTTAGACTTTTGTGAAATGTTAATACGTCACCCAACCGAGTTGCTCAATTGGATGAGCCGTCTGAATGTGTATGCCTGTAGTCAGACTGCACAAGCGTTGGGGGTAAGGGACGTTGCTGTCTATTCAGAATCTTCAAGCCTATCGCATTACCCAGTGACATGTCTTACGACAGGGGCGTTTAGGACCAGTGTAATGAATACTAAGAATCTACCTATTCATGAGACATCATTCCATAGTCTCGGCAAAATAACTGACGAAATCATAGTATGCACTTGTTTTAACCTTAACTGAATTACGAATTTTATTGCATTTACTTTATCTATCTTATAATCTAGAAAAATCCAACATTAGGTAACCATTACTCCTTTATAACTATCTTAAGCTTTAAATATAAGTTCAATTGTACTGATATCTTAAAAATACGATCCTAGGTCATACTTCCCTTACTAATAATAAGGAGTAGTACGATTTAGGCCCCGATAAATATAAATTTAAAACAGTACCCCTTGGCAGCTGATTTTGACGTGTTGCGACCTAACGACACCGCAAAAATAAAACCGCCCATTTTGGCCATATCAATCATCAGAAACACAACACAGGGCATTTAACATTTGAATATTGATGTGGCATTATTAACCAACAGATTCGAACAAATCAGGAACATGAACCGATTAAAACCTTGCCAAAATTGAAGAATCAAGAACCGGATGTAGGATGCAGTGGAGGAATTGGGTGAAAAATGGATGCCCCTAACTATGGAATATGTAAAACACTCGTGGAAGGGTTTAAAACCTTAAAAGTAAAATTGCAAATTATAGCCGAAATAAATAGTAATCCAAATGAGAACCGGTTGTGAAAAGGAACGACAAAAAAAGCTTAGACTAAAATATATTTGTTAATTAATGTTAATCAATTAAATAATAATAATAATAATAATAATAATAGTAATAGTAATAGTAATAATAATAATAGCAATAGCAATAACAATAATAATCAGTGTGGCAAACGACATCCATTGCAATGCCTGTTGCGGCGTTTTGGTGACTAGTCCGTCTCGACCCCGTGTCACCATCTAATAAGTTAGTTAATGGTTCAAAATTTGTTTAAAGGCGGGAACAGTCGGCTTAATACCGGTCAAAAGTCAAATACTAGTCGGTCAAATCGGTAAGCATTGATGTTTTAGTGTGACTTTTTTGTAATATATTAATGACAATAGCGATAATATTCGACGTTCTAAGGTCCCGACCCCGTCTCACGTCTTTTCAACCTTGATAATAATAATAATAATAATGATGATAATAATAATAATAATAATAATAATAATAATAATAATAATAATAATAATAATAATAATAATAATAATAATAATAATAATAATAATAATAATAATAATAATAATAATGATGATGATGATGATGATAAACGGTTGCCTCAAAATCTGGTAAACCTTGTGATGCTTCGGAGTTCATTCCCGCGGATTTGGCTAAGGATATTGGGGATTTAGGTTCAGATCCACCTTTAGTCGCCTTTACGACGACGATGGATTATGGAGGTCGAGTTAGATGAGGTTGAATACAATCCTACCTCTTCTAAAGTGGTCTCCTCAAAGACGACTAAAGGGAAGTACTTAAGAAGAAGAAGATGCCGAGTTCAAGGTTAAGAGATGGAAATGTTTGGGGTTTTCATCAAAGACGATTAAAGAGTTCCGGATGAAAAAGGTTGCAAATCATCTGTCCTTCGTTTGATTGGTCATCCTCTTTTTTTTGGTCTTGTATGTTTTTTGTATCTATCGTGTTTCTATTTATGTTGTATTGTCTTGGTGTTTTGGTGCGAGCTTTGTTAGGTTGATGTTCTTGTTTTCAGCTCGGTTGTTGTTGGTTTGTACGTTTTTGTAGCTTTAATTTTTGTTGAAGTCTCTTTTGTTAATCGAAGTACCATGAACTGTCGCTGGTGTTTGGTGCGTGGTGTGAATTTGCGAAGAAAGATGTCTTTTTCAGAATCTAGACGACCTGAAATGGCAAGAACGTTCAGAGAGTCTTGCTCGTTGGGCCATTTTAGGGTGATCCTGAGAATTTCAGCACGATCTGAAACCAAAGGTTATGCACCACCAAATGTTACTCCATCTGGCGGCGCATATTAATGAGTTATAAAGCATATTTAATGTTTAATGAAGTGACATTAGAATCAAAATTATATGAGTTATACATAATTACATTATGAGTGAAATAATAAGCCTTAAAACTATATATAACATGCTAAGTCATGTATACACAAATGTAATATTACGAAATATATTGAAAACGTTCAAAAAAACATTAATAATGAGTAAAATATCTTTTTCGGCATCCTGACGACCTCGAATGGCACTAAACTTTCCGAGAGTCTTGATGTTATGGTCGTTTTAGGGTGATCTTGAGAATTTCAATACAATCTGAAATCAAAGGTTATGCGCCGCCAAATGGTACCCCATTTGGCGGCGCATATTATTGATATAAAAAGCGTGTTTAATGAAGTGACATTAGATTCAAAATTATAAGCGTCATACATAATTACATTGTGAGTGAAATAATAGGCCTTAAAACAAAATGTAGCATGATAAGTCATGCATACAAAAAGAAATAATATGATAGAAATTCAAAACGGTCAAAAGAGCGTCTAAAATTAAACAAAAAAGGCAAAATTGAAGGCGTTCGTGGCCTCGTTTCGAAAAATATTTGGGAAAAATTTCCTATGATAGTTTACCAATGGATAGATCTCGAAAAAATACACGATTTAAAAAAAAACGGTGACTAAATTGGAGCTACGAGTCAAAAGATACGATAGATCTAACATTTTGGCCAAAGACAAAACAAACCAAGCACCCTGAACCGACGGTGGTGTTTGGTGCGTGGTGTGAATTTGCGAGGAAAGATGTTTTTTTTCAGAATCTAAATGACCTAAAATGGAAAGCACGTTCAGAGAGACTTACTCGTTGGGCCGTTTTAGGGTGATCCTGAGAATTTTAGCACAATCTAAAATCAAAGCTTATGCGCCGCCAAATGTTACTCCATCTGGTGGCGCACATTAATGATTTAAAAAAAATGTTTATTGAAGTAACATTAGACTCAAAATTATATGAGTTATACATAATTACATTGTGAGTGAAATAATAGGCCTTAAAACTATATATACCATGCTAAGTCATGTATACACATAAGTAATAATACGATATATATTGAAAACGTTCAAAAAACATTGATAATGAGTAAAATATCTTTTTTCGGCATCCTGACGACCTTGAATGGCAATAAACTTTCCAAAAATCTTGATGTTAGGGTCGTTTTAAGGTTATCTTGAGAATTTCAACACAATCTGAAACCAAAGGTTATTCGCCGCCGAATGGTACTCCATTTGGCGACGCATATTATTGATATAAAAAACGTGTTTAATGAAGTGACATTAGATTTAAAATTATATGTGTTATACATAATTACATTGTGAGTGAAATAATAAGCCTTAAAACAATATGTACCATGCTAAGTCATGCATACAAGAAGAAATAATATGATAGAAATTCAAAATGGTCAAAAGAGCGTCTAAAATTAAACAAAAAAGGCAAAATTGAAGGCCTTCGTGGCCTAGTTTTGAAAAATATTTGGGACTAACCGCCTACGGAAGTTTGCCAACGGATAGATCTTGAAAAATACACGATTAATAAAATGGTGACTAAATCGGAGCTACGAGTCAAAAGATACGATATATATATAACATTTTTCCAAAGACCAAAAACACCAAGAATAACCATCGTTGGTGTTTGGTGCGTGGTGTGAATTTGTGAGGAAAGATGTCTTTTTCGAAATCTAAAAGACCTTGCATGGCAAGCACGTTCAGAGAGTTTTGCTCGTTGGGCCATTTTAGGGTGATCCTGAGAACTTAGCACAACCTGAAACCAAATGTTATGCGCCGCCAAATGTTACTCCATCAGGCGGCGCATATTACTGATTTAAAAATCATGTTTAATGAAGTGACATTATACTTTAAATTATATGAGTTATACATAATTACATTGTGAGTGAAATAATAGGCCTTAAAACTATATATACCATGCTAAGTCATGTATATACACAAAAGTAATAACACGAAATATATTGAAAACATTCAAAAAAACATTAATAATGAGTAAAATATCTTTTTTCGGCATCCTGAAGACCTCGAATGGCAATAAAATTTCTAAGAGTCTTGATGTTAGGGTCGTTTTAGGGTGATCATGAGAATTTAACACAACCTGAAACCAAAAATAATGCGCCGCCGAATGGTACTCCATTTGGCGACGCATATTATTGATATAAAAAAACGTGTTTAATGAAGTGACATTAGATTCAAAATTATATGTGTTATACATAATTACATTGTGAGTGAAATAATAGGCCTTAAAACAATATGTACCATGCTAAGTTATGCATACAAAAAGAAATAATATGATAGAAATTCAAAATGGTCAAAAGAGCGTCTAAAATTAAAAAAAAGGCAAAATTGAAGGCCTTCGAGGCCTAGTTTCGAAAAATATTTGGGACAAACCGCCTACGGAAGTTTGCCAACGGATAGATCTCGAAAATATACACAATTAAAAAAAAATGGTGACTAAATTCGAGCTACGAGTCGAAAGATACGATATATCTAACATTTTGGCCAAAGACAAAAAACACCAAGAACCATGAACTGTCGGTGGTGTTTGGTGCGTGGTGTGAATTTGTGAGGAAATATGTCTTTTTCGAAATCTAGACGACCTCGAATGGCAAGCACGTTCAGATAGTCTTGCTCGTTGGACCGTTTTAGCGTGATCTTGAGAACTTAGCACAACTTGAAACCAAATGTTATGCGCCGTCAAATGTTGCTCCATCAGGCGGCGCATATTAATGATTTAAAAATCATGTTTAATGAAGTGACATTATACTCAAAATTATATGAGTTATACATAATTACATTGTGAGTGAAATAATAGGCCTTAAAACTATATGTACCATGTTAAGTCATGTGTATACACAAAAGTAATAGTACGAAATATATTGAGAACGTTCAAAAAAACATTAATAATGAGTAAAATATCTTTTTTTGGCATCCTGAATACCTCGAATGGCAATAAAAATTCTGAGAGTCTTGATGTTAGTGTCGTTTTAGGGTGATCTTGAGAATTTTAACACAATCTAAATCCAAAGATTATGCGCCGCCAAATGGTACTCCATTTGGCGTTGCATATTATTGATATAAAAAGCGTGTTTAATGAAGTGACATTAGATTCAAAATTATATGTGTTATACATAATTACATTGTGAGTGAAATAATAGGCCTTAAACAATATGTGCCATGCTAAGTCATTCATACAAAAAGAAATAATATGATAGATATTCAAAACGGTCAAAAGAACGTCTAAAATGAAACAAAAAAGGCAAAATTGAAGACTTTTGAGGCCTCGTTTCGAAAAATATTTTTTGGACAAACCGCCTTTGGCAGTTTGCCAACGGATAGATCTGGAAAAAATACACGATTTAAAAAAACGGTGACTAAATCTGAGCTACAAGTCAAAAAATACGATAGATCTAACATTTTGGCCAAAGACAAAAAACACCAAGCACCATGAACTGTCGGTGGTGTTTGGTGTGTGTTGTAAATTTACGAAGAAAGATGTCTTTTTTGGAATCTAGACGACCTGAAATGGCAAGCTTGTTCAGAGAGTCTTGCTCGTTGGGAAGTTTTAGGGTGATCCTGAGAATTTCAGCACAATCTAAACCAAATGTTATGCGCCACCAAATGTTACTCCATCTGACAGCACATATTAATGATTTAAAAAGAATGTTTATTGAAGTGACATTAGACTCAAAATTATATGAGTTATACATATTTATATTGTGAGTGAAATAATAGACCTTAAAACAATATATACCATGCTAAGTCATGTATATACATAAGTAATAATACGATATATATTGAAAACGTTCAAAAATCATTGATAATGAGTAAAATGTCTTTTTTTTGGCATCATGACGACCTTGAATGGCAATAAACTTTCCGAAAGTCTTGATGTTAGGGTCGTTTTAGGGTTATCTTGAGAATTTCAACATAATCTGAAACCAAAGGTTATGCGCCACCGAATGGTACTCCATTTGGCGACGCATATTATTGATATAAAAAACGTGTTTAATGAAGTGACATTAGATTTAAAATTATATGCGTTATACATAATTACACTGTGAGTGAAATAATACGCCTTAAAACAATATGTACCATGCTAAGTCATGCATACAAAAAGAAATAATATGATAGAAATTCAAATTGGTCAAAAGAGCGTCTAAAATTAAACAAAAAAGGAAAATTGAAGGCCTTCGTGGCCTAGTTTCGAAAAATATTTGGGACTAACCGCCTACGGAAGTTTGCCAACAGATAGATCTAGAAAAATACACGATTAAAAAAACGTTGACTAAATCGGAGCTACGATTCAAAAGATACGATATATATAACATTTTGGCCAAAGACAAAAAACACCAAGAACAAGCGTCGATGGTGTTTGGTGCGTGGTGTGAATTTGCGAAAAAAGATGTCTTTTTTGAAATCTAGACAACCTTGCATGCACGTTCGGAGAGCCTTGCTCATTGGGCCATTTTAGGGTGATCCTGAGAATTTAGCACAATCTGAAACCAAATGTTATGCGCCGCCAAATGTTACTCCATCAGGCGGCGCATATTAATGATTTAAAAATCATGTTTAATGAAGTGACATTATACTCAAAATTATATGAGTTATACATAATTACATTGTAAGTGAAATAATAGGCCTTAAAACTATATATACCATGCTAAGTCATGTATATACACAAAAGTAATAATACGAAATATATTGAAAATATTCAAAAAAACATTAATAATGAGTAAAATTTCTTTTTTTGGCATCCTGAAGACCTCGAATGGCAATAAAATTTCAGAGAGTCTTGATGTTAGGGTCGTTTTAGGGTGATCATGAGAATTTAACATAATCTGAAACCAAAAATAATGCGCCGCCAAATGGTACTCCATTTGGCGGCGCATATTATTGATATAAAAAGCGTGTTTAATGAAGTGACATTAGATTCAAAATTATATGCGTTATATATAATTATATTGTGAGTGAAATAATAGGCCTTAAACAATATGTACCATGTTAAGTCATGCATACAAAAAGAAATAATATGAGAGAAATTCAAAACGGTCAAAAGAGCGTCTAAAATTAAACAAAAAAGGAAAATTGAAGGCTTTCGAGGCCACGTTTCGAAAATATTTGGAACAAACCTCCTACGGCAGTTTGCCAACGGATAGATATCGAAAAAAAATACACGATTTAAAAAAAATTGAGAATAAATGGGAGCTACGAGTCAAAAGATACGATAGATCTAACATTTTGGTCAAAGACAAAAACACCAAGCACCATGAACCGTCAGTGGTGTTTGGTACGTGGTGTGAATTTGCGAAGAAAGATGTCTTTTTCGAAATCTAGACAACCTAAAATGGCAAGCATGTTAAGAGAGTCTTGCTCATTGGGCAGGTTTAGGGTGATCCTGAGAATTTCAGCACAATCTAAAACCAAAGGTTATGTGTCGCCGAATGTTACTCCATCTGGCGGAGCATTTTAATGATTTAAAAAGAAAGTTTATTAAAGTGACATTAGAGTCAAAATTATATGAGTTATAAATAATTACATTGTGAGTGAAATAATAGAACTTAAAACTATATATACCATGCTAAGTCATGTATATACAAAATTAATAATACGATATATATTGAAAACGTTCAAAAAACATTAATAATAAGTAAAATGTCTTTTTTGGCATTCTGATGACCTCGAATGGCAATTAAATTACTGAGAGTCTTAATGTTAAGGTCGTTTTTGGGTGATCTTGAGAATTTCAACACAATCTGAAACCAAAGGTTATGCGCCGCCAAATGGCACTCCAATTGGCAACGCGTGTTATTGATATAAAAAGCGTGTTTAATGAAGTGACATTAGATTCATAATTATATGCGTTATACATAATTACATTGTGAGTGAAATAATAGGCCTTAAAACAATATGTACCATGCTAAGTCATGCATACAAAAAGAAATAGTATGATAGAAATTCAAAATGGTCAAAAGAGTGTCTAAAATTAAACAAAAAAGGCAAAATTGAATGCCTTCGAGGCCTAGTTTTGGAAAATATATTGGATAAACCTCCCACGGCAGTTTGTCAACGGATAGATTTCGAAATAATACACGATCAAAAAAAGGTAACAAAATCAGAGCAATGAGTCAAAAGATACGATATATCTAACATTTTGGCCAAAGACAAAAAACACCAATAACCATGAACCGTCGGTGGTGTTTGGTGCGTGGTGTGAATTTGCGAGGAAAGATGTCTTTTTCAAAATCTAGACGACCTCGAATGGCAAGCACATTCTGAGAGTCTTGCTCGTTGGGCCGTTTTAGGGTGATCCTGATAATTTCAGCACAATCTAATACCAAAGGTTATGCGCCGCCAAAATGTTACTCCATCCGGCAGCACATATTAATGATTTAAAAAGAATGTTTATTGAAGTGACATTAGACTCAATATTATATGAGTTATACATATTTATATTGTGAGTGAAATAATAGACCTTAAAACTATATATACAATGCTAAGTCATGTATATACATAAGTAATAATACGATATATATTGAAAACGTTCAAAAAACATTGATAATGAGTAAAATGTCTTTTTCGGCATCCTGACGACCTAGAATGGCAATAAACTTTCCGAAACTCTTGATGTTATGGTCGTTTTAGGGTTATCTTGAGAATTTCAACACAATCTGAAACCAAAGGTTATGCGCCGCCGAATGGTACTCCATTTAGTGACGCATATTATTGATATAAAAAACGTGTTTAATGAAGTGACATTAGATTTAAAATTATATGCGTTATACATAATTACATTGTGAGTGAAATAATAGGCCTTAAAATAATATGTACCATGCTGAGTCATGCATACAAAAAGAAATAATATGATAGAAATTCAAAATGGTCAAAAGAGCGTCTAAAATTAAACAAAAAAAGCAAAATTGAAGGCCTTCGTGGACTAGTTTCGAAAAATATTTGGGACTAACCGCCTACGGAAGTTTGCCAACGGATAGATCTAGAAAAATACACGATTAAAAAAACGGTGACTAAATCGGAGCTACGAGTCAAAAGATACGATATATATAACATTTTGGCCAAAGACAAAAAAAACCAAGAACAACCGTCGGTGGTGTTTGGTGCGTGGTGTGAATTTGCGAGGAAAGATGTCTTTTTCAAAATCTAGACGACCTTGCATGCACGTTCAGAGAGTTTGCTCATTGGGCCGTTTTAGGGTGATCCTGAGAATTTAGCACTATCTGAAACCAAATGTTATGCGCCGCCAAATGTTACTCCGTTAGGCGGCGCATATTAATGATTTAAAAATCATGTTTAATGAAGTGACATTTGTAGTGACCCGAACTTTTCCATGTTTATATATATTAATTGAGATTGATATTTACATAATTAAATGTTTCCAACATGTTAAGCAATCAAACTTGTTAAGACTTGATTAATTGAAATATGTTTCATATAGACAATTGACCACCCAAGTTGACCGGTGATTCACGAACGTTAAAACTTGTAAAAACTATACGATGACATATATATGGTTATATATATAGTTAACATGATTTTATTATAAGTATGTATCTCATTAGGTATTTTAACAATGAGTTATATACATAAAAATGAGACTATTAATTTAAGAAACTCGAAAACGATATATATATAACGATTATCGTTATAACAACGTCTTACTAGGTACATATGAATCATATTAAGATATTGATACACTTGGTTAATTATGTTAAATGATAAGTAAATATATTATTAAGTGTATTAACAATGAAATACATATGTAAAAATAAGACTACTAACTTAATGATTTCGAAACGAGACATATATGTAACGATTATCGTTGTAACGACATTTAACTGTTTATATATCATACTAAGATATATTATATATTATAATATCATGATAATATAACAATTTAACATCTTAATTGTTATAATAAACAATGGGTTAACAACATTCAACAAGATCGTTAACCTAAAGGTTTCAAAACAACATTTACATGTAACGACTAACGATGACTTAACGACTCAGTTAAAATGTATATACATGTAGTGTTTTAATATGTATTTATACACTTTTGAAAGACTTCAATACACTTATCAAAATACTTCTACTTAACAAAAATGCTTACAATTACATCCTCGTTCAGTTTCATCAACAATTCTACTCGTATGCACCCGTATTCGTACTCGTACAATACACAGCTTTTAGATGTATGTACTATTGGTATATACACTCCAATGATAAGCTCTTAGCAGCCCATGTGAGTCACCTAACACATGTGGGAACCATCATTTGGCAACTAGCATGAAATATCTCATAAAATTACAAAAATATGAGTAATCATTCATGACTTATTTACATGAAAACAAAATTACATATCCTTTATATCTAATCCATACACCAACGACCAAAAACACCTACAAACACTTTCATTCTTCAATTTTCTTCATCTAATTGATCTCTCTCAAGTTCTATCTTCAAGTTCTAAGTGTTCTTCATAAATTCCAAAAGTTCTAGTTTCATAAAATCAAGAATACTTCCAAGATTGCAAGTTTACTTCCAAGTTTTCTAAATCCATTCCAAGTAATCATCCAAGATCAAGAAACCTTTGTTTCTTACAGTAGGTTATCATTCTAATACAAGGTAATAATCATATTCAAACTTTGGTTCAATTTCTATAACTATAACAATCTTATTTCAAGTGATGATCTTACTTGAACTTGTTTTCGTGTCATGATTCTGCTTCAAGAACTTCGAGCCATCCAAGGATCCGTTGAAGCTAGATCCATTTTCTCTTTTCCAGTAGGTTTATCCAAGGAACTTAAGGTAGTAATGATGTTCATAACATCATTCGATTCATATATATAAAGCTATCTTATTCAAAGGTTTAAACTTGTAATCACTAGAACATAGTTTAGTTAATTCTAAACTTGTTCGCAAATAAAAGTTAATCCTTCTAACTTTACTTTTAAAATCAACTAAACACATGTTCTATATCTATATGATATGCTAACTTAATGATTTAAAACCTGGAAACACGAAAAACACCGTAAAACCGGATTTACGCCGTCGTAGTAACACCGCGGGCTGTTTTGGGTTAGTTAATTAAAAACTATGATAAACTTTGATTTAAAAGTTGTTATTCTGAGAAAATGATTTTTATTATGAACATGAAACTATATCCAAAAATTATGGTTAAACTCAAAGTGGAAGTATGTTTTCTAAAATGGTCATCTAGACGTCGTTCTTTCGACTGAAATGACTACCTTTACAAAAACGACTTGTAACTTATTTTTCCGACTATAAAACTATACTTTTTCTGTTTAGATTCATAAAATAGAGTTCAATATGAAACCATAGCAATTTGATTCACTCAAAACGGATTTAAAATGAAGAAGTTATGGGTAAAACAAGATTGGATAATTTTTCTCATTTTAGCTACGTGAAAATTGGTAACAAATCTATTCCAACCATAACTTAATCAACTTGTATTGTATATTATGTAATCTTGAGATACCATAGACATGTATACAATGTTTCGACCTATCATGTCGACACATCTATATATATTTCGGAACAACCATAGACACTCTATATGTGAATGTTGGAGTTAGCTATACAGGGTTGAGGTTGATTCCAAAATATATATAGTTTGAGTTGTGATCAATACTGAGATACGTATACACTGGGTCGTGGATTGATTCAAGATAATATTTATTGATTTATTTCTGTACATCTAACTGTGGACAACTAGTTGTAGGTTACTAACGAGGACAGCTGACTTAATAAACTTAAAACATCAAAATATATTAAAAGTGTTGTAAATATATTTTGAACATACTTTGATATATATGTATATATTGTTATAGGTTCATGAATCAACCAGTGGCCAAGTCTTACTTCCCGACGAAGTAAAAATCTGTGAAAGTGAGTTATAGTCCCACTTTTAAAATCTAATATTTTTGGGATGAGAATACATGCAGGTTTTATAAATGATTTACAAAATAGACACAAGTACGTGAAACTACATTCTATGGTTGAATTATCGAAATTGAATATGCCCCTTTTTATTAAGTCTGGTAATCTAAGAATTAGGGAACAGACACCCTAATTGACGCGAATCCTAAAGATAGATCTATTGGGCCTAACAAACCCCATCCAAAGTACCGGATGCTTTAGTACTTCGAAATTTATATCATATCCTAAGGGTGTCCCGGAATGATGGGGATATTCTTATATATGCATCTTGTTAATGTCGGTTACCATGTGTTCACCATATGAATGATTTTTATCTCTATGTATGGGATGTGTATTGAAATATGAAATCTTGTGGTCTATTATTATGATTTGATATATATAGGTTAAACCTATAACTCACCAACATTTTTGTTGACGTTTTAAGCATGTTTATTCTCAGGTGAATATTAAGAGCTTCCGCTGTCGCATACTTAAATAAGGACGAGATTTGGAGTCCATGCTTGTATGATATTGTGTAAAAACTGCATTCAAGAAACTTATTTTGTTGTAACATATTTGTATTGTAAACCATTATGTAATGGTCGTGTGTAAACAGGATATTTTAGATTATCATTATTTGATAATCTACGTAAAGCTTTTTAAACCTTTATTGATGAAATAAAGGTTATGGTTTGTTTTAAAATGAATGCAGTCTTTGAAAAACGTCTCATATAGAGGTCAAAACCTCGCAACGAAATCAATTAATATGGAACGTTTTTAATCAATAAGAACGGGACATTTCAGTTGGTATCCGAGCGTTGGTCTTAGAGAACCAGAATTTTGCATTAGTGTGTCTTATCGAGTTTGTTAGGATGCATTAGTGAGTCTGGACTTCGACCGTGTTTACTTGAAAAATGATTGCTTAACAAATTTTGTTGGAAACTATATATTTTTAACATGTGAATATTAGGTGATATATTAATCTCTTAACGCGTTTGATATTATGTGATAGATGTCTACCTCTAGAACAAGTCCCTTTGACTCACCTAATAATAATGAAGAGTCAAATGTAAATTGGAATGATTCGTGGACTAATTCACAAGTTCCCGAAGAGGAACCGGAAGAAGAGTCGGAACCGGAAGAAGAATCGGAACCGGAAGAAGAATCGGAATCGGATGAAGAAATAGAACCGGTGGGGGAAATAATAAAACGGTTAAGTAAAAGAAAATCCTCAACCAACCGACCAAGGTTAATTATGGTCAATGGTGTTTCCACCAAGGAAGCAAAATATTGGGAGGATTACCAATTCTCCGATGAATCGGATTCCGACGAGAATTCCGATGATGTTATAGAAATTACCCCAACTGAATTTAAAAAGGCAAAAGAAAATAATAAGGGAAAGGGCATAAAAATAGAGAAATATAATTCCAACCCCGATGAACTTTATATGTATCGTCAACCCCCGAAGCCCTTAAGTTGTAACAATGACCCGGGAACCTCTAAACCACCAGGTTTTTCTAAACCAATGTGGAAAACGACGGCTCGTATTAGGGGAACATCATATATCCCTAGAAACTTGGCAAAACGAACCAAAACCGAAGAAGAAGAAACAAGCGAGTCGGAATAAGATAGTTGTATTCGTGTGGTGTAATATATGTAATATAGTGTGCTTATGCTTTATGATATATGTAAAAATTGCTTGTATTAATAAGTATTTTTTTATGAATCTAACTCTTGTCTATTTTACAGTATAAAAACACAAAATGGATAGACAACCCAATATTTTAAGAGACCTACCCGGAGACATGATTGATGAAATCTTGTCTAGAGTCGGTCAGAATTCCTCGGCACAACTATTTAAGGCGAGATCAGTTTGTAAGACATTCGAAGAACGTTCCAAGAATGTCTTGGTTTATAAGAGACTTTCGTTCGAAAGATGGGGGATATCACATTGGGAAATCCATAAGTTACGATGTGTTTACTTTGACACATATATTGCGGGGAACCCAAATGCTATTTTACGCAATGGGTTAAGAAATTATTTTGACTCAATATATCCGAATATTGGACTTCGTGATTTAGAAAAAGCGGCTAACATGCAACATAAAGAAGCATGTTATGCTTACGGATTAGTAATGTTCGCTTCTCACCAAAGTGAGAACAAGAACATCGGGCTACAACTATTAAACAAAACGTTCCCACAAGTGACGGAGTCGGTAATTGGGGTAAGAAATGAGGTTTTTAGATTGTTACGGGACTGTTGGACATTACGTAACCCTCGTCCCTTTGACGACATTACAACACGTTGTCTTATCAACGGCCATAACGGTTATGTTCCACAAGACCAAGGATGGGAAGTAATCCTAGTAAAACCAGAATGCATGACTTGTTTCTGGACGTATGAATTACGTGTCTTTATTGCCTTTGCTGAACGACTTGTGTACTAGCTAGAATTATCTTCACAACCATCTTGTATCAAATTTATTATGTGCTATATTTCATGCTATATGTAAAATAAGCGGTATTGTAAGTTTGTAAAATATTGTGTAAAAGTTTGAACGCGAAATATTATTATAATCAGTTTTTTATATAGAATTGTAGTAGTTGAATTGTATATTAGCTACTAAGTATGAACTTAACAGGTAGGTACTACCCGAATTTAAACTTATAAAACGCTAATATGAAGAAAAAGCTTTTATAAATGAGTTCATATTATGCTACGAAATACTATTAACTACTCTTAATATTCTGTATGATTAACTTGTTCCATTTGACTATTTTGAAGGAAATGGCACCGACTACTCGACACACCGTGAATATGAATGAAGAGGAATTCCGTACTTTTCTAGCTTCAAACATAGCCGCAATACAGGCTGCGCTACATACCAACAATAACCTTGGATCTAGCAGTACAGGAAATCGTGTAGGATGCACCTACAAAGAATTCACTGCCTGCAAACCTTTGGAATTTGATGGAACCGAAGGACCGATCGGATTGAAACGGTGGACCGAGAAGGTCGAATCGGTGTTTGCCATAAGTAAGTGTACTGAAGAGGACAAAGTGAAGTACGCTACGCATACCTTCACAGGTTCTGCGTTAACATGGTGGAATACCTATCTAGAGCAAGTGGGACAAGATGATGCGTACGCACTACAGTGGTCAGCATTCAAGCACTTGATGAACGAGAAGTACCGTCCCAGAACCGAGGTCAATAAGCTCAAGACAGAACTTAGAGGGTTACGAACCCAAGGATTTGATATTACCACGTACGAAAGACGATTCACAGAATTGTGCCTATTGTGTCCGGGAGCGTTCGAAGATGAGGAAGAGAAGATCGACGCGTTTGTGAAAGGATTACCGGAAAGAATCCAAGAAGATATAAGTTCACACGAGCCCGCCTCCATACAACAGGCATGTAGAATGGCTCACAAACTAGTGAACCAGATTGAGGAAAGAATTAAAGAACAGACGGCTGAAGAGGCCAATGTGAAGCAAGTCAAAAGAAAGTGGGAGGAAAACGGTGATAAGAATCACCAATACAACAACAACATCAATTACAATAATAATCGCAACAATTATCCCAATAATCGCAACATCAATCGCAACTACAACAAACGGCACAACAACAACAACAACAACAGCAACTACAACAATCATCCCAACAACAATAACAACCGCAACAACAACAACAATCAGAAGCAGCTATGCCAAAGGTGTGAAAAGTATCACTCGGGGTTCTGCACCAAATTTTGCAACAAGTGTAAAAGAAATGGTCATAGCGCGGCGAAGTGTGAGGTCTACGGACCAGGGGTTAACAGAATGAAAGGAACAAATGGTGTCGGAACGAGTAATGGCGGAGCTAGTAGTGTCAGAGCAAGTTATGCCAATGTAGTTTGTTATAAATGTGGAAAACCGGGCCACATTATTAGAAATTGCCCGAACCAGGAGAACACGAATGGACAAGGCCGCGGAAGAGTTTTCAATATTAATGCGGCAGAGGCACAGGAAGACCCGGAGCTTGTTACGGGTACGTTTCTTATTGACAATAAATATGCTTACGTTTTATTTGATTCGGGTGCGGATAGAAGCTATATGAGTAGAGATTTTTGTGCTAAATTAAGTTGTCCATTGACGCCTTTGGATAGTAAATTTTTACTTGAATTAGCAAATGGTAAATTAATTTCAGCAGATAATATATGTCGGAATCGGGAAATTAAACTGGTTAGCGAAACATTTAAGATTGATTTGATACCAGTAGAGTTAGGGAGTTTTGATGTGATAATCGGTATGGACTGGTTGAAAGAAGTGAAAGCAGAGATCGTTTGTTACAAAAATGCAATTCGCATTATACGAGAAAAAGGAAAACCCTTAATGGTGTACGGAGAAAAGGGCAACACGAAGCTACATCTTATTAGTAATTTGAAGGCACAAAAACTAATAAGAAAAGGTTGCTATGCTGTTCTAGCACACGTCGAGAAAGTACAAACTGAAGAAAAGAGCATCAATGATGTTCCCATTGCAAAAGAATTTCCCGATGTATTTCCGAAAGAATTACCGGGATTACCCCCACATCGATCCGTTGAATTTCAAATAGATCTTGTACCAGGAGCTGCACCAATAGCTCGTGCTCCTTACAGACTCGCACCTAGCGAGATGAAAGAACTGCAAAGCCAATTACAAGAACTTTTAGAGGGTGGTTTCATTCGACCAAGCACATCACCGTGGGGAGCTCCTGTTTTGTTTGTCAAGAAGAAAGATGGTACATTCAGGTTGTGTATCGACTACCGAGAGTTAAACAAACTTACCATCAAGAACCGCTACCCACTACCAAGAATCGACGACTTATTTGATCAACTACAAGGCTCGTCTGTTTATTCAAAGATTGACTTACGTTCCGGGTATCATCAAATGCGGGTGAAAGAAGATGATATTCCAAAGACTTCTTTTAGAACACGTTACGGTCATTACGAGTTTATGGTCATGCCGTTTGGTTTAACTAATGCACCAGCTGTGTTCATGGACCTTATGAACCGAGTGTGTGGACCATACCTTGACAAGTTTGTCATTGTTTTCATTGATGACATACTTATTTACTCAAAGAATGACCAAGAACACGGTGAACATTTGAGAAAGGTGTTAGAAGTATTGAGGAAGGAAGAATTGTACGCTAAGTTTTCAAAGTGTGCATTTTGGTTGGAAGAAGTTCAATTCCTCAGTCACATAGTGAACAAAGAAGGTATTAAGGTGGATCCGGCAAAGATAGAAACTGTTGAAAAGTGGGAAACCCCAAAAACTCCGAAACACATACGCCAGTTTTTAGGACTAGCTGGTTACTACAGAAGGTTCATCCAAGATTTTTCCAGAATAGCAAAACCCTTGACTGCATTAACGCATAAAGGGAAGAAATTTGAATGGAATGATGAACAAGAGAAAGCGTTTCAGTTATTGAAGAAAAAGCTAACTACGGCACCTATATTGTCATTGCCTGAAGGGAATGATGATTTTGTGATTTATTGTGACGCATCAAAGCAAGGTCTCGGTTGTGTATTAATGCAACGAACGAAGGTGATTGCTTATGCGTCTAGACAATTGAAGATTCACGAACAAAATTATACGACGCATGATTTGGAATTAGGCGCGGTTGTTTTTGCATTAAAGACTTGGAGGCACTACTTATATGGGGTCAAAAGTATTATATATACCGACCACAAAAGTCTTCAACACATATTTAATCAGAAACAACTGAATATGAGGCAGCGTAGGTGGATTGAATTATTGAATGATTACGACTTTGAGATTCGTTACCACCCGGGGAGGGAAAATGTGGTAGCCGATGCCTTGAGCAGGAAGGACAGAGAACCCATTCGAGTAAAATCTATGAATATAATGATTCATAATAACCTTACTACTCAAATAAAGGAGGCGCAACAAGGAGTTTTAAAAGAGGGAAATTTAAAGGATGAAATACCCAAAGGATCGGAGAAGCATCTTAATATTCGGGAAGGCGGAACCCGGTATAGGGCTGAAAGGATTTGGGTACCAAAATTTGGAGATATGAGAGAAATGGTACTTAGAGAAGCTCATAAAACCAGATACTCAATACATCCTGGAACAGGGAAGATGTACAAGGATCTCAAGAAACATTTTTGGTGGCTGGGTATGAAAGCCGATGTTGCTAAATACGTAGGAGAATGTTTGACGTGTTCTAAGGTCAAAGCTGAGCATCAGAAACCATCAGGTCTACTTCAACAACCCGAAATCCCGGAATGGAAATGGGAAAACATTACCATGGATTTCATCACTAAATTGCCAAGGACTGCAAGTGGTTTTGATACTATTTGGGTAATAGTTGATCGTCTCACCAAATCAGCACACTTCCTGCCAATAAGAGAAGATGACAAGATGGAGAAGTTAGCACGACTGTATTTGAAGGAGTCGTCTCCAGACATGGAATACCAATCTCTATTATCTCTGATAGGGATGGCAGATTTATTTCAAGATTCTGGCAGACATTACAGCAAGCATTAGGAACTCGTCTAGACATGAGTACTGCCTATCAACCACAAACTGATGGGTAGAGCGAAAGGACGATACAAACGCTTGAAGACATGCTACGAGCATGTGTTATTGATTTCGAAAACAGTTGGGATCGACATCTACCGTTAGCAGAATTTTCCTACAACAACAGCTACCATTCAAGCATTGAGATGGCGCCGTTTGAAGCACTTTATGGTAGAAAGTGCAGGTCTCCGATTTGTTGGAGTGAAGTGGGGGATAGACAGATTACGGGTCCGGAGATTATACAAGAAACTACCGAGAAGATCATCCAAATTCAACAACGGTTGAAAACCGCCCAAAGTCGACAAAAGAGCTACGCTGACATTAAAAGAAAAGATATAGAATTTGAAATTAGAGAGATGGTCATGCTTAAAGTTGCACCTTGGAAAGGCGTTGTTCGATTTGGTAAACGAGGGAAATTAAATCCAAGGTATATTGGACCATTCAAGATTATTGATCGTGTCGGACCAGTAGCTTACCGACTTGAGTTACCTCAACAACTCGCGACTGTACATAACACTTTCCACGTCTCGAATTTGAAGAAATGTTTTGCTAAAGAAGATCTCACTATTCCATTAGATGAAATCCAAATCAACGAAAAACTTCAATTCATCGAAGAACCCGTCGAAATAATGGATCGTGAGGTTAAAAGACTTAAGCAAAACAAGATACCAATTGTTAAGGTTCGATGGAATGCTTGTAGAGGACCCGAGTTCACCTGGGAGCGTGAAGATCAGATGAAGAAGAAATACCCGCATCTATTTCCAGAAGATTCGTCAACACCTTCAACAGCTTAAAATTTCGGGACGAAATTTATTTAACGGGTAGGTACTGTAGTGACCCGAACTTTTCCATGTTTATATATATTAATTGAGATTGATATTTACATGATTAAATGTTTCCAACATGTTAAGCAATCAAACTTGTTAAGACTTGATTAATTGAAATATGTTTCATATAGACAATTGACCACCCAAGTTGACCGGTGATTCACGAACGTTAAAACTTGTAAAAACTATACGATGACATATATATGGTTATATATATAGTTAACATGATTTTGTTATAAGTATGTATCTCATTAGGTATTTTAACAATGAGTTATATACATAAAAATGAGACTATTAATTTAATAAACTCGAAAACGATATATATAACGATTATCGTTATAACAACGTCTTACTAGGTACATATGAATCATATTAAGATATTGATACACTTGGTTAATTATGTTAAATGATAAGTAAATATATTATTAAGTGTATTAACAATGAAATACATATGTAAAAATAAGACTACTAACTTAATGATTTCGAAACGAGACATATATGTAACGATTATCGTTGTAACGACATTTAACTGTTTATATATCATACTAAGATATATATCATATATTATAATATCATTATAATATAACAATTTAACATCTCAATTTTTATAATAAACAATGGGTTAACAACATTCAACAAGATCGTTAACCTAAAGGTTTCAAAACAACATTTACATGTAACGACTAACGATGACTTAACGACTAAGTTAAAATGTATATACATGTAGTGTTTTAATATGTATTTATACACTTTTTAAAGACTTCAATACACTTATCAAAATACTTCTACTTAACAAAAATGCTTACAATTACATCCTCGTTCAGTTTCATCAACAATTCTACTCGTATGCACCCGTATTCGTACTCGTACAATACACAGCTTTTAGATGTATGTACTATTGGTATATACACTCCAATGATCAGATCTTAGTAGCCCATGTGAGTCACCTAACATATTTGGGAACCATCATTTGGCAACTAGCATGAAATATCTCATAAAATTACAAAAATATGAGTAATCATTCATGACTTATTTACATGAAAACAAAATTACATATCCTTTATATCTAATCCATACACCAACGACCAAAAACACCTATAAACACTTTCATTCTTCAATTTTCTTCATCTAATTGATCTCTCTCAAGTTCTATCTTCAAGTTCTAAGTGTTCTTCATAAATTCCAAAAGTTCTAGTTTCATAAAATCAAGAATACTTCCAAGATTGCAAGTTTACTTCCAAGTTTTCTAAATCCATTCCAAGTAATCATCCAAGATCAAGAAACCTTTGTTTCTTACAGTAGGTTATCATACTAATACAAGGTAATAATCATATTCAAACTTTGGTTCAATTTCTATAACTATAACAATCTTATTTCAAGTGATGATCTTACTTGAACTTGTTTTCGTGTCATGATTCTGCTTCAAGAACTTCGAGCCATCCAAGGATCCGTTGAAGCTAGATCCATTTTTCACTTTTCAAGTAGGTTTATCCAAGGAACTTAAGGTAGTAATGATGTTCATAACATCATTCGATTCATATATATAAAGCTATCTTATTCAAAGGTTTAAACTTGTAATCACTAGAACATAGTTTAGTTAATTCTAAACTTGTTCGCAAATAAAAGTTAATCCTTCTAACTTGACTTTTAAAATCAACTAAACACATGTTCTATATCTATATGATATGCTAACTTAATGATTTAAAACCTGGAAACACGAAAAACACCGTAAAACCGGATTTACACCGTCGTAGTAACACCGCGGGCTGTTTTGGGTTAGTTAATTAAAAACTATGATAAACTTTGATTTAAAAGTTTTTATTCTGAGAAAATTATTTTTATTATGAACATGAAACTATATCCAAAAATTATGGTTAAACTCAAAGTGGAAGTATGTTTTCTAAAATGGTCATCTAGACGTCGTTCTTTCGACTGAAATGACTACCTTTACAAAAATGACTTGTAACTTATTTTTCCGACTATAAACCTATACTTTTTCTGTTTAGATTCATAAAATAGAGTTCAATATGAAACCATAGCAATTTGATTCACTCAAAACGGATTTAAAATGAAGAAGTTATGGGTAAAACAAGATTGGATAATTTTTCTCATTTTAGCTACGTGAAAATTGGTAACAAATCTATTCCAACCATAACTTAATCAACTTGTATTCTATATTATGTAATCTTGAGATACCATAGACACGTATACAATGTTTCGACCTATCATGTCGACACATCTATATATATTTCGGAACAACCATAGACACTCTATATGTGAATGTTGGAGTTAGCTATACAGGGTTGAGGTTGATTCCAAAATATATATAGTTTGAGTTGTGATCAATACTGAGATACGTATACACTGGGTCGTGGATTGATTCAAGATAATATTTATCGATTTATTTTTGTACATCTAACTGTGGACAACTAGTTGTAGGTTACTAACGAGGACAGCTGACTTAATAAACTTAAAACATCAAAATATATTAAAAGTGTTGTAAATATATTTTGAACATACTTTGATATATATGTATATATTGTTATAGGTTCGTGAATCAACCAGTGGCCAAGTCTTACTTCCCGACGAAGTAAAAATCTGTGAAAGTGAGTTATAGTCCCACTTTTAAAATCTAATATTTTTGGGATGAGAATACATGCAGGTTTTATAAATGATTTACAAAATAGATACAAGTACGTGAAACTACATTCTATGGTTGAATTATCGAAATCGAATATGCCCCTTTTTATTAAGTCTGGTAATCTAAGAATTAGGGAACAGACACCCTAATTGACGCGAATCCTAAAGATAGATCTATTGGGCCTAACAAACCCCATCCAAAGTACCGGATGCTTTAGTACTTCGAAATTTATATCATATCCGAAGGGTGTCCCGGAATGATGGGGATATTCTTATATATGCATCTTGTTAATGTCAGTTACCAAGTGTTCACCATATGAATGATTTTTATCTCTATGTATGGGATGTGTATTGAAATATGAAATCTTGTGGTCTATTATTATGATTTGATATATATAGGTTAAACCTATAACTCACCAACATTTTTGTTGACGTTTTAAGCATGTTTATTCTCAAGTGAATATTAAGAGCTTCCGCTGTCGCATACTTAAATAAGGACGAGATTTGGAGTCCATGCTTGTATGATATTGTGCAAAAACTGCATTCAAGAAACTTATTTTGTTGTAACATATTTGTATTGTAAACCATTATGTAATGGTCGTGTGTAAACAGGATATTTTAGATTATCATTATTTGATAATCTACGTAAAGCTTTTTAAACCTTTATTGATGAAATAAAGGTTATGGTTTGTTTTAAAATGAATGCAGTCTTTGAAAAACGTCTCATATAGAGGTCAAAACCTCGCAACGAAATCAATTAATATGGAACGTTTTTAATCAATAAGAACGGGACATTTCAACATTATACTCAAAATTATATGAGTTATACATAATTACATTGTGAGTGAAATAATAGGCCTTAAAACTATATATATACCATGCTGAGTCATGTATATACAGAAAAGTAATAATACGAAATATATTGAAAACGTTCAAAAAAACATTAATAATGAGTAAAATGTCTTTTTTCAGCATCCTAAAGACCTCGAATGGCAATAAAATTTCTGAGAGTTTTGACGTTAGGGTCGTTTTAGGGTGATCATGAGAATTTAACACAATCTGAACCCAAAAATAATGCGCCGCCGAATGGTACTCCATTTGGCAGCGCATATTATTGATATAAAAAACGTGTTTAATGAAGTGACATTAGATTCAAAATTATATGCGTTATATATAATTACACTGTGAGTGAAATAATAGGCCTTAAACAATATGTACCATGTTAAGTCATGCATTAAAAAGAAATAATATGAGAGAAATTCAAAACGGTCAAAAAATTATAAAAAATTAAACAAAAAAGGCAAATTGAAGGCTTTCGAGGCCTCGTTTCGAAAATATTTGGGACCAACCGCCTATGGCAGTTTGCCAACGGATAGATCTCGAAAAAAATACACGATTTAAAAAAAACGATGACAAAATTGGAGCTACGAGTCAAAAGATACGATAGATCTAACATTTTGGCCAAAGATAAAAAACACCAAGCACCATTAACCGTCGGTGGTGTTAGGTGCGTGTTGTGAATTTGTGAAGAAAGATGTCTTTTTCGGAATCTAGACAACCTGAAATGGCAAGAATGTTAAGAGATTCTTGCTCGTTGGGCAGTTTAAGGGTGATCCTCAGAATTTCAGCACAATCTAAAACCAAAGGTTATGTGTCGCCAAATGTTACTCCATCTGGTGGCGCATATTAATGATTTAAAAAGAAAGTTTATTGAAGTGACATTAGAGTCAAAATTATATGAGTTATACATAATTACATTGGGAGTGAAATAATATGCCTTAAAACTATATATACCATGCTCCGTCACGTATACACAAAATTAATAATACGATATATATTGAAAACGTTCAAAAAACATTAATAATGAGTAAAATGTCTTTTTTCGGCATTCTGATGACCTCGAATGGCAATAAAATTACGGAGAGTCTAAATGTTAAGGTCGTTTTTGGGTAATCTGAAACCAAAGGTTATGCGCCGCCAAATGGCACTCCATTTGGCAACGCATGTTATTGATATAAAAAGCGTGTTTAATGAAGTGACATTAGATTCACAATTATATGCGTTATACATAATTAAATTGTGAGTGAAATAATAGGACTTAAAACAATATGTACCATGCTAAGTCATGCATACAAAAAGAAATAGTATGATAGAAATTCAAAATGGTCAAAAGAGCGTCTAAAAGTAAACAAAAAAGGCAAAATTGAATGCCTTCGAGGCCTTATTTCGAAACATATTTGAGACAAACCTCCTACGGTAGTTTGTCAACGGATAGATTTCAAAATAATACACGATAAAAAAAAGGTAACAAAATCGGAGCTACGAGTCAAAAGATACAATATATCTAACATTTTGGCCAAAGACTAAAAACACCAAGAACCATGAACCGTCGGTGGTGTTTGGTGCGTGGTGTGAATTTGCGAGGAAATATGTCTTTTTCGAAATCTACACGACATCGAATGGCAAGCACGTTTCGAGAGTCTTCCTCGTTGGGCCTTTTTAGGGTGATCCTGATAATTTTAGCACAATCTAATACCAAAGGTTATGCGCCGTCAAATGTTACTCCATCTGGCGGCGCATATTAATGATTTAAAAAGCATGTTTAATGAAGTCATATTATACTCAAATCTATATGAGATATACATAATTACATTGTGAGTGAAATAATCGGCCTTAAAACTATATATACCATGCTAAGTCATGTATACACAAAAAAAATAATACGAAATATATTGAAAACGTTCAAAATAACATTAATAATGAGTAAAAAATGTCTTTTTTCGGCAACCTGACGACATCGAATGGCAGTAAAATTTCCAAGAGTCTTGATGTTATGGTTGTTTTAGGGTGATCTTGAGAATTTCAACACAATCTGAAACCAAAGATTATGCGCCGCCAAATGGTACTCCATTTGGCGCTCGCATATTATTTATATAAAAAGCGTTTTTAATGAAATGACAACAGATTCAAAATTATATGCATTATACATAATTACATTGTGAGTGAAATAATAGTCCTTAAAACAATATGTACCATGCTAAGTCATGCATACAAAAAGAAATAATATGATAGAACTTCAAGACGGTCAAAAGAGCGTCTAAAATTAAACAAAAAAGGCAAAATTGAAGGCGTTCGAGGCCTCGTCTCGAAAAATATTTGGGACAAAACGCCTACGATAGTTTGCCAACGGTTACATCTCGAAAAAATACATGATTTAAAAAAACGGTGACTAAATTGGAGCTACGAGTCAAAGATACGATTGATCTAATATTTTGGCTAAATATAAAAAACACCAAGCACCTTGAACCGACGGTGGTGTTTTGTGCGTGGTGTGAATTTGCGAGGAAAGATGTTTTGTTCGGAATCTAGACGACCTGAAATGGAAAGCACGTTCAGAGAGTCTTGCTCGTTGGGCCGTTTTAGGGTAATTCTGAGAATTTCAGCACAATCTTAAACCAAATGTTATGCACCGCCAAATGTTACTCCATCTGACGGCGAATATTAATGATTTAAAAAACATGTTTAATGAAGGGACATTATACTCAAAATTATATGAGTTATACATAATTACATTGTGAGTGAAATAATAGGCATTAAAACTATATATACCATGCTAAGTCATGTATACACAAAAGTAATAATACGAAATATATTGAAAACGTTCAAAAAAACATTAATAATGAGTAAAATGTCTTTTTCGGCATCCTGGCGACCTCGAATGGCAATAAAATTTCCGAGAGTCTTGATGTTAGGGTTTTTTTAGGGCGATCTTGAAAATTTTAACACAATCTAAAACCAAAGATTATGCGCCGCCAAATGGTACTCCATTTGGCGGTGCATATTATTGTTATATAAAAAGCGTGTTTAATGAAGTGACATTAGATTCAAAATTATATGCGTTATACATAGGTACATTGTGAGTGAAATAATAGACCTTAAAAACAATATGTACCATGCTATGTCATGCATACAAAAAGAAATAATATGATAGAAATTCAAAACGGTCAAAAGAGCGTCTAAAATTAAACAAAAAAGGGAAAATTGAAATATTTTGAAAACGTTCAAAAAAACACTAATAATGAGTAAAATGTCTTTTTTCGTCATCCTGACGACCTCGAATGGCAATAAAATTTCCGAGAGTCTTGATGTTAGGGTTGTTTTAGAGTGATCTTGAGAATTTTAACACAATCTAAAACCAAAGATTATGCGCCGCCAAATGGTACTCCATTTGACGGCGCATATTATTGATATAAAAAGCGTGTTTAATGAAGTGACATTATATTCAAAATTATATGCGTTATACATAATTACATTGTGAGTGAAATAATAGACCTTAAAAACAATATGTACCATGCTAAGTCATGCATACAAAAAGAAATAATATGATAGAAATTCAAAACGGTCAAAAGAGCGTCTAAAAGTAAACAAAAAAGGCAAAATTGAAGGCGTTCGAGGCCTCGTTTTGAAAAATATTTGGGACAAACTGCCTACGACAGTTTGTCAAGGGATAGATCTCGAAAAAATACACGATTTAAAAAACGGTGACTAAATCGGAGCTACGAGTCAAAAGATACGATAGATCTAACATTTTGGCCAAAGACAAAAAACAACAAACACCCTGAACCCACGGTAGTGTTTGGTGCGTGGTGTGAATTTGCGAGGAAAGATGTTTTTTTGGGAATCTAGACGACCTGAAATGGAAAGCACGTTCAGAGAGTCTTGCTCGTTGGGCCGTTTTAGGGTAATCCTGAGAATTTCAGCACAATCTGAAACCAAAGGTTATGCACCGCCAAATGTTACTCCATCTGACGGCGCATATTAATGATTTAAAAAGCATGTTTAATGAAGTGACATTATAATCAAAATTATATGAGTTATACATAATTACATTGTGAGTGAAATAATAGGCCTTAAAACTATATATACCATGCTAAGTCATGTATATACACAAAAGTAATAATACGAAATATATTGAAAACGTTCAAAAAAACATTAACATTGAGTAAAATGTCTTTTTTCGGCATCCCGAAGACCTCGAATGGCAATAAAATTTCTGAGAGTCTTGATGTTAGGGTCGTTTTAGGGTGATCATGAGAATTTTAACACAATCTGAAACCAAAGATTATGCGCCGCCAAATGGTACTCCATTTGGCGGCGCATATTATTGATATAAAAAGCTTGTTTAATGAAGTGACATTCGATTCAAAATTATATGCGTTATAGATAATTACATTATGAGTGAAATAATAGGCCTTAAACAATATGTACCATGCTAAGTCATGCATACAGAAAGAAATAATATGATAGAAATTCAAAACGGTCAAAAGAGCGTCTAAAATTAAACAAAAAGTAAAATTGAAGGCTTTCGAGGCCTCGTTTGAAAATATTTGGAACAAACCGCCTACGGCAGTTTGCCAACGAATAGATCTCGAAAAAAATACACGATTTAAAAACAAACGGTGACTAAATCGGAGCTACGAGTCAAAAGATACGATAGATCTAACATTTTGGCCAAAGACAAAAAAACCAAGCACCATGAACTGTTGGTGGTGTTTGGTGTGTGGTGTGAATTTGAGAAGAAAGATGTCTTTTTCGGAATCTAGACGACTTGAAATGGCAAGCTTGTTCAGAGAGACTTGCTCGTTGGGATGTTTTAGGGTGATCCTGAGAATTTCAGCACAATCTAAACCAAAGGTTAAGCGCCGCCAAATGTTACTCCATCTGGCGGTGCATATTAATGATTTAAAAAGAATGTTTATTGAAATGACATTAGACTCAAAATTATATGAGTTATACATAATTATTTGTGAGTGAAATAATAGGCCTTAAAACTATATATACCATGCTAAGTCATGTATACATATAAGTTATAATACGATACATATTGAAAACGTTCAATAAACATTAATAATGAGTAAAATGTCTTTTTTCGTCATCCTGATGACCTTGAATGGCAATAAACTTTCCGAAAGTCTTGATGTTAGGGTCGTTTTTGGGTGATCTTGAGAATTTCAACACAATCTGAAACCAAAGGTTATGCGCCGCCGAATGGTACTCCATTTGGCGACGCATATTATTGTTATAAAAAACGTGTTTAATGAAGTGACATTATAGTCAAAATTATATGTGTTATACATAATTACATTGTGAGTGAACTAATAGGCCTTAAAACAATATGCACCATGCTAAGTCATGCATACAAAAAAAAATATAATAGAAATTCGAAATGGTCAAAAGAGCGTCTAAATATAAACAAAAAAGCAAAATTGAAGGCCTTCAAGGTCTAGTTTCAAAAAATATTTGGGACTAACCTCCTACGAAAGTTTGCCAACGGATAGATCTCGAAAAATACAGGATTAAAAAAGGTGACTAATCGGAGCTACGAGTAAAAAGATACGATATATATAACATTTTGGCCAAAGACAAAAACACCAAGAACCATGAACCGTCAGTGGTGTTTGGTGCGTGGTGTGAATTTGCGAGGAAAGATGTCTTTTTCGAAATCTAGACGACCTTGCATGGCAAGCACGTTCAGAGAGTCTTGCTCGTTGGGCCATTTTAGGGTGATCCTGAGAATTTAGCACAATCTAAAACAAAATGTTATGCGCCGTCAAATGTTACTCCATCAGGCGGCGCATATTAATGATTTAAAAAGCATGTTTAATGAATTGACATTATACTCAAAATTATGTGAGTTATACATAATTATATTGTGAGTGAAATAATTGGCCTTAAAACTATATATACCATGTTAAGTCATGTATATACACAAAAGTAATAATACGAAATATATTGAAAACGTTCAAAAAAACATTAATAATGAGTAAAATGTCTTTTTTCGGCATCCTGAAGACCTCGAATGGCAATAAAATTTTTGAGAGTCTTAATGTTAGGGTCGTTTTAGGGTGATCATGAGAATTTTAACACAATCTTAAACCAAAGATTATGAGCCGCCAAATGGTACTTCATTTGGCGGCGCATATTATTGATATAAAAAGCGTGTTTAATGAAGTGACATTAGATTCAAAATTATATGCGTTATACATAATTACATTGTGAGTGAAATAATAGGCCTTAAACAATATGTACCATGCTAAGTCATGCATACAGAAAGAAATAATATGATAGAAATTCAAAACGGTCAAAAGAGCGTCTAAAATTAACCAAAAAGGCAAAATTGAAGGCGTTCGTGGCCTCGTTTCGAAAAATATTTGGGAAAAACCGCCTATGACCGTTTACCAGCGGATAGATCTCGAAAAAATACACAATTTAAGAAAAAAGGTGACTAAATCGGAGCTACGAGTCAAAAGATACGATAGATCTAACATTTTGGCCAAAGACAAAAAACACCAAGCACCATGAACTGTCGGTGGTGTTTGGTGCGTCGTGTGAATTTACGAAGAAGGATATCTTTTTCGAAATCTATACGACCTGAAATGGCAAGCATGTTAAGAGAGTCTTGATCGTTGGGCCGTTTTAGGGTGATCCTGAGAATTTCTGCACAATCTAAAACCAAAGGTTATGTGCCGCCAAATGTTACTCCATCTTGCGGCGCATATTAATGATTTTAAAAGAAAGTTTATTGAAGTGACATTAGACTCAAAATTATATGATTTATACATAATTACATTGTGAGTGAAATAATAGGCCTTAAAACTATATATATCATGCTAAGTCATGTATACACAAAAGTAATAATACGAAAAGCGTTCAAAAAACATTTATAATGAGTAAAATGTCTTTTTTCGGCATTCTGACGACCTCAAATGGCAATAAACTTTCCGAGAGTCCTGATGTTAGGGTCATTTTAGGATGATCTTGAGAATTTCAACACAATCTGAAACCAAAGGTTATGTGCCGCCAAATGGTACTGCATTTGGCGGCGCATATTATTGATATAAAAAACGTGTTTAATGAAGTGACATTAGATTAAAAATTATAAGTGTTATACATAATTACATTTTAAGTGAAATAATAGGCCTTAAAACAATATGTACTATGCTAAGTCATGCATACAAAAACAAATAATATGATAGAAATTCAAAACGATTAAAAAAGCGTCTAAAATTAAACAAAAAGGCAAATTTGAAGGCTTTCGAGACCTCGTTTCGAAAAATATTTGGGAAAAACTTTAATGACCCGGAAAATTTCGACTAATTTTAAATCAAAGTCTCGATACGATTTAATATTTTGACTCGATAAGCAAAGTCTGTAATGTTGAGTCTCAAAATTTTTGAACTGTTTTCTTGTATTCATTTAACTTTAGCTGTCCTCGACGATTCACGAACAATTAATTATAAATAGATATGTGTGTATATATGTATATATATATATATATATATATATATATATAATATTTAGAAATATAATTTTAAATAATTATATGTTGTTGTTATTAAAATTAATTATGTTAAATAAAATAAAATATGATATTATGATAATTATTATTTAAAACATATCTATATATATAAATAAAGTATATTATATATATATTTGGTGACTTCGAATCTATTTAATAAATGACAGTAACACTCATTTGCCATTCGATCGATATTAAATAAACTAAATTCAAACTTATGAGAGTATAAAAAAAATTAACGTTAGTCTGTAATTAGGTTAAGTAAAAGCTAGATTTATTAAAAATATATTTACATTATTAATTTGAATATTAACATTCCGTACATACTAAATGAAATTAAAAACAAATACTAGACGAAGCTTTTTGATCAGGTTATAAACATTTAATGATCGAAAAAAAATGAATTTAATTTAAATATGGAATTCTTCCGAAGACCTTTATTTTCCAGTGATTTACAACATAGCATGAAATCCAGTCCGTAAATGATGATGGATAACTTATTACACCTTTGTATCTTAAATTATATTATAATTTGAAATATTGTGCATGATTTGGATTCACTGTACCTAATTGATATATGATTGAATAGATATTTTATTTTTGGCACGTTTGTGGATATATTTATTATACTCCTTATGTTGTTATATTTCTTTTCTTCTTCTATATTACCCCACCCCACATCCATTACTAACAACTTGACAGGATTATTATTTTGGTTTTGAAATTCATCAACTATCATTCTATATTTATATATACTATATACACATGATACATTCATAGATATTGAAAACCCACTTCACACAGAGAACAACTCGATCACCTTTCTTCTACACCCTCACATCCAACACCTTCAATCATCCGGCCACAACCATAACAAACTATCACCACGAACTCCATCAAAGTTGTAGGTACGTTTTTTATTTTATTTGTTTTTTTTTCTTTTTGTTGTTGTTAATTCTGTTCCATAAACCAAAAGTCACTACAACACCATAATATACCACAAACCCATTTGTTATAAGCCACTTCTACTGTTCGAATTACAGCAGCTTCTACTATCGTTTTACTGTCCAACAACCCACTTCAAAACCACCTTGAACCACCATCAAAGGACAACCTCACCTAGAACCCATTTACTATTTTTCTGTTTTAAAAACACCATACTATGTACATCATCAACCAAGTGATTAACGGACTATTTTGTTTCGAATTTAGTTCCACACAACAACCATCAATAAACCACCACCATGTATAATCACCAAACTCACTTAAACTGCCAGCTTCGATTCTTTTCCTGTTTTGAATTGCCAACCCCATGTAACCGTCTGCAAACACCCAACAACACCATCACCAAGCTTGAACTATCAACAATTACTACAGCCACTATTCCACTCCTATTTTCGGTTTCAGTCACAACCATCACCAAAACCATTTTGCTGCATTTAAACTAGTTATATTTTTCGTTTGATTTCAAACCACCCATCAAGAAGCCATCACAAGAAAACAAGTAATTTTATGCTCCTGCTGTGAATCAAAGTCAACAACAAACTTACACGACCAATACTCAAATCGAATGCCCTTACTTTCAACCAAATCAAACCACTGTTACTATTAATCACCTCCTTGCTTCAATAACCTGCAACTAATGAATAATGATGATGAACCATATGAGTGATGATGATTGATAAATAAAGATAATGATAAAACTGCATTATTTACCCTTTTTCACTTCGATGGAACCCTATAATCACCTCCCGCAAACCAATTCTTGTTACAGTTATTTAACTCACACACACACAACCACTATAATGGAATATACAGTCAGCATATAAGATTACAGCTCATTTGTTTTTGCATGTTTTTCTTTTCTGTTGTGGCCGACCACCATAAAACATATAACCCCACTGGAGTTATTAAAGTTATAGTATGAGGATAAAATTTGGTGGATGTTGACGGCTTAGGTTTCCTGTTATGAATTCCAAACGTATTAAACTTGGGCCGTTTAATATGGTAATTGGGCTACATATAAATTAAGATGTTGGGCTCGTGAAGTGGTATGATTTGGGCTCGTGATTTTCGCTTAAATATGAAGTGTTCATCTTTTTTTAGTAATGGTGACAGTTTGATAATGATAATGATGGTGAGACGGTTCTGATGATGATATATAAATGAAAACGAATGATAATGGTTATGATACGTATGATGATTATGATGATGATGATGATGATGAGAAACAACATATATATTCGAGTTAATATAATCAAAATAAAGAATTTACTTGAAATATGAACTAGCAGTTAAGTGGTTTGGGTGGATGTTTGTTAAAAGAGAGGTCATGGGTTCGAATCTAGGCAGTGACACAATTTTTTTTTATCAACCATGGAAGCTACAACATATTTAAGGTAGTATTTTTATTATTATTATGATTATGTTTATAAATAAGTGAAAATAATTATTAGTTAGGGTTATGATTATATACATGTAGATTATAAATACAAATATAATTATAAAGATAATTAAACTTATAATTAAGTGATGACTTAAAATGAAATATTAATATTTTTAATATCATTATATTATTATTATTATTATTATTATTATTATTATTATTATTATTATTATTATTATTATTATTATTATTATTATTATTATTATTATTATCTAACTAGTATTATTAATATCATTAGTATTAAAAATATCAATTTTTTTTATAAAAATTATCATTATTATTATTATTATTATTATTATTATTATTATTATTATTATTATTATTATTATTATTATTATTATTATTAATACAAGTATCATTAGAATTATTATTAGTATTATTATCATTTTATTATCATTAGGATTATCATTATTATTATTATTGTTATTATTTATTATTATTATTATTATTATTATTATTATTATTATTATTATTATTATTATTATTATTATTATTATTATTATTATTATTATTATTATTATTATTATTATTATTACAACTATATTATTATTATTATTATTATTATTATTATTATTATTATTATTATTATTATTATTATTATTATTATTATTATTATTATTATTATTATTATTACTACTACTACTACTACTAGTATCAATATTATTATTATTACTACAATAAAAGTTAGTCATATAAAAATATACTTAATAAAACTATATTAATATTTTTACTTATAAATTATTTAAAGTATATAAAATAAATATATTTAATTAATGAAACACATAATTTATTAAGATAACATTTATACCACTAAATATATATAAATTTGCTCGATTTCAATTATATGTGTTAATATATATATAAATGATATAGGTTCGTGAATCCGAGGCCAACCTTGCATTGTTCAGTTCTGTCGTATGCATATTTTTACTACAAAATATCGTATCGTGAGTTTCATTTACTCCCTTTTTAAATGCTTTTGCAATATATATTTTTGGGACTGAGAATACATGCGCTGTTTTTTTAAATGTTTTACAAAATAGACACAAGTAATCAAAACTACATTCTATGGTTGGATTATCGAAATTGAATATCACCCTTCTAGCTTGGTAGCCTAAGAAGTAGTGAATGCCACTAATTGACGCGAATCCTGAAGATAGATCTATGGGCTTAACGAACCCCATCCAGGTTATGGATGCTTTAGTACTTCGATTTTATATACAGATGAGTGTACCTGTATATTTGGGGATATTCTATATGCATTTATTAGTGTCGATTACCAGGTGTTCTTTATATGAATGATTTTTATACAGATGAGTGTTCCTGTATTATATTTTTTTGCAGATGAGTGCTCCTGCAGTTAACTATGAAATTAAATCTTGTGGTCTATTAAAATTATGGAAATGATTGATTATGATAAACTAATGAACTCACCAACCTTTTGGTTGATACTTGAAAGCATGTTTATTCTCAGGTATGAAAGAAATCTTCTGCTGTGCATTTGCTCATTTTAAAGATATTACTTGAAGTCACTTATGTCATATTTCAAAAGACATTGCATTCAAGTCGTTGAGTTCAATAAAGATTATTATTAAGTAAATGACAGATTAGGTCATTTATAGGTTGGATATTATGAAATGTTATGCATGCCTGTCAACTTTCGATTTAATGAAAGGCTGTCTTTAAAAAAACAAATGCAATATTTGTAAAATGTATCATATAGAGGTCAAATACCTCGCGATGTAACCATTTGTTATTGTATTCGTCCTTATGGATTAGGACGGGTCATCTCATGTGGTATCAGAGCTGTGGTCTTAGCAAACCAGGTCTTGCATTAGTGTGTCTAACTGTTAGTTGTTAAGTTGCATTAGTGAGTCTGGACTTCGACCGTGTCTGCATGTCAAAATTTTTGCTTATCATTTCGTGTTGAAAATTACCTGCTTATCATTCTTAGTCTAGACACGTCTTACTACATTTAGTGCATCGATAGTGTATAGACAAAATTCATATATTAGCGTATCTGTTACTGTAAACTTTGCCTGACAGCTTCCGAAGATTCCTCCGAAACTTATGTGATCTTGGTATTTTATATACATATGAAAATTATGTATTTCTAAGTCCTATAATCTATCTCATATCGAAAATCAATTCTCTGATCGTACGAGATGGATCCTTCAACTAGTTCGAGTCCCTCTGATTTCGATAGCTGTTCCGACAGCTATTCCGATATGGATATTCACCTAAGCTTCGAAAGCAGTGTAACCGGAATGGATCAGACAATTAGCCAACACCTATTTTGGATGAAATGGGGATGTGTTCATAGGCGATTAAACCAATGGAGACAAGAAGAAAGCGATCTTTTCTATCCACCGACTTACCCTCGTGACGAAGAACCTGAAGCACTTACCGGCGAACCTGTTCGTAATACCATTTTCACCTTCATTTCCCTAATATCTCGCCATGATTATATACTATCTCAATTCCAAAACTTTATTCATCCGCTCGTCCGAACCGACAATCATCCCGGAGTAATACAAGAAGTCAACGAACTTCATGCTCGAGTAATAGCTTTGGAGAATATGGTGCAAAACTTACCAGCTTCAGCAACATCACCGACATCAACAGAACCACCAGCAACAGCACCCGTACCATCAACAACACACGCCTCAACATCACAATCTGTACCTCGAGCATAATCATCATTTTACATGACGTTCTACATCATTTATGTTCGTTCGACATGGCGATTATGTAATCTCTAATGTTTTAGATATTATATATTCTTGTTTTAACGGTAAATCAAATGAGATTAATATCATATTAACTCATTAAATCCATGATTACATCTGAAGAAAATATATATGTATATATGTTTTCATAAAGATTGTAATTAAAATTTCTTTTGTACAAACTGTTAATGGTGAAAATATTTTAACGGGTAGGTAACACCCGAGGAATATTTAAATTTCACATTAATAAGTTACACTGTACATTCTTCAAATCTGATTCAACAGTCATTTACTATCCTACTTACATCCACAAATATATGTATCCGTTCACCGCAGAATAACCTTTTTCTTTCAATTTCATAATTAGATTTTGACCTATCATAATCCAACAAGTGGCATAATGAAGAAAACATTGGACAAAAATAAAATTTGTTAGAAACAAACAAATTAACTATGAGCATTTTTGTTAAGAAACCACGCTAACAAAATCCTAGCTAACTGTTCCTAGCTAACTGTTAATTTCTTATTACATTTATTTATCGCAATTTTAATTCTCGCAATTTTATTTATCGTCATTTAATTTTTTTATTTACTTTACGCACTTTAAATATGGTCGGATAAATCGGGATACATATACAATGTTTTGGCATATCATATCGACGTCATCTATATATATTATTTGGAATAACCATAGACACTATATATGCATTAATGCTCGAGTTAGCTATACAGGGTTGAGGTTGATTCTCAAATAATATATATACTTTGAGTTGTAATCGAGTCTAAGACATGTATATAATGGGTCACAACACGTATTAATTAATTCGAATATTATATATTAAATTATATATAAATTGTTGAACTACTAATTGTGGACTACTAACTGTGGACTAATAACATTGGACAATTAAAATGAATTAAAATATTAATTATAACATATGAAACTAAACATTTCTTCAAGTTTGGCACGTGATTTCATCTTAAATCTCATTTGTATCTTGACGGTTACAATCTGCGTTCAAACCTTTCATGATTCTTGTAAACACCTCAATCGAGAGAATGAACCAATCGCACTTCATCCACGGAAGGAAAGATTTATGCATATAGTTATGCACCTGAAAACACTCGGAACCTGAGTAAACGTTTAACACGTATCTGTTGTAGTGACCCGTCCTAATCCATCTGGACGAAGTCTTCAACAGTTGGTCCCATTGCGAGGTTCTGACCTCTATATGCCATGAACGACTCCATGTAATATGAGCAAATGCACAACGGAAGATTTCTTTCATACCTGAGAATAAACATGCTTTAAAGTGTCAACTAAAAGGTTGGTGAGTTCATAAGTTTATCATAAAACAATAAAATTCATCATTTTGATAGACCACAAGACTTAAATGCTGCATGGTACAAATGGGCCCCAATCCTATACCCACCTGTAATGTACATGCGATATCTTTTAAATACAGTACACCTTTCTCATGTACGAAACCATTTTTCATAAATCTTAGTAACCGTACACATATCTTGTGCACAAAAATAACATACACATAACCTGTGTATAAAATCATTCTCTCGATACATAACATTCACTTTTCATTGCTTTCATAGCTTGGTTTGGTAACCGACCTTAACATATAATGCGCATAATAATATCCCCAAAACAGAACATCTCGTCTGTATAATAATCATATAAACTTCGAAGTACTAAACACCACGCCCACTAGCCCTTTCGTCTAGTGAACATTCTGGGTAGGGGTGTTAAACTCGGTAGCTACCTTTAGGATTCGCATCAATTAGGCGTGCACTAATTCTCAAAATTAGTGATGTTCCCTAATTCTTAGGTTACCAAGCAATAATAATCAGGGAAAAATATTCATATCAATTGTGGCAATTATCACATCCACATAATTCAATGGTGGCTGATAATGCTAAAAACGAACATATATTTCATAGCATTATCCCTCAAGAAAACAAGCTTTTAGTTGCAATTGTTCTATTTACAAGTGATATTCGTTTAAATAATAAAAGGTGAAGACAAAAGACAGATTCGACGAATTGAAGACGCAAACGACCAAAAAGCTCAAAAGTACAAAGTACAATCAAAGTGGTTCAAATTATTGATGAGAAACGTCTCAAAATTACAAGAGTACAAGACGCAAAATGCAAAATACAAGATATTAAATTGTACGCAAGGACGTTCAAAAATCCAAAACCGGGGCCTGAGCCAACTAACAACGCGCGACGCAACGGAGCTAAAATTACCAGTCAACTATGCACACGAATATAATATAATATTTAAATAATTCTATAAATTATTTATATATTGTATTATTATTAAATACTGTCGGCAAGAAAGCAAACAAACTCATGTGAGCTGGAAAAGCAGGCCATGCGATCGCATGGCCTAGCAGTTATAAATCCTTGCGATCGCATGGTGAACAGAATCAGGTGACATCCTATAAATTTTGCAGTTTTTGGTCAAATGTTAACATCTTTTTCTCTTCTCACTCTCGCGTATTATATATATATATATATATACATATATATATATATATATATATATATATATATATATATATATATTATAATTTTAATTTTAATAATAAGGGTATGTTAGCGAATGTTGTAAGGGTGTAAGTCGAAATTCTGTCCGTGTAACGCTACGCTATTATTAATCATTGTAAGTTATGTTCAACCTTTTTAAATTAATGTCTCGTAGCTAAGTTATTATTATGCTTATTTAAGCCGAAGTAATCGTGATGTTGGGCTAAATATTAAAATTGGGTAATTGGGCTTTGTACCATAATTGGGGTTTGGACAAAAGAACGACACTTGTGGAAATTAGACTATGGGCTATTAATGGGCTTTATATTTGTTTAATTAAATGATAGTTTGTTAATTTAATATAAAGATTTACAATTGGACGTACCTATAAATAACCATATACACTCGATCGGACACGATGGGCGGGATATTTATAAGTACTAATAATCGTTCATTTAACCGGACACGGGAATAGATTAATAGTTAATGGACTTATTAAAACATGGGTGAATTATGTACAAGGACACTTAGCGTAATTATAGTTTAAGTCCCCAATTAGTTGGAATATTTGACTTCGGATATAAGGATAATTTGACGAGGACACTCGCATTTTATATTTATGACTGATGGACTGTTATGGACAAAAACCAAACGGACATATTGAATAATCCAGGACAAAGGACAATTAACCCATGGGAATAAACTAAAATCAACATGTCAAACATCATGATTACGGAAGTTTAAATAAGCATAATTCTTTTATTTCATATTTAATTGCACTTTTAATTATTGCACTTTAATTTATTGTCATTTTAATTATCGTACTTTTTATCGCAATTTTATTTATTGTCATTTTATTTATTGCAATTTTATTTATCGCACTTTAATTATTGTCTTTTACTTTACGCTTTAAATTAAGTTGTATTTATTTTTAATATTTTACATTAGGTTTTAACTGCGACTAAAGTTTTAAAATCGACAAACCGGTCATTAAACGGTAAAAACTCCCTTTTATAATAATAATACTACTTATATATATTTTTGTATTTTTACAATTATAAATTAAAAATATAGCGTTAAACTTGGCTAAGATCCCTGTGGAACGAACCGGACTTACTAAAAACTACACTACTGTACGATTAGGTACACTGCCTATAAGTGTTGTATCAAGGTTTAGGTATATCCACTCTATAAATAAATAAATAACTTGTGTAAAATTGTATCATATTTAATAGTAATTTCTAGTAAAAATTAATACTATTTCGTATACACCTCTACGCACATCAAGTATTTTTGGCGCCGCTGCCGGGGAGAGTTAAACGCCGAAAGCGCAACGCTATATATAAAAAAAAAGATTTTTAGTAAGTTTTAGTTAATTTGTTGTAAAAATATACATTTTAAATTTTAAAAATACAAAAATTTAAAAAAGTAAGAAAAATAAAAATATATATATTTTTAAGAGATTGTTAAAAATATATAAAATTAATAGTTTCTTTATTTTTATTTTAGTTTTAAAATTTAAGTTTTTATTTAGTTTATTTAAATATTTTATAAAAACAGAAAAAAATATTTTAAATAAAGTGTTCGGCCCGGTACTGTAGCAGCCCGGATTCTGGCCCGAAACCCTAGCCCATGCGATCGCATGAACTTATAACTTCGAAGCCATGCGATCGCATGGCTTGATTTGACAGGCCTGATACCTCTGCCGACAGAATTAGGGTTCGATTAATTATATAATTAATATATAATTAATAATAATTAGGGTTTATATTAAATAATAATTAGTTTTATTTAATTAAGTTTGTATTTTTAGTTTTAATTAGTTCATTTACTTTAAAAATTGATACCTTTATAAAATATTAATATAAAAATAATATTTTTATAAAAATTGTACTTTTTACAACTTTAAGTTTATTTTTATATTTTGCATCTTTTTATTTGTTTTAGTGTAATATTTGTCTTTTTCGTCCGTATTTAGTTTTAAGTCACAGTTTTTGCCATAGTTATTTTTTATTTCTAAATTTTTAGGCTTTGCCGTAAAATCCCTTAAGTGCTCTTCCTTTAAACTAAGATTTATGTGCTTTAGAATTTTGCGACGCCGTTTTTATATTTTAGTACTTTTTAAGTTATTGCCGTTTTGGATATAGAATTTCTTTTAAGCTTTAATACCTTTAGACGCAACTTTTAATTCTTAGTTTTTAGACTTTTAAGTTTCGACGCGCTACGTTCTTTTTTCTTTTTATTATTTTTTGACGCTTATTTTCTTATTTTTATTTTTCGACGTTTTTCGACGCACTCTTTTTCTTTCTTATTTCCTAACGCTCTAGTTTTTAGGAATTAGAATTTTTTCTATTTCTTCTCTAAAATTTCTTTAAATTTCAACAAAAAATTATTTTAAGTGGTTAATTTGATAGACATCCAAAATTTTCTGCTTCGTAGTAATAGTTGGATTTGTTAGTGGCTGAGTTGTGAGCTTCTGATTTAAAGGGTTCTGGCTCCCTGCTGCATCTATTGGCTATTCGAAACGCGGGCAAAAGCAGAAAAGTCTATTAATTTGATAACTTATATAATTTTTATCTTTTATAACTAATAGGATATTCAGTGAATGCACCGAGCAAAACGTTCACCACCTGTAACTCGATCAAGACATCTAGCCAATATTGTCGCCGTTGATTTTTCTTTAGAATCGTCATCTAGTCGACCAAGTACTCCAATTCAAATTTTCGATAATCCATTTTTTGAACCCGACCTCACAATTAAGAATCCGGAGGATATTCAGGGACAATTCAGAGATCCTAAACCACTAATCTTTCCTCCGGAACCACCAATCATTCAAACAGAGATTGTCGAGGAACAACCCATTAAATCAGAATCCTCTAGTGATTCAGATTCAACAAATTCAATCATGGAAAATCTAGAACCTCTAAGTATGGAAGACCGAATGCGAGCTAAACGCACTGGCCAAGGTCACGCAAATACTCAACCAGACATTAATGCGCCAGATTATGAAATTAAAGGACAAATCCTACATATGGTAACTAATCAATGCCAATTTAGTGGTGCCCGAAGGAAGATCGAAACGAACATCTTCGTACCTTTAATAGGATCTATACTCTATTTAAAATAAGAGAAGTGGAGGATGAACAGATATATCTCATGTTATCTGAAGGGGTGATTGATACATGGGATGTTTTAGTTGAAAAATTTCTTAAACAATTCTTTCCGGCATCTAAAGCCGTAAGACTTCAAGGAGAAATTGTTACGTTCACGCAAAAGCAAAATGAAACTTTATATGAAGCGTGGACAAGATTTGGAAAGTTATTGAGAGGATGTCCGCAACATGGTTTAGACACTTGTCAAATAGTACAAATATTCTACCAAGGATGCGACATCACTACACGAAAAGACATCGATATAGTAGCTGGTGGTTCCATTATGAAGAAAACCGCAACTGAAGCTTACAAAATTATTGATAACACTGCTTCCCACTCACATGAGTGGCACCAAGAAAAAGATATCGTTAGATCATCTAAAGCAGCTAGAGCCGATTCTAGCCATGAATTTGATTCCATTTCTACAAAGATAGATGCTGTCGAGAGACGAATGGAAAAGATGACTAAGGATATTCACTCAATAAGAATTAGTTGTGAGCAGTGTGGAGGACCACATTTGACAAAAGATTGTCTCAGTATTGAACAAACAATGGAACAAAGAGAGAATGTTTCATATATAAACTAAAGGCATGGAAATAATTATCAAAATAAATATTAACCGCCAAGACCAATCTACAATCAAAACCAGAATTATAACTAAAATGTTCCATACAACAACTAACAAGGTCCTAGCAATCAACAAGTACCTAATAATACTTACAATCAGTAAAGACCTATTTTTCAAAACAAACCACCATAAACCGATGATAAAAAGCCAAATTTAGAAGATATGATGTCGAAGCTAGTTGAATCTCAAACGCAGTTTTTCACATCTCAGAAACAAACCAATGAACAAAATGCTCAAGCATTTAGAAATCAACAAGCTTCTATTCAAAATTTGGAACAAGAAGTAAGCAACCTGGCAAGGTTGATAGGTGAAAGAAAACCGGAAAGTTTACCTAGCGATACAAATGCTAACCCCTGGAATGAAAAAGCTAAAGCCATTACCACAAGAATTGGTATTACACTTAAACCACCTGAAATACCTGTAATTTCTGATGATGCTATTTCTACTCCACAAGAACCACAACCTAAGCAAGATAAGGAAACAGAACCGGTAGTTAAGAAGGTTAATGAAGATAACACAGTTAAGGCTAAACTTTACGTTAAACCATACCAACCACCACTTTCTTACCCGAGTAAAATGAGAAAAGAGAGACTTGAAGCCGAGCAATCCAAATTCTTGGATATGTTTAAACAAATAAATGTAAATCTTCCTTTCATTGATGTAATTTCAGGAATGCCTAGATATGCTAAATTTATGAAAGATCTAATCACAAATAGAAAGAAAATGGAAGAACTCTCGATTGTTACTATGAATGCTAATTGTTCTGTAGTGCTGTTGAATAAGATACAAGAAAAATTATCTGATCCAGGAAGTTTCACAATTCCATGTTTTCTGGGTAGTCTTAGTTCAATAGAAGCATTGGCAGACTTAGGTGCTAGTATAAATCTAATGCCATATTCACTATACGCTAAACTAGACCTTGGAGAATTGAAACCAACACGAATAAGCATACAACTAGCCGATCGATCAATAAAATATCCTAGAGGGATAATGGAGAACATGCTAGTTAAAGTTGGTACTTTAGTATTTCCAGTAGATTTTGTTATTCTGGATATGGAGGAAGATTCTCGAGTTCCTCTCATATTAGGAAGACCATTCTTAAACACGGCTAAAGCAATAATAGACGTGTTTGGTAAGAAAGTGACCCTAAGTATAGAGGATGAGAGTGTTACCTTTTCTGTTGATATAGCAATGCAACAACCGCAATCTGCAGATGATACATGTTATTATATTCAAACTATAGATTCATATGCAGAATTGTTGGAAGAATTTCCAGAATTACAAGGAACAGGAGAATGTTCTTTAGGAGAAGGAACTGAACCAATTGATGAAGCTGAAATGTTAGCTATACTTATGGCTAATGGAAATGAACCAACAACAGAAGAAATTCAAATGCTAAAAGAAGAAGACAGATATCGATATAAATCATCGATAGAAGAACCACCGACATTAGAGTTAAAGCCACTTCCAAACCATTTGGAATACGCTTATTTACATGGTGAATCTGAATTACCTGTAATAATATCGTCTTCTCTTACTGAAAATGAAAAATCTCAACTCATTTCTGTCCTAAAAGCTCATAAACCAGCTATTGCATGGAAAATTCATGACATTTAAGGCATAAGTCCTTCGTATTACACACATAAAATCCTTATGGAAGAAGGTCATAAAACGTATGTGCAACGCCAACGAAGACTAAATCCTAATATGCAAGATGTTGTTAAGAAAGAAATAATTAAACTGCTAGATGCAGGTTTAATTTATCCATTCTCTGATAGTCTATGGGTACGCCCAGTTCAATGCGTACCTAAGAAGGGTGGCATGACTGTCATCACAAATGAAAAAAATGAACTTATTCCTACTAGGACTGTAGGATGGCGTGTTTGTATTGATTATAGAAAATTAAATGACGCCACCAGAAAAGATCACTTTCCCTTACCTTTCATTGATCAAATGTTGGAAAGATTAGCCGGGAATAGTTACTATTGTTTTCTTGATGGTTTTTCCGGATATTTTCAAATTCCAATAGCACCCGAGGATCAAGAGAAAACCACGTTCACGTGCCCTTATGGTACTTTTGCTTACAAACGCATGCCATTTGGACTTGGCAACGCCCCTGTAACCTTTCAAAGGTGCATGATGGCGATTTTTCACGACATGATAGAAGAATGCATGGAAGTTTTCATGGATGACTTTTCAGTCTTCGGTGATACTTTTGAATCATGTCTAGTTATTCTTGAACGAATGCTTATTAGATGTGAATAATCAAATCTAGTACTTAATTGGGAGAAATGCCATTTCATGGTTAAAGAGGGCATCGTTCTTGGCCATAAAATTTCAAAGGAAGGAATTGAAGTGGATAGAGCTAAAGTAGATGTAATTGCTAAACTTCCACATCCCCCCAATGTTAGAGGAGTTAGGAGTTTTCTAGGGCATGCCGGTTTTTACCGACGTTTCATAAAAGATTTTTCTAAAATTGACACTCCTATGAATAAACTCCTAAAAAAGGATGCACCATTCATATTTTCAGATGAATGCATCAAATCTTTTAATATTCTTAAAGAAAAACTCACTAATGCGCCGATCATGATAACTCCAAATTGGAATCTACCATTTGAACTAATGTGCGATGCAAGTGATTTTGCAATGGGAGCCGTTTTAGGACAAAAGATTGAAAAACGATTTTAACCTATTTATTACGCTAGTAAGACGTTTCAAAGAGCACAAATGAATTATACAACTACTGAAAAAGAACTCCTTGCTATTGTCTTTGCTTTTGACAAATTTCGTTCATATCTCGTTCTAGCTAAAACGGTGGTCTATACCGACCATTCTGCTCTTAGATACCTATTTTCAAAACAAGATGCTAAACCAAGATTAATCGGTTGGATCTTACTCTTACAAGAGTTCGATATTGAAATCCGAGATAAAAAAGGAGCAGAAAATCTCGCCGCTGATCATCCTTCTCGTCTTGAAAATTCCGAATTAGAAGTTCTAAATGAATCGGCCATACAAGACAACTTTCCTGATGAATATCTATTGAAGATAGATTATAGTGAAATTCCATGATTTGCAGACTATGCAAACTACTTAGTATGTGGATTCCTTGAAAAAAGGATTGTCGTACCAAAAACGAGAGAAATTCTTTAGTGATATAAAACACTATTTCTGGGAAGATCCACATTTGTTTAAAAGTTGTCCCGATGGAATAATACGCCGATGTGTATTTGGAGATGAAGCTAGTCAAATCTTAAACCATTGTCACACAGGACCAACAGGAGGGCATTATGGGCCTCAACTCACAGCAAGAAAAGTTTACGATGCTGGATTCTATTGGCCTACAATTTTCAAAGACGCACACCTTCTTTGCAAATCCTGTGATGCTTGTCAAAGGGCTGAAAAAATAAGTCAACGTGATGAAATGCCACAAAATGTCATTCAAGTATGTGAAGTATTTGACATTTGGGGTATTGACTTTATGGGTCCATTTCCAAAAATCTCATAATAATCTCTACATTCTCGTTGCCATTGATTATGTATCTAAATGGGTGGAAGCACAAGCTCTCCTAACTAACGATGCATGAGTTGTAGTCAACTTTTTAAAACATCTTTTTGCAAGGTTCGGAACACCGAAAGCTTTAATAAATGATCGGGGTACTCATTTTTGTAACAATCAACTTGAGAAAGTTCTTAAAAGATATGGAGTAACTCATAAAATCTCAACCGCTTATCATCCACAAACAAGTGGACAAGTTGAAAATACCAACCAAGCTTTAAAACGTATTCTAGAGAAAACCGTAGGATCAAATCCGAAGGAATGGTCCATGAAATTGGAGGATGCACTCTGGGCTTTTAGAACAGCCTACAAAACTCAAATTGGAACCACACCTTTTAGACTTGTTTATGGAAAAGCATGTCATATTCCAGTAGAAATTAAACACAAACATTTTGGGCTTTGAAGACATGTAATCTTGATTTACATGAAGCTGGACGTCTACGGTTAAGTCAATTAAACGAATTAGAAGAATTAAGACATGAAGCATATAAAGAAAGAACGAAGAAATGGAATGATAAAAGAATCAGAAGTTCAAAAGAATTTAAAGAAGGAGACTGAGTTCTTCTTTTCAATTCACGATTCAAGCTATTTCCTGGAAAATTGAAATCAAGATGGTCTGGACCATTCATAGTCAAAAGAGTTTTCCCATATGGAACGGTAGAGTTAATAAATTCAAATGGGATTGAATTTAAAGTTAATGGTCACAGAGTTAAACATTACATATATAATCTAATGGAAGTTGAAGATGAAGTTAATCACAATTTCGACACCACAGCTAACTAAGTGTGGGAAGGTTCGAATCTTTGTAGGGTAATATATATTTCTGTTAGAGTTAAATATTCTGTTTTCGTGTAGTTCTCGAGAATGGAATCCGAATGGTCTTTCCCTAGCAGACCCTAAAGAACTAGTCTTCTCCCCCCATTCTGAATTTTTATATTTTTTAGGTTTTACGAGATGAAGAATTCCTTTGATCTGAACCATGGTCTAATGCTACATGCTATGATTACTAAACGTAATAATGACACACTTCCAAGTGAACTGGTATCATTCATAAGAGAAAAAATGGACGGAGTAAGAAAAGAACTCAGAAAAGATCATCATAAGATACATTTTGGTAAAGGAAAATCAAAATCCGCAACAAAAAGAAGAGCACGACACCTTGAAAAATGTTATAAATGCGGAAAATGGTCACACGAAGGTAAATGTTCAAATAATCAAACATATTCAAATACCGAATTTGTTACTCTATGCAGAGAAGGACCGTTTATATGTTTAGAAGAAAAGATATTGAAGATTCGAGGTTATGCTTACGTAGCTATGGAGAACCAAATCATACGACTCTCCTATGAGTCGGCTAAAGCAGGTCTCTGAGAATTCTTTCTCACAGGTAAGTATGTACAGTTTTTATTTTTAATTTTATTACTTTTAACCTTTTGATAATAAACGCTGAATCGTTCGCTATAAAGTATTAAATTGGTATTCAATAAAATTAGGTATGCGTAACCGAAATTATTAATATCATACAAAAATTTATTACATCACTGCGAAATTTACCGTTTATTCTTAAGGTATAATTATCTTTAATCAATCAACCCAAAATATTTCAAAAATTCGTCAGGAGTAAAACTAGGTTATGGAACCAAAATTACTTTACCGAAAAGAGGGGCATATATTTTTGATAATATTTGATTGATTAAAGTGGGACAAAAGACCAAAAAGATTTTTAATTTTTAATTTTTACCTTATTTTTAAAATTAATATATAAATATTAAATTATTATTGTAAATTTTTAAAATCATTATAATTAAGTTTGTAAATATTTAAAAAATTAATATTTTTAATATAAGTTTGTATGTATAAAAACAAAAATATAATATAAATTTGGTTTGAATTTTTAATTTTAATAAATATAAATTTTTAATTTTATGGAATTTAAATTTAAGTTTGGTGTGAAATTAAAAACAAATATTTACTTTATTTCATTAAGTTAAAAATGTGATTTCTAAAAATTCGTCGTAAGTTGAAAACTAGGTCGTTGAACCAAAATTGCTTTATCCAAGGAAGGGACGAGAACTTTTATTATCATTATTTTTAATCTTATTGAATTAAAGTAAGCCAAAAATATTAAAAAACCCAAAAATCTTTACTTTTAAAACCACGCTTTGAAATAACAAAATTTTAAAACTTTGTTGAGAGACGGACTAGGACAACGATTCGAAACGTCCTCACACCTAAAAAGAAACAAATTTTTAAAATTTATTAATTATTTGTTTTAAAAAGTATAAGGTTTTTATATAAAAAAAACAGTACCTGCACCCCCATGCGATCGCATGGGGTTTGGCCTGTATATCCATGCGATCGCATGGTGACCGAAAACAGGTCAGGAACAAAAGTCCCAGCGAGTCTGCTTCTATCCACACAACACACACACACAAAACACGAACACTCTCTAAAATCCTCTCAATTTTCATCAATTTTTCACCAAAATCAACCAAATTTCTTGCTATAATCCGCTCTAATAATGAATTTGATAAGAAGTTTATCAAGAAGGGTAACAATTACACCCCTAAACCTCTTTAAATTTGATATTTAGTGTTCTTGAGCTGTATTTTACCTAATTTAATTTTGTTAATTTCTAGTGTAATTAGAGTTAAATTGTTAGTATTTTATGCATGTATAACCTAGATTGATGCTATTTAACATGATTTGCAAAAACTTCAAAATTTTTAGAAATCTAGGGTTTGTGTTCTTGAGCAATTTGGGGCTTTTTGATATAAACAGGTTATGGCCAATTTTTGTCATGAATTATTGCTAAATTAAGTAGTGTAACATGTTTAGGTAGCTAAATAATCCAAACTTTGATCCTAAACATGATTTTTGAGAATTAAAGTGAACTTTTTAGGTATAAAATTCATGAACTTGATTAAATTGATGTAAATGCCATTTGAAACTTGTTTAATTGCTTGTAATGGTTATTTTAACATGTTATTTGAGTTGAATGCTTATGAACTTTGTAAACATTTTCATATATGCTTATTTGAAAAAGTGTAGAATTGTTAAAATTGTGAAAATGTGTATAAGTTTAATTTTGATTAAACATGTTATTGTAATTGTTTCAAGTTGTTATTTTGCTAACACTAATGCATATTTGGATGCACAAAATTTGTGTTTAATGTGTTTTGCTGAGATTTACTAATACTGATGGTGCATCATCATCATCTAGACAATCTGCTCCAGAACTTGAACCAGAAATGCAATATGAACCTGAATAGGAGAAACAACAGGAACAACAACAACAACCTGATCAACACGTACCTTATTATGATCCACAACAAGAATATATTGATGCCTACGTAGTATTTCCGATGCATCCGATAGTACAACACCCGACGATTCATGAAGAACAGTTGCATCCCAATTTGAGATTTGATCGAAGTTGGAGAGATTACCCGACATATCAAAGTAACAAATTCAAATTGGTGACAAAAAATGTAAAAGTGCCAAGGGTAATTGATTGGGAGCCTTTGGAAAGGGTCCAACTAGCTAACTCAGTTAGACAGCATCTGATCCAAAGGTATGTCAGCTCTTCTTTTCCCGATTGGGAACGTTTATTCACCATTCGTAGACCTGTATATAAGGAATGGTGCTTTGAGCTTATGAGTACTATAGCGTTTAATGCGGATGTAGTTAGGTTAGATGATAGAAGTTTTCTTAGATTTATACTTGGCCGTAGGATGTACAGGATGTCCATGCTGGACATTGCCAGGGCTTTACAGATATATACGCCCGCTGAATTACTACTACCCAATTGTATGAATTTGATTTATCATGGTGAAAGGGTAGATAGGAATTTTGATGCTAACTGTGATGACCCGGAAATTTCTGATCAAATTTAAACTTTAATCTTTATATAATTCCGACACGATAAGCAAAGTCTGTAATATAAAGTCTCGAAAACTTTGGAACTATGTTCATATGTTCAATTACCCTTTGACTATGCCCGGCGATTCACGAACAATAAATTGTAAATAAATATGTAAATACGTATGTGGATATAAAAAATAAATAAATAAATATAAGTATATATAATATTTTGAATTAGTAAAGTATACTTTAATTAATTAAAACTTAAAATGTAAAAATAACAATTAGAATAATTAAGTTACTATTAATATATATAAATATATATATGTTACTATAAAATATACATAAAATGTATAAATAATATCTATACAGTAAAACTCAACACATAATGTGATATTACATAAATCATAAATGATAATATATTAGATTACTAGTTGGATATAATTAATATATTAATATTATTTTCCCTTAAATTCATCATTTTTATTGATAATACTAACATCAATATTTGTACTAGTAACATTATTACTTCAAAAATAAAATATATAAGATTTGAGTTGTATTAAGTAATATTATTAATGTTATTATTATCATTACTAATATTAAGATTATTATTATCTCTATTATTTTTATTATTACTAAGTTTTCTTATTGTTATTAAGATCAAGTATAGATATTAAGATTGTATTATTAATAATATTCAGTTTCTTTAAAACGTAAAATAAAGATATAATTATATAAACAAATATACCAATTAACAGATACACATGTATATTATATCGGTACATACAGATTATATATATATATATATATATATATATATATATATATATATATATATATATATATATATATATATATATATCTACGAATATATATACATAAATAAAAATAAAAATATCTGTATTTTGTTAACATCCACATCTGATCTACTTTTGAGGTTGAGCCTGTTTATGTAGCACTCAAAGACTGTATCTGATTTGTCTTCCTAGCTTTTAACAGATTACAAAAGATAGAATCTATTACTGTATATAACAAAATTTGTTACACATCCCTATCTAACTTTAATCCTTTCTGTACTATGGCTTTCTGTCAAAATCACGAGAACATTTTAATCTTCATATAGCAATCGATCAACTAGTGCCAATTCTCTGTTGTTTCAATGTAAGAATCAAATCACCATCTCTACTCTTACTACAACCTTATCGTTTCTGCTTCCTGTTTCTGCTTCCTGTACCGGTTAACAACATCTCAAAAACAAACTGTTATCTCAGTTGAAGCTAAACTTGAAGACCCATCACTGTTTACAACCGTCAAACTCACTCAAATCATCATTATATTGTCGTTCCGGTTTTGGATTAAAATCAAACCATCATTTAAAACCATACCTGCTACGATTCCTATTCTGTCCATGTCACTATCGAACTATCCTTGTTTAAATCGTATGAACCACCACCATATCATCACCTTATTGTTTTGCTAAACCGACACCTTCACCTCTAACACCATAGTCACCACGACACCATGGTCATTGAACAACCCACCACTGAAACACCGCCACCACAACCATATCTCTCTTCTCTCTCTCTCTCTCTCTAAACTCATGTAATCGAAACCCGTTTTATTCTTCATCCCTGTTTTAGTGCACCTACTGTAAACCAAACACACCACCATCATCGTTGTAACTTGCTGCTGCTATTACTCACGTGTCTCTGTTCTGTTCGATTGCAATAAAAAAATAAATAAATAAATAAATAAACGGGATGATGATAGAAATTGATGAAGATGATGAATAGCGATTTCGTGATGATGAAACCCTAAAATATAAATGACGATGTACCTGTGATACTGCTACTGCTACAGAGACGATGATGAAGGAAGAACTTGGCGGCTGTGATTTATCCTAATCGAGCAACACATACGTTTTCTTTTTCATCGGGCTTATTAAATATTAGAGAGGTTCATGATCCATTAATCATAACGGGCCATGAGCGTTTCCTATCTTGGGCTTATTTTAAACTGTTGGGCTGTTCGAATTATAGGGTTTAAATAAAACTAGGTTACCAGGTAGTTCAGAAAAATAATAAGGAGTGCTGTGGTTAAGGCTGTTGTTGGGGAGCAAGAGGTCGGGGGTTCGAGTCTTGCTTGGGGTATTTTTTTTGGAAAGCTTATCATTAAAGGTAGTCTTATTATTATTATTACTATTATTATTATTATTATTATCATTCTTATTATTAAAAGTATTAAAATTAATATTTGTATTAAAATTATCATTTATAATAAGATTATCTTTACTATTAAAACTATTATTATTATTATCATTAGTAGAATCATTAATATTATTATCATTATTTCTAAAATGAGTATTAATATTAATATTAATATAACTACTGATATTATTATAAAGCTATTACGACTTTTTATTTATCAGTATTATTTTAAACCGAATAAATATTAGTTAAATAAATATATATTCAACAAAAACTATATTAATATTCTTATAATAAACATTAATTATCTATTTAAAAGCATAAAAAAATGAATATATTAATCAGGTTATTAAGAAAACATATAAGTTATTAAGATAACATCATATCAATAATAATAATATATATATATATATATATATATATATATATATATATATATATATATATATATATATATATATATATATATATATATATATATATATATATATATATATATATATATATATATATATATATATATAAGTTTTGTTCGATTATCATTATATGTGTTTTAATAGATATACAAATGATATAGGTTCGTGAATCCGAGGCCAACCCTATACTTGTTCAATGTCGTCATATGTATTTTTACTACAAAATACAATACGGTGAGTTTCATTTACCCCCTTTTTACTCATTACATTTTTGGGCTGAGAATACATGCAAATGCTTTATTAACTGTTTTATAAAATTTATATGCGTGAGTTTCATTACTCCCTTTTTAAATGCTTTTACAATATATATATTTTTGGGACTGAGAATACATGCGCTGCTTTTATAAATGTTTTACGGAATAGACACAAGTAATTAAAACTACATTATATGGTTGAATGATCGAAATCGAATATGCCCCTTTTTATTAAGTCTGGTAATCTAAGAATTAGGGAACAGACACCCTAATTGACGCGAATCCTAAAGATAGATCTATCGGGCCGAACAAGCCCCATCCAAAGTACCGGATGCTTTAGTACTTTGAAATTTATATCATGTCCGAAGGAGGATCCCGGAATGATGGGGATATTCTTATATGCATATTGTGAATGTCGGTTACCAGGTGTTCAATCCATATGAATGATTTTTGTCTCTATGCATGGGACATATGTTTATGAGAAATGGAAAAATGAAAATCTTGTGGTCTATTAAAATGATGGAAATGATTATTTATGTTAAACTAATGAACTCACCAACCTTTTGGTTGACACTTGAAAGCATGTTTATTCTCAGGTACGAAAGAAATCTTCCGCTGTGCATTTGCTCATTTTAGAGATATTACTTGGAATCATTCATGACATATTTCAAAAGACGTTGCATTCGAGTCATTGAGTTCATCAAGAATATTAATAAGTTATTTATAGTTTAGATATATTATGAAATGGTATGCATGTCTATCAACTTACGATGAAATGAAAGTTGTCTTTTAAAAATGAATGCAATGTTTGTAAAATGTATCATATAGAGGTCAAGTACCTCGCGATGTAATCAACTGTTGTGAATCGTTTATAATCGATGTGGACTTCGTCCGGATGGATTAGGATGGGTCCTTTCACTAACGCCGTCTGGAGGCGTATGTCAAATTATAATATTTTTGGGCGGGCAGGAACACACACCTACTTACATATTCACAGAGCCGAGCTTCGTATAATTCATAGATTTCTAGCTAACTCGATTACACAGAGAGGTCACAACAAGGAGAAAATGACCTTACATGATTTATTCTACCTTAAGTGTATTCGAGACCCAAGAGGCTTTGTTAATATCCCCTACTGTATTGGTTTTTATTTGTCTAAGATAGTGGAAGGAATACAGGAAGGGGGAATAATAGGAGGAGGTATTTTTGTTACTCTCATTGGAGAGTATTTGGGTATAGATAGGGATCAAGGGGGTCCACTCTTGGTTTGTAGGGAACAGGATGATACTTTAGGATTGAAGGTCTATCAGGGTGCTAAGGTATTGAAGAGCAGACGCAATCAGGCAGTACCCTATGTTGGTCGTCATCCACAGGTAGAGAGAGGTTCAGATGAGGAAATGGAGGAAGCAGATGACATTAGGGATGTCATTAGGGAGGCTATGACTGACGTCTACCAGCCCATAGATGACGTATAAATGACAAACCAGGATAGACATAATCGATACGAGCAGTGGTAAGCCCGGAATGAGTACGAGCATTCTAGGCGACGACAGCATGATAGATGAGACTATCATCTACGTCAGATCATGAGTCGGCTATCACCTCAGGATCACTACGTACCGACCTGACCCGCTTACTATCCTCCACACCAGCCCGAGATGAGACCACCATTTACTCTCTACGACCCTAACCAAGCCTACCAGTACACCTATCACCAACCATGGAACCCGACCGACGACATGAACTGGAACCCCTATCCAGATTGATATAGTTCCCGTTGGTGATTTTTATGATTTTTATCTTTTTATTATTTTTTGACCTTTTATTTATGTTTAAACATATGATATATTGATACATTAATGTATTGTTTAATATTTTTTATTTTGTACTAATATTTCATATTTGATTTGAAAGTGGGATTTTAAGTCCCATTTCAAATTACCATGCATGTTATTATTTGTATGTATGTATATTGTCAATTGTACACAACAGGGTAAAACAGCGCATTTTCAAAGACTGGCATTAAGTTCAGCAAAAGCTACTAATTTTGACGACAAAACGAAAAACAAATGTGATGTAACAATAAGACAGAATGAACAAATGATGTGCACCATTTATCATTCAGCAAACATACGCCAATATGTTTGGAAACTTTGGTAAAATTTAATCATTTTTCTACGCTAATCATCCTCAATAATTTAAATTGTTACTGATTTTTTACAAATGAGGGCATTGCAAGATCTTAAGTGTGGGAAGGGATTAAATTCTTTCGGATTTTTAAAATTTTAACTTATACACTTGGTTACCATTAAAAATACTAGTAACGCAGTAGTTGTATTAGAATCTAGTGCTCTCTGATAATAAAGAACAGCCCTAGTCTTATATACTGACTACCCAATTCTAGTAAAATTTTCAAAATTTTCAATTAAATGAATTCAAAATCATGTTTATACATATTTATGAACGATAATACTAGGTGTTAACACCGAAATTATTGTTATCTCGGAAAGGACATAAATTGAGAAACAACCCAAGATGTTAGAATTCATTTAAAATGGAATAGAGGACAATAAAAAGGCAAAGAAAGGAAAATAAAAGGCAAGTTGGGAAAAATTTACCAAGTTATTTAAAACATATATCACATATTTTTGTACAAATAACTGAAGATACTTTTGTTTTAGACAATTTTATCAGTTTTACCCAATTTCTTATAATATATTTGAAAGAAAAGATGGATCTACACGATGAATCAATTCCATCATTAAAAGGAAGTAAAGTCTTCCGAAAAAGACACGCGCTTCTTGATTTAGGTCAGGAAGTTGTCGTCCAGACCAGTTGTAGAGTCTACGAAAAAGCTTGAAAAGTTTTCTCAAAAATTAGCTGGAAATCCACGGACCTCAGCATCAAACAGGGTCTCCAAGTGGTCAGACTTATCCTAACCATGAGAGGATCTGTCTCGTAAAATGGAGAGGGCGCCGTGCAAATTAGCTTGATAAGACAAATGAATCAGACCCCCATAAAGGATAATCTCCTTAAAGATCAAAAATCAGCTTTTAAGCCTGATATTACTCAATCCTTGAGATTGACCTTAAAGATTGAGAATTACAAACTCATGGAATTCGATGATATCTAAACTCGAGCTTGAACGAGAAAATATTTTGATCAAATTACAAACCGATTTATTTTCTGAAAACCCTATTTTCAATGCGTTCATTACCATTGAACGTAAAATCCTAGGAATTCACCTGGAATTCATTAGGTCACCTGAACCAAATCGGGTGTCAACCGTAAGAAGGTGGTTGCATAGCATGGTCGAAGACAGGACCTTGTGCCAGACCGAAAAACTATAGGGTGATCTTTACTATTGCTCCTACAAAGGATAGTAATTGCATCCGACACGATATACACCATAATTAAAAGCATGTCACGGGACATTGCCTTAACAGTTGCTTGTTCAACGCTTTCCTTTACAACCGGACGGTAGTTTACCGAAAGGTAATATACGGAGCAAGTATACTGGACGTGTTGCTTTCCTAATACAAAGTTAGCAAGTGGGTGACACAAAACCATAAGTTTTGAGCTAAAATTTTCAAATATGAAACCCACAAAGCCCACAAAAACATTTCGCAAACACCGGTGAAGGGTTATTCTGGAAAACTTATCTAGGGTAAAAGCTATATTAAATTTTCAAAAGATCAAATGTTTTCATAAAGATCCAATTTCCTAACGGATCTAAATTTTCATAGTCATGTGGGATTGTAAACCACATTGTTATTACCATTGTTCATACCGCCTTATAGAAATCACTGATGTACAAAGTGTGAAGAATAAAGAAGTGATTCTAGTATTTTTATTTCAAGACTATATTGCTTGACGACAAGCAAAGCTCAAGTGTGGAAATATTTGATAATGCTAAAAACAAACATATATTTCATAGCATTATCCCTCAAGAAAGACAAGCTTTTAGTTGCAATTGTTCTATTTACAAGTGATATTCGTTTAAATAATAAAAGGTGAAGACAAAAGACAGATTCGAAGAATTGAAGACGCAAACGACCAAAAAGCTCAAAAGTACAAAGTACAATCAAAGTGGTTCAAATTATTGATGAGAAACGTCTCAAAATTACAAGAGTACAAGACGCAAAATGCAAAATACAAGATATTAAATTGTACGCAAGGACGTTCGAAAATCCAGAACCGGGGCCTGAGCCAACTAACAACGCGCGACGCAACGGAGCTAAAATTACCAGTCAACTATGCACACGAATATAATATAATATTTAAATAATTCTATAAATTATTTATATATTGTATTATTATTAAATACTGTCGGCAAGAAAGCAAACAAACTCATGTGAGCTGGAAAAGTAGGCCATGCGATCGCATGGCCTGGCAGTTATAAATCCATGCGATCGCATGGTGAACAGAATCAGGTGACATCCTATAAATTTTGCAGTTTTTGATCAAATGTTAACATCTTTTTCTCTCTCACTCTCGCGTATTATATATATATATATATATATATATATATATATATATATATATATATATATATATATATATATATATATATATATATATATATATTATAATTTTAATTTTAATTTTAATTTTAATTTTAATTTTAATTTTAATAATAAGGGTATGTTAGCGAATGCTGTAAGGGTGTAAGTCGAAATTCTGTCCGTGTGACGCTACGCTATTATTAATCATTGTAAGTTATGTTCAACCTTTTTAAATTAATGTCTCGTAGCTAAGTTATTATTATGCTTATTTAAGCCGAAGTAATCGTGATGTTGGGCTAAATATTAAAATTGGGTAATTGGGCTTTGTACCATAATTGGGGTTTAGACAAAAGAATGACACTTGTGGAAATTAGACTATGGGCTATTAATGGGCTTTATATTTGTTTAATTAAATGATAGTTTGTTAATTTAATATAAAGATTTACAATTGGACGTACCTATAAATAACCATATACACTCGATCGGACACGATGGGCGGGATATTTATAAGTACTAATAATCGTTCATTTAACCGAACACGGAAATGGATTAATAGTTAATGGACTTATTAAAACAGGGGTGAATTATGTACAAGGACACTTGGCGTAATTATAGTTTAAGTCCCCAATTAGTTGGAATATTTGACTTCGGATATAAGGATAATTTGACGTGGACACTCGCACTTTATATTTATGACTGATGGACTGTTATGGACAAAAACCAGACGGACATATTGAATAATCCAGGACAAAGGACAATTAACCCATGGGAATAAACTAAAATCAACACGTCAAACATCATGATTACGGAAGTTTAAATAAGCATAATTCTTTTATTTCATATTTAATTGCACTTTTAATTAATGCACTTTAATTTATTGTCATTTTAATTATCGTACTTTTTATCGCAATTTTATTTATTGTCATTTTATTTATCGCAATTTTATTTATCGCACTTTAATTATTATCTTTCACTTTACGCTTTAAATTAAGTTGTATTTATTTTTAATATTTTACATTAGGTTTTAACTGCGACTAAAGTTTTAAAATCGATAAACCGGTCATTAAACGGTAAAAACCCCCTTTTATAATAATAATACTACTTATATATATTTTTGTATTTTTACAATTATAAGTTAAAAATATAGCGTTAAACTTGGCTAAGATCCTTGTGGAACGAACCGGACTTACTAAAAACTACACTACTGTACGATTAGGTACACTGCCTATAAGTGTTGTAGCAAGGTTTAGGTATATCCACTCTATAAATAAATAAATAACTTGTGTAAAATTGTATCGTATTTAATAGTAATTCCTAGTAAAAATTAATACTATTTCGTATACACCTCTACGCACATCAGTGGCAATTATCACGCCCACATAATTCATTCGAGGAATGTTTTGCTTGTGTCTATCTCGTCAAACATTTATAAAAGCATTTCATGTATTCGCTGTTCAAAATGTATTTCAAAAGCATTTAATAAAGCAGTTATAAAAGTAGCGCATGTATTCTCAGTCCCAAAGATGTAAAGAGTAAAAGGGAATCAAATGAACTAACTCTACAATATTTTGTAGTAAAAATATTCATACGACGGAACTGAACAATTGCAAGGTTGGCCTCGGATACACGAACCTATACCAGTTATATATATTAAAACACATAATAACAATTAACAAGTTTATATTAATTATTATTAATATACTTCTTATATTCATAATTTATATGTTATTTTGGTAAATAAATTAATAATTAATATTTATATATAACAGATTCCTATTAAAGTATTTTAATTAGGATATAATATATGTTATTATATATAAATGCTTAAAATGTATTAGAATTAATATTTATATATATGATTTAACTTAAAAATACATTTGTATATTATTTGTAACATAATTATAATAACATTTTATTAGAACAAAATAGTACCTAATATTAATATAGATGTAAAAATATATTTTTATATCAATGTCTTTTAGTTTGTAAAGATTATGATTATTATGATAATAATGTTAATAATAATACCAATACTTATTTTATTAACAATAATAATAATAATAATAATAATAATAATAATAATAATAATAATAATAATACTAATAATAATAATACTAATAATAATAATAATAATAATAATAATAATAATAATAATAATAATAATAATAATAATAATAATAATAATAATAATAATAATAATAATAATGATAATAATAATAATAATAATGGTAATAGCAGTACTACCTCAAAGGAGTAGCTCTTAAAAATAATGCCCAAGTCCGGGTTTGAACCCGCGACGTCCCGCTAACCCGATATGACCTTAACCACTCCTCCGTTCCTCTTATTTCTGATTTAATATATAACTTATATGTATTTAACCCAAAATTTGTGTTTCCTTCTTCTTTAACATCGAACATCATAATTCATAACATCATGCTTCTTCATTATCTTAACATCATGCTTTGTGATTACCTTTACATAATCATCATTATTGTTATCCCGAAACCTCTTTCTTATCCATCAAAATTCTTCATTCAATTACCCTCATCATCGTAATTAATTGATTACTCAAACTTGAGTAATATAATAGTCGAAAGATTGAAAAACAATATATTTTATGTGTTTCTAATTATGGTGTTTCTGAAATGTCCCATTCATATTGATTATAAACGTTCCATATTAATTGATTTCGTCGCGAGGTTTTGACCTCTATATGAGACGTTTTTCAAAGACTGCATTCATTTTTAAGACAACCATAACCTTTATTTTATCGATAAAGGTTTAAAAAACATTACGTAGATTATCAAATAATGATAATCTAAAATATACCGTTTACACACGACCATTACATAATGGTTTACAATAAGAATATATTACATCAAAAATAAGTTTCTTGAATGCAGTTTTTACATAATATCATACAAGCATGGACTCTAAATCTTGTCCTTATTTTAGTATGCAACAGCGGAAGCTCTTAATAATCACCTGAGAATAAAATGCTTAAAACGTCAACAAAAATGTTGGTGAGTTATAGGTTTAACCTATATATTATCAAATCATAATAATAGACCACAAGATTTCATATTTCAATATACATCCCATACATAGAGATAAAATTCATTTATATGGTGAACACCTGGTAACCGACATTAACAAAATGCATATAAGAATATCCCCTATCATTTCGGGAAATTCTTCGGACATGATATAAACGAATTCGAAGTACTAAAGCATCCGGTACTTTGGATGGGGTTCGTTAGGCCCAATAGATCTATCTTTAGGATTCGCGTCAATTAGTAGACCGGTTTACTAATTCTTAGGCTACCAAGCAAAAGGGGCATATTCGGCTTCGATCATTCACCCATATAATGTAGTTTCATTTACTTGTGTCTATTTCGTAAAACATTTATAAAACTGCATGTATTCTCATCCCAAAATATTAGATTTTAAAAGTGGGACTGTAACTCACTTTCACAGATTTTTACTTCGTCGGGAAGTAAGACTTGGCCACTGGTCGATTCACGAACCTATAACAAATATGTACATATATATTAAAGTATGTTCAAAATATATTTACAACATTTTTAATACGTTTTACTAATTTAAATTTATTAAGTCAGCTGTCCTCGTTAGTAACCTACAACTAGTTGTCCAAAGTTAGATGTACAGAAAAAAATTGATATATATTATCTTGAATCAATCCACGACCCATTGTATACACGTCTCAGGCTAGATCACAACTTAAAGTATATATATTTTTGGAATCAACATCAACCCTGTATAGCTAACTCTCACATTACTGCATATAGAGTGTCTATGGTTGTTCTAAATAATATATATACATGGGTCGATATGATATGTCAAAACATTTACATACGTGTCTATGGTATCCCAAGATTATATAATATATTAGAATACATGTATAATACAATATATGTTAGCTAGGATATGATTTGTATAGATTTGTTAAACATTTCCCGTAGCTAAAATAATCAAAAAATATCCAATCTTGTTTTACCCATAACTTCTTCATTTTAAATCCGTTTTGAGTGAATCAAATTGCTATGGTTTCATATTGAACTTTAGTTTAAGAATCTATACAGAAAAAGTATAGGTTTATATTCAGAAATTTAAGTTACATGTCAATTACTAAAGAGGTAGTCATTTCCGTCGAAAAAATAACATCTTGATGACCATTTTGGAAAACATACTTTCACTTTGAGTTTAACCATAATTTTTGGATATAGTTTCATGTTCATAGAAAAAATCATTTTCCCAGAAGAACAAATTTTAAATCAAAGTTTATCATAGTTTTTAATTAACTAACCCAAAATAGCCCGCGGTGTTACTACGACGGCGTATGTCCGGTTTTACGGTGTTCTTCGTGTTTCCAGGTTTTAAATTATTAAGTTAGCATATCATATAGATATAGAACATGTGTTTAGTTGATTTTAAAATTCAAGTTAGAAGGATTAACTTTTGTTTGCGAACAAGTTTAGAATTAACTAAACTATGTTCTAGTGATTACAAGTTTAAACTTTCGAATAAGATAGCTTTATATGTATGAATTGAATGATGTTATGAACATTATTACTACCTCAAGTTTTCTGGATAAAGCTACTGGAAATGAAAAAAATGGATCTAGTTTCAAAGGATCCTTGGATGGCTTGAAAGTTCTTGAAGCAGAATCATGACACGAAAACAGTTCAAGTAAGATTTTCACTCGAAATAAGATTGTTATAGTTGTAGAAATTGAATCAAAGTTTGAATATGAATATTACCTTGATTTAGAAAGATAACCTATTATAAATAACAAAGGTTCCTTGATCTTATATGATTACTTTAAATGGATTAGAAAGCTTGGAAGTAGACTTGCAAACTTGGAAGTATTCTTGATTTTTATGAAACTATACTTATGGAATTTATGAAGAACACTTAGAACTTGAAGATGGAACTTGAGAGAGATCAATTAGATGAAGAAAATTGAAGAATGAAAGTGTTTGTAGGTGTTTTTGGTCGTTGGTATATGGATTAGATATAAAGGATATGTAATTTTGTTTTCATGTAAATAAGTCATAAATGATTACTCATATTTTTGTAATTTTATGAGATATTTCATGCTAGTTGCCAAATGATGGTTTCCACATGTGTTAAGTGACTCACATGGGCTGCTAAGAGTTGATCATTGGAGTGTATATACCAATAGTACATACATCTAAAAGCTGTGTATTGTACGAGTACGAATACGGGTGCATACGAGTAGAATTGTTGATGAAACTGAACGAGGATGTAATTGTAAGCATTTTTGTTAAGTAGAAGGATTTTGATAAGTGTCTTGAAGTCTTTAAAAAGTGTATGAATACATATTAAAACACTACATGTATATACATTTTAACTGAGTCGTTAAGTCATCGTTAGTCGTTACATGTAAGTGTTGTTTTGAAACCTTTAGGTTAACGATCTTGTTAAATGTTGTTAACCCATTGTTTATTAAATCAAATGAGATGTTAAATTATTACATTATCATGATATCATGATGTATTAATATATCTTAATATTATATATATACATTAAATGTCGTTACAACGATAATCGTTACATATATGTCTCGTTTCAAAATCATTAAGTTAGTAGTCTTGTTTTTACATATGTAGTTCAATGTTAATATACTTAATGATATGTTTACTTATTATAATATCATGTTAACCATATATATATATATATATCCATATATATGTCATCATATAGTTTTTACAATTTTTAACGTTCGTGAATCACCGGTCAACTTGGGTGGTCAATTGTCTATATGAAACCTATTTCAATTAATCAAGTCTTAACAAGTTTGATTTCTTAACATGTTGGAAACACTTAAACATGTAAATATCAATTTCATTTAATATATATAAACATAGAAAAGTTCGGGTCACTACAGTACCTACCCGTTAAATAAATTTCGTCCCGAAATTTTAAGTAGTTGGAGGTGTTGACGTATCTTCTGGAAATAAGTGTGGGTATTTCTTCTTCATCTGATCTTCTCATTCCTACCTTAACAATTGGTATCTTGTTTTGTTTAAGTCTTTTAACCTCACGATCCATTATTTCGACGGGTTCTTCGATGAATTCAAGTTTTTCGTTGATTTGGATTTCGTTTAATGGAATAGTGAGATCTTCTTTAGCAAAACATTTCTTCAAATTCGAGACGTGGAAAGTGTTATGTACAGCCGCGAGTTGTTGAGGTAATTCAAGTCGGTAAGCTACTGGTCCGACACGATCAATAATCTTGAATGGTCCAATATACCTTGGATTTAATTTCCCTCGTTTACCAAATCGAACAACGCCTTTCCAAGGTGCAACCTTAAGCATGACCATCTCTCCAATTTCAAATTCTATATCTTTTATTTTAATGTCGGCGTAGCTCTTTTGTCGACTTTGGGCGGTTTTCAACCGTTGTTGAATTTGGATGATCTTCTCGGTAGTTTCTTATATTATCTCCGGACCCGTAATCTGTCTATCCCCCACTTCACTCCAAAAAATTGAAGACCTGCACTTTCTACCATAAAGTGCTTCAAACGGCGCCATCTCAATGCTTGAATGGTAGCTATTGTTGTAGGAAAATTCTGCTAACGGTAGATGTCGATCCAGCTGTTTTCGAAATCAATAACACATGCTCGTAGCATGTCTTCAAGCATTTGTATCATCCTTTCGCTTTGCCCATCAGTTTGTGGATGATAGGCAGTACTCATGTCTAGACGAGTTCCTAATGCTTGCTGTAATGTCTGCCAGAATCTTGAAATAAATCTGCCATCCCTATCAGAGATAATAGAGATTGGTATTCCATGTCTGGAGACGACTTCCTTCAAATACAGTCGTGCTAACTTCTCCATCTTGTCATCTTCCCTTATTGACAGGAAGTGTGCTGATTTGGTGAAATGATCAACTATTACCCAAATAGTATCAAAACCACTTGCAGTCCTTGGCAATTTAGTGATGAAATTCATGGTAATGTTTTCCCATTTCCATTCCGGGATTTCAGGTTGTTGAAGTAGACCTGATGGTTTCTGATGCTCGGCTTTGACCTTAGAACACGTCAAACATTCCCCTACGTATTTAGCAACATCGGCTTTCATACCTGGCCACCAAAAATGTTTCTTGAGATCCTTGTACATCTTCTTCGTTCCAGGATGTATTGAGTATCTGGTTTTATGAGCTTCTTTAAATACCATTTCTCTCATATCTCCAAATTTTGGTTCCCAAATTCTTTCAGCCCTATACCAGGTTCCGTCTCCCCGAATATTAAGATGCTTCTATGATCCTTTGAGTATTTCATCCTTTAAATTTCCCTCTTTTAAAACTCCTTGTTGCGCCTCCTTTATTTGAGTAGTAAGGTTAGTGTGAATCATTATATTCATAGATTTTACACGAATGGGTTCTCTGTCCTTTCTGCTCAAGGTGTCGGCTACCACATTTTCCTTCCATGGGTGGTAACGAATCTCAAAGTCGTAATCATTCAATAATTCAATCCACCTGTGCTGCCTCATTTTCAGTTGTTTCTGATTAAATATGTGTTGAAGACTTTTGTGGTCGGTATATAAAATACTTTTGACCCCATATAAGTAGTGCCTCCAAGTCTTTAATGCAAAAACAACTGTGCCTAATTCCAAATCATGCGTCGTATAATTCTGCTCGTGAATCTTCAATTGTCTAGACGCATAAGCAATTACCTTCATTCGTTGCATTAATACACAACCGAGACCTTTCTTTGAGGCGTCACAATATATCACAAAATCATCATTCCCTTCAGTTATTGACAATATAGGTGCCGTAGTTAACTTTTTCTTTATCAATTGAAACGCGTTCTCTTGTTCATCTTTCCATTCAAATTTCTTGCCTTTATGCGTTAATGCAGTTAAGGGTTTTACTATTCTGGAAAAGTCTTGGATGAACCTTCTGTAGTAACCAGCTAGTCCTAAAAACTGGCGTATGTGTTTCGGAGTTTTCGGGGTTTCCCACTTTTCAACGGTTTCAATCTTTGCTGGATCCACCTGAATACCTTCTTTGTTCACTATGTGACCGAGGAATTGAACTTCTTCCAACCAAAATGCACACTTTGAAAACTTAGCGTACAGTTTTTCTTTTCTCAGCAACTCTAGCACTTTTCTCAAATGTTCTACGTGCTCTTGATCATTCTTCGAGTAAATAAGTATGTCATCGATGAAAACAATGACAAACTTGTCAAGATATGGCCCACACACTCGGTTCATGAGGTCCATGAACACAGCTGGTGCGTTAGTCAATCCAAACGGCATAACCATAAACTCGTAATGACCGTAACACGTCCTAAAAGCAGTCTTTGGAATATCATCCTCCTTCACCCGCATTTGATGATATCCAGAATGTAAATCGATCTTCGAATAAACAGACGAGCCTTGTAGTTGATCAAATAAGTCGTCGATTCTCGGTAGTGGGTAGCGGTTCTTGATGGTAAGTTTGTTTAACTCTCAGTAGTCGATACACAACCTGAATGTACCATCTTTCTTCTTGACAAACAAAACAGGAGCTTCCCATGGTGATGTGCTTGGTCGAATGAAACCACGCTCTAAAAGTTCCTGTAACTGACTTTGTAATTCTTTCATTTCGCTGGGTGCGAGTCTGTATGGAGCACGAGCTATTGGTGCAGCTCCTGGTACAAGGTCTATTTGAAATTCAACGGATCGATGTGGGGGTAATCCCGGTAATTCTTTCGGAAATACATCGGGAAATTCTTTTGCGACGGGAACATCACTGATGTTCTTTTCTTCAGATTTAACTTCCTCGATGAGTGCTAGAATGACGTAACAACCTTTTCTTATTAGTTTTTGCGCCTTCAAACTACTAATAAGATTTAACTTCGCGTTGTTCTTTTCTCCGTACACCATTAAAGGTTTTCCTTTTTCACGCATAATGCGAATCGCATTGTTGTAACAAACGACCTCTGCTCTCACCTTTTTCAACCAGTCCATGCCAATTATTACATCAAAACTCCCTAACTTGACTGGTATTAAATCAATTTTAAACGTTTCATCCCCCAGTTTAATTCCTCTCTCCCGACATATATTATCTGCTGAAATTAATTTACCGTTTGCTAATTCGAGTAAAAATTTATTATCCAAAGGCATCAATGGGCAACTTAATTTAGCACAAAATTCTCTACTCATATAGCTTCTATCCACACCCGAATCAAATAAAACATAAGCATATTTATCGTCAATAAGAAACGTACCCGTAACAAGCTCCGGGTCTTCCTATGCTTCTGCCGCATTAATATTGAAAACTCTTCCATGACCCAGCCCATTAGTATTCCCATGATTCGGGCAATTTCTAATAATGTGGCCCGGTTTTCCACATTTATAACAAACAGTGTTGGTATTACTTGCTCCGACACTATTCGTTTCGGCATTACTTGTTCCGACATTATTTGCTCCCTTAGTTCTGTTAAACTTTGGTCCGTAGACCTCACACTTTGTCGCGCTATGACTATTTTTTTTACACCTGTTGCAAAATGTCGTGCAAAACCCCTGGTAATTTTCTTCACACCTATGACATGGCTGTTTTTGGTTTTTGTTGCCGTTGTTGTTATTGAGGTTATTGTTGGAATTGTTATTGTTGTTGAAATGGTTGTTGTAGTTGTTGTTGTTGTTGTTGTTGGGATGTTTGTTATAGTTATTGTTAGGATTGCGATTATTGTTGCGATTGTTGTTGCGGTTGTTGGGATAGTTGTTGCGATTGTGGTTGTAATTGTTGTTGTTGTTGTACTGGTAACTCTTGTCACCGTTTTCCTCCCACTTCCTCTTGAGTTGTTTCGTGTTGGCTTCTTCGGCCGCCTTCTCTTTAATTCTTCCCTCAATCTGATTTATGAGTTTATGAGCGATTCGACTTGCCTTCTGTATAGAAGCGGGCTCGTGTGAACTCACATCTTCTTGAATCCTTACTGGTAACCCTTTTACAAACGCGTCGATCTTCTCTTCTTCATCTTCGAATGCTCCCGGACACAATAGGCACAACTCTGTGAATCGTCGTTCATATGTGGTAATGTCGAACCCTTGTGTTCGTAACTCTCTAAGTTCTGCCTTGAGTTTATTGACTTCGTTTCTAGGACGGTACTGCTCATTCATCAATTGCTTGAATGCCGATCACGGTAGTGCGTAAGCAGCATTTTGTCCTACCTGTTCAAGATAGGTGTTCCACCACGTTAACGCAGTACCTATGAAGGTATGTGTAGCGTACTTAACTTTGTCCTCTTCAGTACACTTACTTATGGCAAACACCGATTCGACTTTCTCGGTCCACCGTTTCAATCCAATTGGTCCTTCGGTTCCATCAAATTCCAAAGGTTTGCAGGCAGTGAATTCTTTGTAGGTGCATCCTACACGATTTCTTGCGCCGTTAGCTGCATTGCTAGATTCAGAGTTATTATTGGTATGTAGTGCAGCCTGTACTGCGGCTATGTTTGCAGCAAGAAAGGTACGAAATTCCTCTTCGCTCATATTCATGGTTTGTCAAGTAGTCGGTGCCATTTCCTTCAAAATAGCCAACTGAATCGAGTTAATCATACAGAATATTAAGAGTAGTCAATAGTATTTCGTAGCATAATATGAACTTATTTATAAAAGCTTTTTCTTCATAATAGCGTTTTATAAGTTTAAATTCGGGTACTACCTACCCGTTAAGTTCATACTTAGTAGCTAATATACAATTCAACTACTACAATTCCATATGAAAAACTGATTATAATAATATATCACATACAAATATTCTTCAAACTTACAACTTCGCTATATTACATATAACATGAAATATAGTACACTTTGATACAGGATAGTTTTGAAGATAAACCTTGTTAATACGTAAGTTGTTCAGTAAAGGAAATAAAGACACGCAATTCATAAGTCCAGAAACAAGTCATGCATTCTGGTTTTACTAAGATGATTTCCCATCCTTGGTCTTGTGGAAAATAACCGTTATGACCATTGGCTAGGCAGCATGTTGTAATGTCGTCAAAAGGACGAGGGTTTTGTAATGTCCAACAGCCCTGTAATAATCTAAAAACCTTGTTTCTTACCCCAACTACTGAATCCGTCACTTGTGGGAAGGTTTTATTTAAAAGTTGCAATCCGATGTTCTTTTTCTCACTTTGGTAAGAAGCGAACATCACAAACCCGTAAGCATAACATGCTTCTTTATGTTGCATGTTAGAAGCTCTTTCTAATTCACGAAATCCTATGTTGGGATATGTTGAGTCAAAATAGGTTCTTAACCCGTAGCATAAAATTGCATTTGGGTTCCCCGTATTTAATGCTTTAAAGAAAACACGGCGTAACTTACGGTCTCCCCAATGTGATATACCCCACCTATCAAAGGAAATCCTTTTATAAACTAAGGCATTTCCGAAAAGTCTTTCAAATGTTTGACAAGTTAATATTGCCATAACTAAATGTGCTGATGAATTCTGACCGACTCTAGACAAGATTTCCTCAATCATATCCTCTGGTAGGTCTTCTAAAATATTCGGTTGTCTACCCTTAACGTCCATTTTGTTTTTATACTGTAAAATAGACAAGGATTAGATTCGTAAAAGATAATTGAAAAAAACAATACAAGTAATTTTTACATAGAACATAAAAGTACAAGCATACTATAATACATATAATACACAACATGATTACAACCCTCTAATCTGAATCACTAGTTTCTTCTTCTTCGGACTTGGTTCGTTTTCCTAATTTTCTAGGAATATATGGTGTTCCTCTAATACGAGCCGTCGTTTTCCATAATTGTTTAGAAAAACCTGGTGGTTTAGAGGTTCTCGGGTCATTGTTACATTTTAGGAAATACGGATGTTGTCGATACATATAAAGTTCATCGGGGTTGGAGTCGGGTTTCTCTATTTTTATACATTTTCCCTTATTATTTTCTTTTGCTTTATTAAATTGGGTCGAGGTAATTTCTATAACATCATTGGAATCCTCATCGGGATCCGATTCATTGGAAAATTGGTAATCTTCCCAATATTTTGCTTCCTCAGCGGAAACACCATTGACCATTATTAACTTTGGTCCGTTGGTTGACGATTTTCTTTTATATAATCGATTTACTATAGGTATCAATATTTCTTCCTCCGGAACCTCTTCTTCTTCTGGTTCCTCCTCTTCCGATTCCTCCTCTTCTGGTTCCTCTTCTTCCGGTTCCTCCTCTTTCGGTTCCTCCTCTTCCGGTTCCTCTTCGGGAAATTGTGAATCTTCCCAAAATATATTTGACTCTTCATTATTATTAGGTGAATCAATGGGATTTGTACTAGAGGTATACATCTATCACACAATATCAATCACGTTAAGAGATTAATATATCACATAATATTTACATGTTAATAATATATAGTTTCCAACAAAAAAAATGTTAAGCAATCGTTTTTGAAGAAAAACACGGTCGAAGTCCAGACTCACTAATGCATCCTAACAAACACTGTAAGACACACTAATGCAATTTTCTGGTTCTCTAAGACCAACGCTCGGATACCAACTAAAATGTCCCATTCATATTGATTATAAACGTTCCATATTAATTGATTTCGTCGCGAGGTTTTGACCTTTATATGAGACGTTTTTCAAAGACTGCATTCATTTTTAAAATAACCATAACCTTTATTTTATCGATAAAGGTTTAAAAAACATTACGTAGATTATCAAATAATGATAATCTAAAATATACCGTTTACACACGACCATTACATAATGGTTTACAATAAGAATATATTACATTAAAAATAAGTTTCATGAATGCAGTTTTTACATAATATCATACAAGCATGGACTCCAAATCTTGTCCTTATTTTAGTATGCAACAGCGGAAGCTCTTAATAATCACCTGAGAATAAACATGCTTAAAACATCAACAAAAATGATGGTGAGTTATAGGTTTAACCTATATATTATCAAATCATAATAATAGACCACAAGATTTCATATTTCAATATACATCCCATACATAGAGATAAAATTCATTTATATGGTGAACACCTGTAACCGACATTAACAAAATGCATATAAGAATATCCCCTATCATTCCGGGAAATCCTTCGGACATGATATAAACGAATTCGAAGTACTAAAGCATCCGGTACTTTGGATGGGGTTCGTTAGGCCCAATAGACCTATCTTTAGGATTCGCATCAATTAGTAGATCGGTTTACTAATTCTTAGGCTACCAAGCAAAAGGGGCATATTCGGCTTCGATCATTCACCCATATAATGTAGTTTCATTTACTTGTGTCTATTTCGTAAAACATTTATAAAACTGCATGTATTCTCATCCCAAAATATTAGATTTTAAAAGTGGGACTATAACTCACTTTCACAGATTTTTACTTCGTCGGGAAGTAAGACTTGGCCACTGGTCGATTCACGAACCTATTACAAATATGTACATATATATCAAAGTATGTTCAAAATATATTTACAACATTTTTAATACGTTTTACTGTTTTAAATTTATTAAATCAGCTGTCCTCGTTAGTAACCTACAACTAGTTGTCCAAAGTTAGATGTACAGAAAAAAAATTGATATATATTATCTTGAATCAATCAACGACCCAGTGTATACACGTCTCAGGCTAGATCACAACTTAATGTATATATATTTTTGGAATCAACCTCAACCCTGTATAGCTAACTCCCACATTACTGCATATAGAGTGTCTATGGTTGTTCCAAATAATATATATACATGGGTCGATATGATATGTCAAAACATTTGCATACGTATCTATGGTATCCCAAGATTATATAATATATTAGAATACATGTATAATACAATATATGTTAGCTAGGATATGATTTGTATAGATTTATTAAACATTTCCCGTAGCTAAAATAATCAAAAAATATCCAATCTTGTTTTACTCATAACTTCTTCATTTTAAATCCGTTTTGAGTGAATCAATTTGCTATGATTTCATATTGAACTCTAATTTAAGAATCTAAACAGAAAAAGTATAGGTTTATAGTCGTAAATTTAAGTTACATGTCAATTACTAAAGAGGTAGTCATTTCAAAAAACGACATCTTGATGACCATTTTGGAAAACATACTTTCACTTTGAGTTTAACCATAATTTTTGGATATAGTTTCATGTTCATAAGAAAAATCATTTTCCCAGAAGAACAACTTTTAAATCAAAGTTTATCATAGTTTTTAATTAACTAACCCAAAACAGCCCGCGGTGTTACTATGACGGCGTATGTCCGGTTTTACGGTGTTCTTCGTGTTTCCAGGTTTTAAATCATTAAGTTAGCATATCATATAGATATATAACATGTGTTTAGTTGATTTTAAAAGTCAAGTTAGAAGGATTAACTTTTGTTTGCGAACAAGTTTAGAATTAACTAAACTATGTTCTAGTGATTACAAGTTTAAACCTTCGAATAAGATAGCTTTATATGTATGAATCGAATGATGTTATGAACATCATTACTACCTCAAGTTTTCTGGATAAAGCTACTGGAAATGAGAAAAATGGATCTAGCTTCAAAGGATCCTTGGATGGCTTGAAAGTTCTTTAAGCAGAATCATGACACGAAAACAGTTCAAGTAAGATTTTCACTCGAAATAAGATTGTTATAGTTGTAAAAATTGAATCAAAGTTTGAATATGAATATTACCTTGAATTAGAAAGATAACCTACTGTAAATAACAAAGGTTCCTTGATCTTAGATGATTACTTAGAATGGATTAGAAAGCTTGGAAGTAGACTTGCAAACTTGGAAGTATTCTTGATTTTTATGAAACTATACTTATGGAATTTATGAAGAACACTTAGAACTTGAAGATGGAACTTGAGAGAGATCAATTAGATGAAGAAAATTGAAGAATGAAAGTGTTTGTAGGTGTTTTTGATTGTTGGTATATGGATTAGATATAAAGGATATGTAATTTTGTTTTCATGTAAATAAGTCATGAATGATTACTCATATTTTTGTAATTTTATGAGATATTTCATGCTAGTTGCCAAATGATGGTTCCCACATGTGTTAGGTGACTCAAATGGGCTGCTAAGAGCTGATCATTGGAGTGTATATATCAATATTACATACATCTAAAAGCTGTGTATTGTACGAGTACGAATACGGGTGCATACGAGTAGAATTGTTGATGAAACTGAACGAGGATGTAATTGTAAGCATTTTTGTTAAGTAGAAGTATTTTGATAAGTGTCTTTAAGTCTTTCAAAAGTGTATGAATACATATTAAAACACTACATGTATATACATTTTAACTGAGTCGTTAAGTCATCGTTAGTCGTTACATGTATATACATCTTGTTAGATGTTGTTAACCCATTATTTAATAAATCAAATGAGATGTTAAATTATTACATTATCATGATATCATGATGTATTAATATATCTTAATATGATATATATACATTAAATGTCGTTACAACGATAATCGTTACATATATGTCTCGTTTCAAAATCATTAAGTAAGTAGTCTTGTTTTTACATATGTAGTTCAATATTAATATACTTAATGATATGTTTACTTATCATAATATCATGTTAACTATATATATATATATATATATATATATATATATATATATATATATATATATATATATATATATATATATATATATATCCATATATATGTCATCATATAGTTTTTACAAGTTTTAACGTTCGTGAATCACCGGTCAACTTGGGTGGTCAATTGTCTATATGAAACCTATTTCAATTAATCAAGTCTTAACAAGTTTGATTGTTTAACATGTTGGAAACACTTAATTATGTAAATATCAATTTCATTTAATATATATAAATATGGAAAAGTTCGGGTCACTACAGTTTCGGTAGTGGGACTAGAATCCACTTTAGTCAAAAAAAAATCGTCCACTAGTTTGATTCCTCTAACACTAATCTATAGTTGTACTTTAGTTTTTAAATGGTAAAGACCCACTACTTGTAACCCCATCTGTAAAGCACGCATCTAATCCCACAATATTTGTTTGTCAACTTAATGCCCAAAAATATAGAAACCCACTTCCTTTTATAAATCGCTGTAAGGTAAAAATTATGTATAATACTCGTACAGATTGCAAGAAACAATTACTTATCAACTTTTGTCGGCCCGCAAGCAATCTTCCAGCTCAACTTTATTTCTTATCTCATTCCCTTCACTTCTTCGGCCCAAACTAGTAACAAGGTCTAATACGTGAGATTAATTACTCGTATCCACTCGCTGTAACATCCTAATCCATCATCTTCGTTCATAATTGGGTTTTGAGCAGCATAAAAAGAAGAAAAAAAATGAATGGCGTTCATTTGAATATATGGGTTTGATCAAAACCAGTGAACAAAAATCGATGGGTAGTTTTAAGTAGTTGTTCAAGGATGTTGGTAGTGCGTTTGGGTAGCTGTTTGTGCAGTAAGAAATAAGGCAAGAAAAGTGGAAATTTGTTTAACTAATACAAACATATAGTAACGAATCCTCATCATCCTTGTTACTATTATATTACCCCATCCTAATCATATACCTTACTCAATCATCAACCAAATTACTTAAAAAAAAAATGGGACGCCACCACTTTGAGCCAAAATGTCGGCCATGGAACTCCTTTTTGCTCCATTTGCATGACTAAAAAGGGAAATTTATATTCTTTATAACCAAGTTGATAAAGTCCCAAGTAAATATATGTACCATCTATCTTCTTCGTTATTACACGGGATTAAGAATTTCGACAACAATATTAAGAAATGGAGTTCGTTTGCAACTGAAATAAGAAGGGAATAGTTACGGTGACTGTTATGAAAAAGGTGGTGGTGTGGAACAGAAAAGAGTTGAACAAAAACAGGTACCTGATTTACATGCACATATTTATTTATATCCATCTGGTAATCGAGGAGGTTGTAAGTGGGCTCGTGGTGTTGATTCTCGGTTTGCAGGTGGTTCCTCTACTGGTGGTTATTGATTTCGGTGTTTGGTTTTATCACGAAGAAGAAACAAGGAGAGGAAGGGTAGCGGTTGGTAACCGTGGAAGGTGGTGATGGGAGAAGGTGTATTGTCAATTATAATCGAAGAAGAGAGATGATCAAATAAGGATTCGGTGGTGTGTAAGTATATATCTTTTATCTATCACCTATCGATATAACTATATATATATATATATATATATATATATATATATATATATATATATATATATATTAAAGAAAGGGGTGATAATTGAGTTGGTTTGATTTGAAAACATGAAAGTAACGAGGTGGGGTGGTGATTAGGGTATCGGTGATGGTTCAATGGGATGGAGAATTCGAATGAGTTCATCCATTATGTTAGAATCATCGTTATGTAGAGAATGGGTGTCGACAGATGGAATCAATTCAAGAATCTTCAAACAAAAAGACACCAAGCTGATAGTGAAGTGTAACAGATTCGTACAATTATTATTATCAATTTGATTTGATCAAGTTATTTGTATTGAGAAGTTGATTTGAACGGTAACAAGTTGGAGACAGGAAGTACAGACTTTTTCAGTCAGAAGAAATAAAAGATAATTAACAGATAGCTACGTTCCACTGATTTTGTTTAGCTTGCGAATTGGAGTCAGATTGGTACAAATTAGTAGACGAGAATCTTCAATCAAGAAGAAGAAAACAAACAAAAAAAATTAAGTTAGAAAGGGATTGGAAACAGATTGGGATAATTCATCTACTTCGAATAGTTCTGATTTGTTTGTATTCAAGATAATTGGATTCTTAATTTGTACGAATTGTCAATCAAATATAATATGAAAGCAACGTGCAACTGATTCAAAAATCTCCAATTCGCATATACGTAGTTTTACAGAAATGATACTATTAATTAATAATTATAATTATATTAATAATAAATAATAATTGTAACAACCCAACCCGATATACAACGATCACGCGGAAATATCAAATAATAAAAAAAAATTTCCTTGTTCAGCTGGTGGCGCGGCGCGCCAGGCATTTGCGCGGCGCGCAGAATGACCTAGACAACCCGCTGTCCCCGAAAGTCAAAAATACGAAAAAGATTGACCACTTCCCGACGTATTTAGACAAAACGCTTTTCACAACATATTCATATATGAAAAACTAACACGTTCCATTAATAAAATAAGTTTTACGAGACGGGGCCCACATCGACCCAAATTACCCCTTTAAGTACAAAATATAAGTTCGACCCCACAATTTTAAACACAAAATAAGAGCCGAGCATGGCAATTGGGGATACGCTACCCAATCCTAATTAATCCAAAAGCAAGCCTTCTAAAGCGACTACGCGAGCCACTAGTTCCCACGCTTACCCGAGCTACCGCATCCAAGCAAATCTATAAAAATGTAAACAACGAGAGGGTAAGCTAACGCTTAGTGAGTGAGAATATACTACATACATATATATGCATAGAATGGACACGCCACACAAATAATCAAATACCGCATACCGGAGCATCCAAGCATAAAGGCAAGCTAGTCTAAGCATACCGTACGATCACTAAGCAACAAGCTAACAATGCCAACAATAAGGTAAGTTCACCAACGATGATGTGAACAACGCCATTAAGCTACACCCAGAGGGTTAGCTACATCACAACAATACGACAATATATATATATATATATATATATATATATATGAAAGGACCCGTCCTAATCCACCTGGACGAAGTCATCAACATTTGGTCCCATTGCGATGATCGGCTCCAAGTAATGTCCTTATATTGAGCAAATGCACAGCGGAAGACTTAATTCGTACCTGAGAATAAACATGCTTTAAAGTGTCAACCAAAAGGTTGGTGAGTTCATAGGTTTATCATAACAATCATTTCAATATGTTAATAGACCACAAGATTTCATAATCATAAACATAATACACTCGCAAGTGTATGTAAAGCATTCTAAGTGGTTGAGCACTTGGTAACCATACTTAACATTTAATCAACGTCGCATATTCCCGTTATTATGAAATCTCACTACACCGTACCAAGTGTAGTCACCAAAACGAAGTACTGTGCAACTGTTGAATACTGGTCGTCCAGTCCGATTGGGGTTGTCAGGCCCGATAGATTATCAACAGGATTCGCGTTTACAATACCCATGTAAATAGTAGTTACCAAGCTACAGGGAAATATGCCAGTGGTACAACTCAACGTAGAATATATTTTTAAGTACTTGTGTCTATTTTGTAAACATTTATAAAAGCAACGCATGTATTCTCAGTCCAAAAATATATATTGCAAAAGAAATTAAAAAGGGAGCAAATGAAACTCACTTTTGCCTTGAAGGTATTTAATTCGACTTGGTCTCCGATAGATATCACGAACCTAACCATATATATAATATATCAACATATTTTCTTTTTAAGTAATCGTTACATATATATATATATATATATATATATATATATATATATATATATATATATATATATATATATATATATATATATATATATATATATATATATATACTTTTAGTACTTTTAATATTTTCTTAGTCCGTAGTTAGCAGTCCGATGTTAGTTTTAATGACCCGGAAATTTCCGACCAAATTTAAACCTTAATCTTTATATGTTTCCGACACGATAAGCAAAATCTGTATTGTTGAGTCTAGAAAGTTTGAAATCTATTTTCGGAAAATCAGTTACCCTTTGACCATGCCTGACGATTCACGAACCATTATGTGTAAATAGATATGTATGAATATATATGAATGTTAATTTGTGAAATATTAACAAAACATTAATCGGTATGATTAACATACTAGGAAATCTATTTTACGACTTATAAAAAGTTAGCAGAATATTAAAAATTAAATAAGTAAATATATGTACAAAATTGTTGAAGTAATATTATTACTGTAATATATAACAATATTAATTTGACATATACATATTGTTATATTATTATTATTATATTGATAACTAGTATTAGTATTAATACTAATGACATTAGTGTTATAAATCTTATAATTTCATTATCAAAAATATTATGTGTTATTCTTATTTATAAAAATTATTATTAATATAATTAGTATTATTATTATTAATAATAACATTATAAATTTTATAGTTAATATTATCAATATTTTAATTATTTATATTACTATTATTATAATTATGATCATTAATATTATTATTTTCTTTATTGTATTATTAGTACTATATATATTTATTAATAATAATATTAATGATATTATATTTATTAACATGTTTATATAAATTAGTCTGAATAAAAAAAAAGAAAAAAATAAAAAGGCATATATAAACGCGTGTATATCCCTATCAGTTTTTTTTTTCCTCTATATTTATTTTATACTCTTCTTTCTATTATTTTCTGTGTACTCGTGATTTAGGGTCTAGATAATCCAAGACATAAACAACCATCTATCAATTCATGACACTGCACAAATCCCTTTAATCACTTATATAACTACGTTTTCTGTAAAATCAGATCAAAGAAACAGATATATATTTTTGTGTTTGCTCGACACCCCTGTTACGGTTCATAATTCTAAAAACTCGATTTCATATCATATCTTCAAAATCTAAAAATGCAGATAGGCTAGGAATTCCTTGTTGAATGTTTCTGCAAAGTTTTAAAAACCAAATCTTCTTATCAAGTATTAATTTCGAGGTCAAACCTTAAACTCAAAAAGTCAAGATAATTGTTCATTCGTGAAATTGGAAATCGTTTGGAGGTTTTAAAATAAATTGAGAATTTCTAAAGTTTATATGGAAGATTTTAAACTTACTTCATGTTGAAGTCGAAGTCCGAAACTGTCTCAATTTAAAAATCAATTTGTGTGTTGTTCGTATTCATAAAAAAAAAGCTGTTAAATTGCTTTTATTTTTTTTCTGCTTCGATTAAATTAACCATTACAGCTTAATTGTCTTGTATAAGTTATAAATCTTAAAAGATAATAATAAATGCAACATCTACTGGTTGTGTGATCTCTGAGTAATCGAAACTAATTGGAGAAGCGAAGGGAATTGGGGAACGGGTTACATAGAATTAAAGATAGGATAAAATAGAAAAGTGGGCACGGCTCAACTGGTTAGGGTGTTGTTTGGGCGTTCGGGAGGTCGCGGGTTCGAGTCCCGGCTCTGGCATGTTTTTTTTAAAAAAAGACCTCAAAGGTAGATTTATTTTCAAAACTTATTATTATCATTATTATTGTTATTATTGTTATTATTATTATTATTACTATTATTATTTATTGTTATAAATATAATTGTTATAATAATTAACCTTAGTTAACAACTATCATTATTATCACTAATAATGGTATTAGTACTAAATTATAATAATAATAATTATTATTATTATTACTAACACATATGTTATTATTAGTATTATCATCATTATTATTAACATAACAAGGTATCATTAAAAGACTTATCAACTAAACATTAATATTAGTGATACTATGTGATTACTGAAAATTTCTATTAAAACCATTAAAATTGTCATTATTATTATAAGTATTTTTATTTTTTTTACTACAACTATCATTACATTATTATTATTAGCATTATTAATATATCGAATAAAGATTTTTTTATATAAAAATATATTATTTACATAAAACGTAACTATATTAATATGTTGTAATAAATATTAAATATCTATTTAATATATATAAAAATATAGTTAATTTAGTTATTAATAAAATGTACGAGTTACTAAAATAACAATTAATAAATACCTAAATTTATTCGATTACCATTATATGTGTTAATATGTATACAAATGATATAGGTTCGTGAATCCCAGGCCAACCTTACACATGTTCAATGATGTTATATGTATTTTTACTACAAAATACATTAGGTGAGTATATAGTCCCTTTTAAACTCTAAACATTTTAGGATGAGAATACATGCATTTTATGAATTACGTTATGGACACAAGTGATCAAAAATAAATTCTATGTTGAGTTGTACCATGGCATATTTCTTTATACTTGGTAGCTAATATTTACATGAGGAATGTAAACGCGAATCCTGTTGATAGATCTATCGGGCCTGACAACCCCAACCGGGCTGGACGACCAGTTTTCAACGGTTGCACAGTACTTCGTTTTTGTATACTACACTTGGTACGGTGTAGCGATTATTTAAGAATATGCTGCGATGATTTAAATGTTAAGTATGGTTACCAAGTGCTCAACTACTTTTACATACACTTGCGAGTGTATTATGTTAAGATATATGAAATCTTGTGGTCCATAGTTATTACGCTGCTAACATCAAACCTATATATCTCACCAACTTTATGTTGACGTTTTAAAGCATGTTATTCTCAGGTACGAATTAAGTCTTCCGCTGTGCATTATCTCATATTAAAGATATTATTTGGAGTCGATCATCGCAATGGGACCAACTGTCGAAGACTTCGTCCGGGTGGATTAGGACCGGTCCTTTCAGTTGGTATCAGAGCGGTGGTCTTAGCGAATCAGGTCTTACATTAGTGTGTCTAACTAGTAGTTGTTAGAATACATTAGTAAGTCTGGACTTTGACCGTGTTTGCATGTCAAAAAGTTTTCCTTATCATTCCTAGTCGGAAATCATCTGCTTATCATCCTTAGGAAATTGCCTGATTATCATTCATAAGTCTAGACACATCGTACTGCATTTAGTGCATCGATAGTGTATAGACAAAATCCATATCTTAGTACATCCTTAGACTTTCCTGACATATACCGTAAATTCCTTTGTAGTCTACGAAATCTTTAGAATTATATATATACATAGATATTCTATGTAGTTAGAATATCATCCGATATCTGAAAATCATTTCACATCGAAGAACCTTTCCATCCACCAAATTGTCCTCTTGGCGATGAACCTGAAGCACTTACCGGCGAACCTGTTCGAGAAACCATTTTCTCTCTCATTTCCAAAGTATCTCGTCACGATTATATACTATCCCATATTTCGAATTTTATTCATACACTCGCTTCAACTGTCAATCAACCCGGTGTACTAGCAGAAATTAACGAACTTCGTGCTCACATTACGGCTTTGGAGATAATGGTGCAAGGATTACAAACACCATCAGCAGCACCAGCAGCATCACCGGCATCAACGGATCACCATCATCAACAGTACCATTACCACCACCCACAACCACATTCACACCACATACCTCAATATCACCATCTGTACTTCAAGTATGATCTTCGTTTTAGATATCGTTCTATATCGATTATCTTAGCGTTATGTATCATTCTACCTCATTTATCTTCATTCGACATGGAGATTATGTAATTTCTAAAGTTTTAGAGATTACGTAATCTAGAATTAACAATAAATTAAATGAGTTTAATATCTTATTGACTCATTAGATCCATGATTACATCTGAAGAAAATATATATGCAAGTATATTTTCATAAAGATTATAATTAATTTTTTTTTTTAAAACTGTTAATGATGAAAATATTTTAACGGGTAGGTAGTACCCGAGGAATATTTAGATTTCACATTAATAAGTTACACTGTACATTCTTCAAATCTGATTCAACAGTCATTTACTATTCTACTTACATCCACAAGGATACGAATCCATTCACCGCAGAATAAACATTTTTATTCAATTTCATATTTGGATTTTGATCTATCAGAATCCAACAAGTGGCATAACGAAGAAAACATTGGACAAAATAAAAAGTGTTAGAAACAAACAAATTAACTATGATGAATTTGGTTAAGATTCCACGCTAACTGTTCCTAGCTAACTGGTTACATTTTATTTACCGCAATTTACATTCTCGCAATTTTATTTATCGTCATTTAATTTCTGTTATTTATTTTTACGCACTTTAAATCGGGACACATGTACACAATACGTCGGATTAATTCTGAGACAATACGTTGTACACGGGTCATGTTATATATTTATTTATTTTACGCACTTTAAATAACGGGACACGTATACAAGGTTTCGAACTATCATATCGACCCATCTATATATATATTTCGGAACAACCATAGACACTCTATATGTGAATGTTGGAGTTGGCTATACAGGGTTGAGGTTGATTCCAAAATATATATATGGTTTGAGTTGTGATCAATACTGAGACCGGTACACGGGTCACGATACGTATTAATTAATTCGAATATTATATATTAAATTATATATGAATACATTGGACTATTGGACAATTGAACTATTGGACTGCTAACTTTGGACAATTAAAATGAATTAAAATATTGAATATAATATATGAAACTAAACAATTCTTCAAGTTTACCACTTGATTTCATCTTAAACCTCATTTGCACCTCGACAGTTGCAATCCGCGTTCAAATCTTTTCGTGATTCTTGAAAATATCTCAATCGAAGAGAGGAACCAACCGCACTTCATCCACAGAAGGAAGGATTTATGCGTATAGTTATGCACCTGAAAAACTCTCGAACCCAAAATCATAGCTTAACACGTAACCGCGTGAATCCCTTATCATTTATTAGCAAAAAAAAAACAACCTTACAATCTCTTTCCAAATTATCCAATTTTGTCACAGCTTCAACAAGTCAATTTTGACTTTTCGTTCGAAACAGTCTTATTATGACTTTGATATATATGTGTGCTCTTTTATTGTTACCAGAGAACCTTTTATATTCCACTATACTACCATTAACGTTTAATCATCTCAAAACACAATTCTCCTGAAAACACCTCGATTTGATGATCCAGATTCGTTAACTTTGAAAATGCTGACGAAGCAACATGTAGTAAATGGTCTTAATGGCTAAAAGTGATGATAAAATAATAGAGTGTTGGGAGCGCTCGATAGAAAATTTGGTACTGAAAAACAGATTGAGCTAACCGTGAAGGAAACAAAGAACAAATACAAGGACTGAACATGCCTTCAAAGAATCCAAATGATTCAGTGCCTGCTGAACCGTAGTAAGAACCCTACTCCTTATTCTAAACCTTTCCAGATAATATTCTTCATCATCATCTTATCTTAGATATTATAAGATATCTTCGTATCTTCCATTATACATATTCTCCATATTTCTGGAGATATTTTCACAACTATTTTTATCTGAGATCATGTATCTCTCCGTAATATCCGCGTTATAATATGAAAGAAACTGTGTTAGTTTCTAAATTCTGAAACCTTCGAGTTTAAAATAGGAATGTTTTGAAGTGGTGTTGGGAACTGATGCATGAATTAGTATAATATAATGACACTTGATCAACGTCATTATATTACAGTAAGTCATGTTGAGTTTCTAATAGAATGTGATGATTCACAGTACCATCATCATGTACCATGTTACACGGCTCGTACATTCTATCTAAATTCTAAAAATATCAAGAAAATATTTTTTTGATGATTCGGCCTCTTCCAGGATATTCTGGTAATTTGACAAATCAAAATCGTGTCATTACCATTTCTTTCTAAGAGCATTAGCTATGTTCATTTCGAATTTCATATTTACGAATTCCGGATCATTGCTCGCTTGACTCGAGGACGGGAAGAAGAAACGAAGGGACAAAGCCCCAAAAATAGAAATTAGAGTATAAATCGCAGCAAATAGGAAAGGGCATTAACTGTGAATGACAATGATTATAGAAGACAGAAGCAGGAACATCGACATATAAGGGAAGATATAAAACCCAACAACCACTCAGAAATTACAAACCGTGTATATCGATACAGATAGCACTATAGAGACACGGGAAAACTAGAAACACTATAAACCCAAGAGTATAGTAGAAGTAAATAGATTTTTCTGGCAGTAGATGAAAAAGAAGAATGACAGATACGAAGGTTAGGAGTATATCAAGGATCAGAATAGGACAGAGCATATTAACATGTACTATAAAGTATGAAGTAAGAAGAAGAATAGAAGGTGTGAGTTGTAAGGAAACGAAGGGTGTGGATTTATAGTGAAATATCCAACAAAGCAATCGAAATAGATTATTTCATTTAATTAAAGAAGATCTTGATTTTTCAAATCGCCGAAGAACCAAATCTTATTACGTAAGATTTTCTTTAAATTCCTTAAATCCCGGAAATCAATAGTAACCACGTCCTCGGTTGAAACGAATATAATTATTTACTCGTTTCACTCTTTTGTGATAGCTTCACTCGTACGCTTCACATGATCGAATAGTTTTATCTATATCTCTCAATAATGATAAAACTCCATTATTACCTCATATACGTCATGAAAACATCCTTATTGTTATCCATGACGAACTCTATCAAATTTCGGGGACGAAATTTCTTTAACGGGTAGGTACTGTAATGACCCAGAAATTTCCGACCAAATTTAAACCTTAATCTTTATATGTTTCCGACACGATAAGCAAAATCTGTATTGTTGAGTCTAGAAAGTTTGAAATCTATTTTCGGAAAATCAGTTACCCTTTGACCATGCCTGACGATTCACGAACCATTATGTGTAAATAGATATGTATGAATATATATGAATGTTAATTTGTGAAATATTAACAAAACATTAATCGGTATGATTAACATACTAGGAAATCTATTTTACGACTTATAAAAAGTTAGCAGAATATTAAAAATTACATAAGTAAATATATGTACAAAATTGTTGAAGTAATATTATTACTGTAATATATAACAATATTAATTTGACATATACATATTGTTATATTATTATTATTATTATATTGATAACTAGTATTAGTATTAATACTAATGACATTAGTGTTATAAATCTTATAATTTCATTATCAGAAATATTATGTGTTATTCTTATTTATAAAAATTATTATTAATATAATTAGTATTATTATTATTAATAATAACATTATAAATTTTATAGTTAATATTATCAATATTTTAATTATTTATATTACTATTATTATAATTATGATCATTAATATTATTATTTTCTTTATTGTATTATTAGTACTATATATATTTATTAATAATAATATTAATGATATTATATTTATTAACATGTTTATATAAATTAGTCTGAATAAAAAGAAAAAAAAAGAAAAAGGCATATATAAACGCGTGTATATCCCTATCAGTTTTTTTTCCCTCTATATTTATTTTATACTCTTCTTTCTATTATTTTCTGTGTACTCGTGATTTAGAGTCTAGATAATCCAAGACATAAACAACCATCTATCAATTCATGACACTGCATAAATCCCTTTAATCACTTATATAACTACGTTTTCTGTAAAATCAGATAAAAGAAACAGATATATATTTTTGTGTTTGCTCGACACCCCTGTTACGGTTCATAATTCCAAAAACTCGATTTCATATCATATCTTCAAAATCTAAAAATGCAGATAGGCTAGGAATTCCTTGTTGAATGTTTCTGCAAAGTTTTAAAAACCAAATCTTCTTATCAAGTATTAATTTCGAGGTCAAACCTTAAACTCAAAAAGTCAAGATAATTGTTCATTCGTGAAATTGGAAATCGTTTGGAGGTTTTAAAATAAATTGAGAATTTCTAAAGTTTATATGGAAGATTTTAAACTTACTTCATGTTGAAGTCGAAGTCCGAAACTGTCTCAATTTAAAAATCAATTTGTGTGTTGTTCGTATTCACAAAAAAAGCTGTTAAATTGCTTTTATTTTTTTCTGCTTCGATTAAATTAACCATTACAGCTTAATTGTCTTGTATAAGTTATAAATCTTAAAAGATAATAATAAATGCAACATCTACCGGTTGTGTGATCTCTGAGTATTCGAAACTAATTGGAGAAGAAGAAGGGAATTGGGGAACGGGTTACATAGAATTAAAGATAGGATAAAACAGAAAAGTGGGCACGGCTCAACTGGTTAGGGTGTTGTTTGGGCGTTCGGGAGGTCGCGGGTTCGAGTCCCGGCTCTGGCATGTTTTTTTTTAAAAAGACCTCAAAGGTAGATTTATTTTCAAAACTTATTATTATCATTATTATTGTTATTATTATTATTATTATTATTATTATTATTATTATTATTATTATTACTATTATTATTTATTGTTATAAATATAATTGTTATAATAATTAACCTTAGTTAACAACTATCATTATTATCACTAATAATGGTATTAGTACTAAATTATAATAATAATAATAATTATTATTATTACTAACACATATGTTATTATTAGTATTATCATCATTATTATTAACATAACAAGGTATCATTAAAAGACTTATCAACTAAACATTAATATTAGTGATACTATGTGATTACTGAAAATTTCTATTAAAACCATTAAAATTGTCATTATTATTATAAGTATTTTTATTTTTTTTACTACAACTATCATTACATTATTATTATTAGCATTATTAATATATCGAATAAAGATTTTTTTTATATAAAAATATATTATTTACATAAAACGTAACTATATTAATATGTTGTAATAAATATTAAATATCTATTTAATATATATATATATAAATATAGTTAATTTAGTTATTAATAAAATGTACGAGTTACTAAAATAACAATTAATAAATACCTAAATTTGTTCGATTACCATTATATGTGTTAATATGTATACAAATGATATAGGTTCGTGAATCCCAGGCCAACCTTACACATGTTCAATGATGTTATATGTATTTTTACTACAAAATACATTAGGTGAGTATATAGTCCCTTTTAAACTCTAAACATTTTGGGATGAGAATACATGCATTTTATGATTTACGTTATGGACACAAGTGATCAAAAATAAATTCTATGTTGAGTTGTACCATGGCATATTTCTTTATACTTGGTAGCTAATATTTACATGAGGAATGTAAACGCGAATCCTGTTGATAGATCTATCGGGCCTGACAACCCCAACCGGGCTGGATGACCAGTTTTCAACGGTTTCACAGTACTTCGTTTTTGTATACTACACTTGGTACGGTGTAGTGATTATTTAAGAATATGCTGCGATGATTTAAATGTTAAGTATGGTTACCAAGTGCTCAACTACTTTTACATACACTTGCGAGTGTATTATGTTAAGATATATGAAATCCTGTGGTCCATAGTTATTACGCTGCTAACATCAAACCTATATATCTCACCAACTTTATGTTGACGTTTTAAAGCATGGTATTCTCAGGTACGAATTAAGTCTTCCGCTGTGCATTATCTCATATTAAAGATATTATTTGGAGTCGATCATCGCAATGGGACCAACTGTCGAAGACTTCGTCCGGGTGGATTAGGACCGGTCCTTTCATTAGTGGTCCACAATTAGTTGCTTAAATAAAATAAATAAAGACCCCATTGTATTCGTGTTGATCAGAATTAATCTCGACCCATGGTACCATGTTGTCAAATGACGTGTTGCGTACATAAAGTACCGTGTTATCAAATGACGTGTTGCGTACAATCATGAGGTCTTATGATTAATCTTCTCGTGTTGTTTACGGGTGGTCCTAAAATATATAAAATCAAATCATAAGTAATTATATATAAAATATCATATTAATTAGAAAAGATATGACTAATTTACTTTTTCTTCAATTATTTTCGTAGCTAAACTAGCTTCGGATACCCAATCTTGTTTTAGTCGTAGTTTCTTCATTACAACTCCGTTTTTGTTGGTTCAACTTGTCACTTCCTTGGATCAAGTCAAATTTTAAGAATATGAACTGAAAATACCTTAGTTTGTATTCGAAATCATAGGTTATAGGTTAAACTTTGGTGAAACTTATGAAAGTGATCATTTTCCATCATAAAAACAACATTTAATGATCATTTTTCTAAAAATACTTACACTTTGAGTTAAACCATGAAATTTTTATGTGTTAACATATTCATAAGAAATATCATTTTTCCAGAACAAGAAATTCCAATTCAAAGTTCAAGATGGTTTTTAATTATCCTACCTAAAACAGCCCCCGGTTGCACTCCGACGACGTAGATTCAGTTTTTAAGATGTTCTTTGTAAAACCAAGTTATATCTTGTTAGGTTAGCATATCATTATGATATATTATAGGTCTTTAAGTGTTTTAAAAGTCAAGTTAGAAGGATCTATTTAGTTTGCAAACAAGTTTGAAATCATTCAAACTATGTTCTTGTTGTTAAAATTTTATACCACAAAATAAGATAGCTATATGAATATGAATTGAATAAGATTATGAACAAGGTTACTACCTCAAGTTACTTGGACAAAGTTACTACAAAAGATAAGAAATAATCTTGGAATCAAAGAGTGGTGGAGTTAGATCAAAAGGTTGGAAGTAAACTTCTTCAAATGGGTGGTTATTTTGATATGTTCTTGAAAGAGTTTTCTTATGGTGTTTAAGGCTTGTAATTGAAGCTAAATGATGGGGAAAATGCTTGGAGATGATCAAGTATGAAGTTAGGAGTATTTTGAGAGAGAAATGAGGGTGTAGGTATGAGAAAATGGAGTGAAGAAATGGTGTTCATTTATAAAAACGTTTTTAGTTTATAAAGAAAGAAAAGGATTCCTAATTTTGTTTTCTTACTAATAATTCATACTACTTGACAAATTCTAGTTACCTCATATCTAGGGCAGTAATAATGTTGATTAGGATGTTGATTTGATGTGTATATATCAATAGTAAATACATATAGAAGCTGGGTATGATACGGGTACATATACCCTAGATATACGTATAGAAATCTTGAGGAAACGGAACGAGAATTCAAATATAGATATCTTTTGTGAATATAATTATATTGTTTTATGTATTTAAGTCCTTAAAAAGTGATTAGATACATTATATATACGATACATGTATAAGCATTATAGATTATAAGTATATATATCAAAGAATGTTACGTATAGTTATCGTTTTGAAAACTTAAGTTAGTAGTTTCAAAATATACTTATAACTCATTGTCATTAGTACACAATGAGATGTTAAACCATCCTTAGATCATGTTAAATATATATAAATACATATATATACATAAACGTATAATTATCGTATGTTATATAGTTCGTGATATCATCGGTCATATTGGACGGTCAAACGTTGTGTAAAACTCTTTTCAAAAACACAAGTCTCAACAATTTGGATTGCTTATCATGTTGGTATGGTTTAATTTATGTAAATATTAATCTCATAAGTATAATTTGGTCGGAAAATTCCGGGTCATTACAGTACCTACCCGTTAAAGAAATTTCGTCCCCGAAATTTGATAGAGGTTGTTATGGATAACAATAAGAAGGTTTTCATGACAAATATAAGGTGATAATGGAGTATTATCATCATTGAGTAATGTAGATAAAACGATTCGATTATGCGAAGAATATAAATGAGACTATCGTAAAAGAGTGAGATGAGTAAAATATATTCGTCTTAACCGATGACGTAGTTATGATTGATTTCCGAGATTTAAAGGATTTAAAGAGAATCTTACGTAATAAGATTTGGTTCTTTGGTGATTAAGGAAATCAGGATCTTCTTTGATTATATGCAATAATCTGTTTCGATTGCTCTGTCGGATATTTCACTATAAATTCATCCCTTCGTTTCCTTATTTTCCACGACTCACACCTTCTATTCTTTCTCCCTTGATTCTTACTTTAAAGCATTCATCAATATGCTCCATCCAGTCCTGATTCTTGATATACTCCTAACTTTTATATCTGTCATTCTTTTTTTTCATCTACCACCAGAAGAATCTATTTACTTCTACTATACTCTTGTGTTTATAGTGTTTCTAATTCTCCCGTGTCTCTATATTGCTATCTATATCGATATACACGGTTTGTAATTTCGCGGTTATTATCGAAGTTTATATTCTTCATTATTTTTCGGAGCTTCATGCTTTCGTTTTCTCTTCCCGACTTCTAGTCAAGCGAGTAATGGTCCGAAATTCGTAGATATGAAATTCAGAATGAACATAGCTAATGCTCTAAGAAGAAAATGGTAATAGAACGATTTTGATTTGTTAAATTACCAAAATACCCTGGAGAAGACCGAGTCATTCAGAAAAATATTCTCTTGATATGTTTAGAGATTAGATAGAATGTAAGAGTCGTGTAAATGGCACATGATGACGGTACTGTGAATCATCATGCTTCATTAGAAACTCAGCATGACTTACTGTAATATAATGATGTTGATCAAGTGTCATTATATTATACTAATCCATGCTTCAGTTCCCAACACTACTTCAAAACATTCATATTTTAAACTCGAAGATTTCACAATTTAGAAACTAACACAGTTTCTTTTATGTTGCAGATATTACGGGGAGATAAATGATCTCAGATAAGAAGAGTTGTGAAAATATCGCCAGAAATATGGAGGATATTTATAATAGAACATACGAGAATATCTTAGAATTTCTAATATCAATGGATGATGAAGAAGATTTGTCTGTGAAGGTTTAGAATGAGAAATAAAATGTTTGCTAACGATTTCAGCAGGCACAGAATCATTTGGATTCTTTGAAGGCAAACTTATTCTTTGTGATTTGTCCACGGCTTTCTTCATAGTTTCACATAATCCACTTTTCGGTACTAAATTTTCTATCGAGTGTTCCTAACACTCCTTTCTTTATCATCAAACTTTTGGCCAGTAAGATCATCTACAACATGCTACTTCGTCAGCATTTTCAAAGTTAACTGATCTGGGTCATCGGTTATCAAACCGAGGTAGTTTCAGGAGAATTGTGTTTTTAGAATGATTAATCGCTGATGGTAATATTGTGGAATATAAAAGGTTCCCCAGTAACAATAAAGAGTACGCATATATATCGCGGTTATAATAAAGTTGTTTCGGATGAAAAGTCGGAGTTGACTTGCTGGAGCTGTGACAAAATTAGCTACTTTGGAAAGGGATTGCAAAATGATCATCGGTAATAACAATGTTAAAGGAACTAGAACAGATACGTGTCAAACGTTTACTCAGTTTCCGAGGGTTTTTCAGGTGCATAACTATATGCATCAATCTTTTCTTCCGTAGATGAAGTGCGGTTGGTTTATCCTCTCGATTGAGGTGTTTTTAAGAATCATGATAGATTTGAACGCTGATTGTAATCGTCGAGATACAATGAGGTTTAAGATGAAATCAAGTGGAAATCTTGAAGAAATGTTTAGTTTCATATGTTATAATCAATATTTTAATTCATTTTAATTGTCCAATGTCATTAGTCCACAGTCGATAGTCTACAGTAACAGTCCAATAATTCATATATAGTTTAATATATAATATACGAATTAATTAATATGTGTTGTGACCCGTATACCTCTCAGACTTGATCACAACTCAAACTATATATATTATTGTAGAATCAACCTCAACCCTGTATAGAGAACTCGATCATTACTGCATATAGAGTGTCTATGGTGATTCCAAATAATATATATAGATGCGTCGATATGATATGTCAAAACATTGTATACGTGTCCCGATTTTTAAAGTGCGTAAAATAATTACAGAAATTAAATGACGATAAATAAAAGTGCGATAATTAAATTGCGATAAATAAACTGCGATAAATAAAATGTAATCAGTTAGCTAGGAATAGTTAGCTGGAACAGTTAGCGTGGATTCTTAACAAAATTTTTCATAGTTAATTTGTTTGTTTCTAACAGATTTTATTTTGTCATATGTTTTCTTCATATGCCACTTGTTGGATTCTGGGAAGTCAAAATCCAAATATGAAATTGAATGAAAATGGTTATTCTGCAGTGAACGGATACGTATATCTGTGGTTGTAAGTAGGATAGTAAATGACTGTTGAATCAGCTTCGACGAATGTACAATGTAACTTATTACGATGAAATCTAATTATTCCTCGGGTATTACCTACCCGTTAAAAAAAATTTTCACCATTAATATTTTGTACAAAAGAACTTTTAATTACAATCTTTATGAAAGCATATATACATATAAATTTTCTTCAGATGAAATCATGAATTTAATGAGTTAATATGATATTAATCTCATTTGCTTTTCGGTTTGAGCTAGAATAAGAAATCTCTAAAACTTTTTGAAACCACATATTCTTCACAGAATATCAATGAAGTTATGGATCAATACTTCATCGTTCATTATTGTTGGTACTCCTTGGTATCTATGGTGCGTATGATGTTGATGTTTGTGGGACAGATTATGATGCCGAGACGTGTGATGCGGATGTTGTTTGTTAGTGGTGATGATGGTATTGTTGATGTTATTGATGGTGGTGCTGATTATGCTGCTGGTGCTGCTGCTGGTGTTTGCAACCTTCGCACCATGTTCTCCAAAGCCGTCACGCGAGCGCGAAGTTCGTTAACTTCTGCTAGTACACCGGGATGATTGGCGGTTGGAGCGAGCGAATGAAAAAGATTTGTAATATGGGATAGTATATAATCGTGACGAGATACTCTAGAAATGAGAGAGAAAATGGTGTTTCGAATAGGTTCGCCGGTAAGTGCTTCAGGTTCATCGCCAAGAGGGCAATTTGGTGGATGGAATGGATCACCTTCTTCTTGTCTCCAGTGATTTAGTATATTACGAACCTATCCCCAATTCATCCAGAATAGATGATGGAAAATTGGTTGATCCATTCCGGTGACGCTGCTTTCGGAGCCCGAATGGAAATCCATATCGGCATAACTGTCGGAATCTGAAGAATTCGAACTAGATGCGGAATCCATCTTGTATAATGGGGAAAATGAATTTTTGGTATGGAATAGATTATAGGAGTTAGATTTGCTACTCTTCAATACATAATTTACATATGTATATATAATACCAAAATCTCGTAAATTACGAAAAATCTTTGAAAAGATATCAGTCAAAGTTCGCAATAACATATATGCTAAGATAAGAATTCATCTATACACTATCAATGCAGTAAATGCAGTAAAACGTGTCTAGACTTATGAATGATAAGCAGGTAATTTCGTAAGGATGATAAGCAGATGATTTCCGAATAGAAATGATAAGCAAAACTTTTGACATGTAGACACGGTCGAAGTCCAGACTCATTAATGCATCCTAACAACTACTAGTTAGACACACTAATGCAAAACCTGGTTCGCTACGACCACCGCTCTGATACCAACTGAAAGGACCCGTCCTAATCCACCTGGACGAAGTCATCAACATTTGGTCCCATTGCGATGATCGGCTCCAAGTAATGTCCTTATATTGAGCAAATGCACAGCAGAAGACTTAATTCGTACCTGAGAATAAACATGCTTTAAAGTGTCAACCAAAAGGTTGGTGAGTTCATAGGTTTATCATAACAATCATTTCAATATGTTAATAGACCACAAGATTTCATAATCATAAACATAATACACTCGCAAGTGTATGTAAAGCATTCTAAGTGGTTGAGCACTTGGTAACCATACTTAACATTTAATCAACGTCGCATATTCCCGTTATTATGAAATCTCACTACACCGTACCAAGTGTAGTCACCAAAACGAAGTACTGTGCAACTGTTGAATACTGGTCGTCCAGTCCGGTTGGGGTTGTCAGGCCCGATAGATCTATCAACAGGATTCGCGTTTACAATACCCATGTAAATAGTAGTTACCAAGCTACAGGGAAATATGCCAGTGGTACAACTCAACGTAGAATATATTTTTAAGTACTTGTGTCTATTTTGTAAACATTTATAAAAGCAGCGCATGTATTCTCAGTCCAAAAATATATATTACAAAAGCAATTAAAAAGAGAGCAAATGAAACTCACTTTTGCCTTGAAGGTATTTAATTCGACTTGGTCTCCGATAGATATCACGAACCTAACCATATATATAATATATCAACATATTTTCTTTTTAAGTAATCGTTACATATATATATATATATATATATATATATATATATATATATATATATATATATATATATATATATATATATATATATATATATATATATATACTTTTAATATTTTCTTAGTCCGTAATTAGCAGTCCGATGTTAGTGGTCCACAATTAGTTGCTTAAATAAAATAAATAAAGACCCCATTGTATTCGTGTTGATCAGAATTAATATCGACCCATGGTACTATGTTGTCAAATGACGTGTTGTGTACATAAAGTACCGTGTTATCAAATGACGTGTTGCGTACAATCATGAGGTCTTATGATTAATCTTCTCGTGTTGTTTACGGGTGGTCCTAAAATATATAAAATCAAATCATAAGTAATTATATATAAAATATCATATTAATTAGAAAAGATATGATTAATTTACTTTTTCTCCAATTATTTTCGTAGCTAAACTAGCTTCGGATACCCAATCTTGTTTTAGTTGTAGTTTCTTCATTACAACTCCGTTTTTGTTGGTTCAACTTGCCACTTCCTTGGATCAAGTCAAATTTTAAGAATATGAACTGAAAATACCTTAGTTTGTATTCGAAATCATAGGTTATAGGTCAAACTTTGGTAACACTTATGAAAGTGATCATTTTCCATCTTAAAAACAACATTTAATGATCATTTTTCTAAAAATACTTACACTTTGAGTTAAACCATGAAATTTTTATGTGTTAACATATTCATAAGAAATATCATTTTTCCAGAACATGAACTTCCAATTAAAAGTTCAAGATAGTTTTTAATTATCCAACCCAAAACAGCCCCCGGTTGCACTCCGACGACGTAGATTCAGTTTTTAAGATGTTCTTTGTAAAACCAAGTTATATCTTGTTAGGTTAGCATATCATTATGATATATTACAGATCTTTAAGTGTTTTAAAAGTCAAGTTAGAAGGATCTATTTAGTTTGCAAACAAGTTTGAAATCATTCAAACTATGTTCTTGTTGTTAAAATTTTATACCACAAAATAAGATAGCTATATGAATCTGAATTGAATAAGATTATGAATAAGGTTACTACCTCAAGTTACTTGGACAAAGTTACTGCAAAAGATAAGAAATAATCTTGGAATCATAGAGTGGTGGAGTTAGATCAAAAGGTTGGAAGTAAACTTCTTCAAATGGGAGGTTATTTTGATATGTTATTGAAAGAGTTTTCTTATGGTGTTTAAGGCTTGTAATTGAAGCTAAATGATGGGGAAAATGCTTGGAGATGATCAAGTATGAAGTTAGGAGTATTTTGAGAGAGAAATTAGGGTGTAGGTATGAGAAAATGGAGTGAAGAAATGGTGTTCATTTATAAAAATGTTTTTAGTTTATAAAGAAAGAAAAGGATTCCTAATTTTGTTTTCTTACTAATAATTAATACTACTTGACAAATTCTAGTTACCTCATATCTAGGACAGTAATAATGTTGATTAGGATGTTGATTTGATGTATATATATCAATAGTAAATACGTATAGAAGGTGGGTATGATAAAAGGTACATATACCCTAGATATACGTATAGAAATCTTGAGGAAACGGAACGAGAATTCAAAATATAGCTATCTTTTGTGAATATACTTATATTGTTTTATGTATTTAAGTCCTTAAAAAGTGATTAGATACATTATATATACGATACATGTATAAGCATTATAGATTATAAGTATATATATCAAAGAATGTTACGTATAGTTATCGTTTTAAAAACTTAAGTTAGTAGTTTCAAAATATACTTATAACTCATTGTCATTAGTACACAATGAGATGTTAAACCATCCTTAGATCATGTTCAATATATATAAATACATATATATATACATAAACGTATAATTATCGTATGTTATATAGTTCGTGATATCATCGGTCATATTGGACGGTCAAACGTTGTGTAAAACTCTTTTCAAAAACACAAGTCTCAACAATTTGGATTGCTTATCATGTTGGTATGGTTTAATTTATGTAAATATTAATCTCATAAGTATAATTTGGTTGGAAAATTCCGGGTCATTACAATATATATATATATATATATATATATATATATATATATATATATATATCACAATAATACGACAAACATCGATGTTCACAACATCCAAAAGTATTCAAGATCTCAAGGCTAGCTCTACGAATGGTATCGTCAACATCGAACTTAAATCCCATTCGTCCCAAATTAACGTGGTATCGTCAACATCGAACTTAAAACCCACGTATGAGGTATCATCAACATCGAACTTAAAACCCTCATCGAATGAATTAATGTGGTATCGTCAACATCGAACTTAAAACCCACATATGAGGTATCGTCAACAAAGAACTTTAAACCCTCATCAACGTCACTACAATAGTCGTATGGCATCGTCAACATCGAACTTAAATTCCATACATGAGGTATCGTCAATATCGAACTTTAAGCCCTCATCAACACCACAATATACTCTAGGGTACGGTATCGTCAACAACCAACTTTAAACCCTTACCCCATAAATAAATAACTCATATACATACGTATATAATTATTCCACTCACAAGCCCATGTGATAATGTACACACGAAGTGTGCACCTCGCCAAAGGTGGTCAACCAAAACGCACAACCGTGCCAATTGGACCATGTACCCAAGTCCATCAAATCCACCTATATGTGCAGTGAGCTCTATAACCGAGAACCACTTCACCCGACCCGCACCCATCCTACACATACATATGCATATAGGATTAACACTCACCTTGAAGTCTAGATGAATGCTTCCAAGTAATCCGCGACTCGTTAATGGAAAGTACCTATTGCATTATCACGAAACAAGCAACACAATTAGGGTTGACTTACAAACCAACCCAATTCGACACTTCGTGCCATTTTGACCCAAATGCACTTTCAAGCACAAACCGTGCCCAAACTAACCAATAATCACTAACACAAGTGAGAATGGTCCTAATATGCCAATTGAACCCAATCATAGGTGTTAAACACCTATCTTGCCCATAATGACACTTAAACCCTAATTTTGACCCAAAGGAGTTAACATCGTGCCATTAGCGAGTTTTGACACCAAAACATATTTAACTCAGTTTTATACTTCAACTTAATACATTTTAAGTTTATAAACCTCATTAAATCGATAATTGGGTCATAATCATCACCAAACCCTAATTTTGACTCTAGTCAAAATTAGTCAACCCAAATTCACCTAAAGTGGTTCCAACACTTCCATAATCACTAAACCTAGTGAATAAACTCAAGATTAAAGCCTTAGCAAGGCCAAATCGTCAACCAACCCAAAACCCGCCAAGTGACAAGAATAACTAGTCACCATAAACCCATTTCATCATCTAAGAGGATTTCACAACAAATCAAACTCAAACCCTAACTTAAATATCAAATCTAACAAATGTAATTCGGAGTTTGAACTTACCAATACCACCAAAATGATGCCGTTGACGAGTAGAACAACTTTAAAACCCGAGCTTTGGTGAGAATCCAACTCCTTCTTCTCCAATTCAAGCTCTTTCACTCTAGAACCCTTCCTCTCTCTCTAGATATGGATGAGAGTGTTTGCGTGGGTGAGAAATGAGCTCCAATGGAGTTCTAGATCAGTTTTGGTGACCCTAAACCGACCCTAAATGAAAAGACCAAAGTACCCCTCATTTAAACCTTTTAAAAAGGCTGAAAATTGCATCAGACAGGATCGACACGCCGCGCCAAAAGGTGGAGCGACGCTCCAACCTACAGGTCAGTTTTAGAAACTTGTTTTGGCCATAACTTTTTTACCATAGCTCCGTTTTCGATGAGTCAAATATCGTTGGAAACGTAATAAGATTTTCTTTCCAATGGTAAGGCTTTGAAACATCAACACAAACTTTATTTGGGGTTGAAAAGATACGTACACACCTTGTCACTTCAGCCAACGTCCAGTTTCCTTCGACGTTCGAGCAAGCAACACGTACGTGCTTCGTACACTTCATACACGCATCGTACACCATAAATACATTATGTACAATAAATATTTGGGTCTTACAACTCTCCCCCACTTAAACTCGATCACGTCCTCGTGATCCTCGTCACTTAACCATCCGAACCTACACTTAAAGGTTCTCAACATATGTTCCAATCCGACTTTCTTAGACAATTCTTCCCAATGAATCACCTTTAATAACTAAAATCGTCACCCGCGATTTATCAAAACCACAATCTGAGCACTAAAACCTGCTCAATTCCCCATATCGGGAAAAACTCAACCAATCTCGTACCGAGATATCAATTCCTTAGCGTACCTTTATCAAGGACAACGCTAAAAGCGACAAAGTCTCAACCTAAAGTCAATAATCCGAACGTTGAAGATCGAACCACATGAATCCTTACGGATTACACTTACCACTAAACATCCTTTGTAGTGCGCAATACCACCAATACGCCACTAACCTAACATCATAAGCAACGGCTACGACCGATAGCGTCCAAAATGACTATCGCAACGCTAAACCCATGGTGCACAAAAATCGACTATTGTTACACCCGTAACAACAGGTGAGCGAAACACGGCTATCGCCTCACTAATACCACGACATGGTCCTCACGACCCCACCATCGGTGTATAAAACAACCGATAGATCACTCAACACCGGATGAAGTCAGCGGACCCCATCAACGGTCATGCTTCACCGATATAACACTACACCCATGATGAAGTCAGCGGACCCCGAAGGACATGCTTCACCAATCAACAATACCATGATGAAGTCAGTGGACCCCGAAGGTCATACTTCACCAATCAACGCCCTTTTGTCCTAGAACAACGAGTAGCGTAGCATCGCGCTCTGCTACGCCATAGTAAATCCTAACGGATACCACTAACCCTTCACACAATCGAGCAAGAACCACCTATATCGAACATAGGCACAAAACAAAAATTCTCTAAAAGAGAATCCGCCACACACACATCCCTTAACCGAGGGATTTCACCTTGCTCTCCAAACACGTCCTTTATCTCTCAACGAGATTTACCACATTACCACCCCGGTGATATTTCAAATCCAAAATCATAAGTACAATTTAACTAAAATTGTACTCTACCACAAATCGACCAAACTAGGTCCCAACACAAGTTTCGGATCTACCATAAGCATTATCCGAATTCTCACCCTAAGGTCCCCTCGTGCGGGAGTATAACTCCCCCACTTGGAACTACGTTCCATATCCACAACTCGTACAATGCTACCAAAAGTAGACTTTACCAACAATTGGGTTCACACGACCCATCACCATATCTTGCTCTAATCTTGAGCACCCGAAGGATTTCAATCAATCCTTAAACACTTCGAACGAAAAGTGTACCACAATTTACACAAAATATACGCTTGCAATCATCCAATTGCTTTAGTTTGTCAAATTTCACCTAGTCACTCATGTACCTAAGGGTTTCGCTTCGGTACCCTAAGTACAATGTAACCGCGACACAATCGGAGTCGAACACCATGCTAGTAGGTATAAGAGAGGCACCTAATGTCGCGTCATGTAGACTCCATTACCAACATACATCGAGGTCCAACGCACTCGATCTCAAGGGTTCCAACCACCCGACGAACCTCCCGGTTCATCAACTTTAACACGAGAGCGAACACGCTCTAACATCCGAACACCTAAGCCCACCCACATGGCTTGGTAGAAACATTTCCCAATACTAAGGAATGCGTGGTTGCACCAAGTCTTACGCCCTTTGCCCAACAATCAAAATGTCACCATAGGGTACTTCCATTAGGAATGTCACCCTTAACACCAACATGCACAACACAACGCATTTAACAACCAAACTCAACAACACTTAATAAATAATCAAAGGACATATTTATTAAAAAAAAAACGTACCTTAACGTCTCCTTGTCGCACCCGTCCCCACTAACTTGGGACATTCCGACTTACGATGTCCTTCTTTTTGGCAAATGAAGCACACCATGCCATCACCCTTTGGTACCGAACATTCCCAAGACTTGTGACCCCTCACGCCACAATTGTAACACTTAGACACACTAGAATCTGATATACCTGTCCGTGTACCACCCGTGCTCACGCTCGGACCCTTAGTCCTCTTACTTGGAGCACCATAAGAAACAACCCTTCTCTCACTGGAAGGTTCACCAACCTTCGATCACGAATACGACTCGAAACCTCTAGCCGCGGCGAATAACTCCGCAAATGATTTCGCCTGAACTCTGCTAATCTTACTCTTCAAGTCATCATTCAAGGTTCGATAGAAATCCTGCATCAACAAATGATCATTCCCCAAATACTCCGGGCAAAAACGAGCCTTCGCCATAAAGGTCGTCTTGAGAGTATTTAAATCCATAGAACCTTGTTGCAAATTTCGCAACTCATTACGCATTTCCGACAAATCGGCTGAAGTTCGGAACTCCTCGAAGAATTCCTTCTTAAACTCGTCCCACGATAAAGCCATAAACGTTTCACCACCGACAAGATCAATCTTACCATCTAACCAATCCCTCGCCCTACCCCGCAACAAACTAGTAGCGAGTCTTATCCTCTTCTCGGGAGGGTAATCAATAGTACGAAAACACCCTTCGACATCCTAGATCCAAGTTGTGCTTATCAAAGGATCCGGTTTCCCGTCATACATCGGGTGTTTAGTCCTCATGAAGCTCTTAACACAACGCTCCATTTCACCACTACTTTGAAGTTCAAAATACTTCCTATCCATTTCTTCTCGAAACGCACTCATTTGCTCCGCAACGACGGCCGCAACTCTAGCGTTAAACTCAGCGTCGTTCGTCTCGATCCCATTTCCCGTCCCCATTCTAAGGAATGCAAAGCGATTAGACCACGAACGTATAAAATCACACGCACAACACCGCCCCATCTTGCTAAACATTCATCGTACATCACTTGTTAGACACGATTTGAACCCGTAATAAGGTTTGCAAGTCCTTATTACGCATACACGCCGTATCGACTCGTTAGTACAACGACCGCCTCGCTTAATGATATATGAAACCACAAACACAAACCAAACATAACACAAGAATCATTATCATAGCACAATAGCATATTAATAATATCCGCATTACTAATATAAACGTTAGTCAACCTATAAACAAGGCACTAACTAAACCCATTCTGACCCGTAATCCTACAAGTCCCGCAACAAATTTAGCACACACAAAAGTCTAAGTCTAGGCACCTATCTCAAGTCACCTAAATCCCTTAGACCATACTCTGATACCACTTGTAACAACCTAACCCAATATACAACGATCACGCGGAAATATCAAATAATAAAAAAAAATTTCCTTGTTCAGCTGGTGGCGCGGCGCGCCAGGCATTTGCGCGGAGCACAGAATGACCTGGACAGCCCGCTGTCCCCGAAAGTCAAAAATACGAAAAAGATTGACCACTTCCCGACGTATTTAGACAAAACGCTTTTCACAACATATTCATATATGAAAAACTAACACGTTCCATTAATAAAATAAGTTTTACGAGACGGGGCCCACATCGACCCAAATTACCCCTTTAAGTACAAAATATAAGTTCGACCCCACAATTTTAAACACAAAATAAGAGCCGAGCATGGCGATTGGGGATACGCTACCCAATCCTAATTAATCCAAAAGCAAGCCTTCTAAAGCGACTACGCGAGCCACTAGTTCCCACGCTTACCCGAGCCACCGCATCCAAGCAAATCTATAAAAATGTAAACAACGAGAGGGTAAGCTAACGCTTAGTGAGTGAGAATATACTACATACATATATATGCATAGAATGGACACGCCACACAAATAATCAAATACCGCATACCGGAGCATCCAAGCATAAAGGCAAGCTAGTCTAAGCATACCGTACGATCACTAAGCAATAAGCTAACAATGTCAACAATAAGGTAAGTTCACCAACGATGATGTGAACAACGCCATTAAGCTACACCCAGAGGGTTAGCTACATCACAACAATACGACAATATATATATATATATATATATATATATATATATATATATATATATATATATATATATATATATCACAATAATACGACAAACATCGATGTTCACAATATCCAAAAGTATTCAAGCTCTCAAGGCTAGCTCTACGAATGGTATCGTCAACATCGAACTTAAATCCCATTCATCCCAATTAACGTGGTATCGTCAACATCGAACTTAAAACCCACGTATGAGGTATCGTCAACATCGAACTTAAAACCCTCATCGAATGAATTAATATGGTATCGTCAACATCGAACTTAAAACCCACATATGAGGTATCGTCAACAACGAACTTTAAACCCTCATCAACGTTACTACAATAGTCGTATGGCATCGTCAACATCGAACTTAAATTCCATACATGAGGTATTGTCAATATCGAACTTTAAGCCCTCATCAACACCACAATATACTCTAGGGTACGGTATCGTCAACAACCAACTTTAAACCCTTACCCCATAAATAAATAACTCATATACATACGTATATAATTATTCCACTCACAAGCCCATGTGATAATGTACACACGAAGTGTGCACCTCGCCAAAGGTGATCAACCAAAACGCACAACCGTGCCAATTGGACCATGTACCCAAGTCCATCAAATCCACCTATATGTGCAGTGAGCTCTATAACCGAGAACCACTTCACCCGACCCGCACCCATCCTACACATACATATGCATATAGGATTAACACTCACCTTGAAGTCTAGATGAATGCTTCCAAGTAATCCGCGACTCGTCAATGGAAAGTACCTATTGCATTATCACGAAACAAGCAACACAATTAGGGTTGACTTACAAACCAACCCAATTCGACACTTCGTGCCATTTTGACCCAAATGCACTTTCAAGCACAAACCGTGCCCAAACTAACCAATAATCACTAACACAAGTGAGAATGGTCCTAATATGCCAATTGAACCCAATCATAGGTGTTAAACACCTATCTTGCCCATAATGACACTTAAACCCTAATTTTGACCCAAAGGAGTCAACATCGCGCCGTTAGTGAGTTTTGACACCAAAACATATTTAACTAGGTTTTATACTTCAACTTAATACATTTTAAGTTTATAAACCTCATTAAATCGACAATTGGGTCATAATCATCACCAAACCCTAATTTTGACTCTAGTCAAAATTAGTCAACCCAAATTCACCTAAAGTGGTTCCAACACTTCCATAATCACTAAACCTAGTGATTAAACTCAAGATTAAAGCATAATCATGGCCAAATCGTCAACCAACCCAAAACCCGCCAAGTGACAAGAATAACTAGTCACCATAAACCCATTTCATCATCAAAGAGGGTTTCACAACAAATCAAACTCAAACCCTAACTTGAATATCAAATCTAACAAATGTAATTCGGAGTTTGAACTTACCAATACCACCAAAATGATGCCGTTGACGAGTAGAACAACTTTAAAACCCGAGCTTTGGTGAGAATCCAACTCCTTCTTCTTTAATTCAAGCTCTCTCACTCTAGAACCCTTCCTCTCTCTCTAGATATGGATGAGAGTGTTTGTGTGGGTGAGAAATGAGCTCCAATGGAGTTCTAGATCAGTTTTGGTGACCCTAAACCGGCCCTAAATGAAAAGACCAAAGTACCCCTCATTTAAACCTTTTAAAAAGGCTGAAAATTGAATCAGACGGGATCGGCGCGCCGCGCCAAAAGGTGGAGCGCTGCTCCAACCTACAGGTCAGTTTTCAGAAACTTGTTTTGGCCATAACTTTTTGACCCCTAGCTCCGTTTTCGATGAATCAAATATCGTTGGAAACGTAATAAGATTTTATTTCCAATGGTAATTCTTTGAAACATCAAAAAAACTTTATTTGGGGTTGAAAAGATACGTACACACCTTGTCACTTCAGACAACGGCCAGTTTCCTTCGACGTTCGAGCAAACAACACGTACGTGCTTCGTACACTTCATACACGCATCGTACACCATAAATACATTATGTACAATAAATATTTAGGTCTTACAATAATATTAATAATAACACTATTAATAATAAAATTAATAAATGTAATATTAATAATATATTGATATCAATAATAACGATTTTAATAATGATATTAACAATAATAAAAATAATATTAATAATATTATTAATGATACTAATAATATTAATTACAAAAATATTAATATTATTAATTATAATAATAATGTCAATATTAGTAATATAACAAATTATACATATCAGGTTTGATATATATTTATATCTTACATTAGAATTTATAATGGTTGATAATACAAATTTTTTTATTAATATTAACATTAATACTAATAATGAATGTAATGATCATAACATTATTATAACATTTATATTTTAACTTGTAATTACATATAATATATTAATCTTACATTTCGTTAATTATGTAATACTTGTTTTATACAATAACATATTTGAACATTTATCATTTACATATTTTATATATATTACAATATAATAATTATTAATAGTAATCATATATATATATATATATATATATATATATATATATATATATATATATATATATATATATATATACAAATTCTTTTTACTTATTTATTTTTTATGATATTTTACATACATAATTCTAATGTTTACATTATATTTTATAATTCTAATCTATTTTTGCATTTGTATATATATAATTATACATATTTATTTACAAACAACTGTTCGTGAATCGTCGGAAATAGTCGAAGGGTATTTGCATATATGAAACAGTTCAAAATTTTTGAGACTTAACCTAACAAACTTTGCTTATCATGTCGAAATCATATAAAGATTAAGTTTAAATTTGGTCGGAAATTTCTGGGTCGTCACATCTGTGCTAGCTCTTTTGGCATTGTATTTGCCGAAAATAACTTTGCAATCCCTTTCCAAAGTAGTCAATTTTGTCACAGCTTCAGCAAATAAATTTCAACTTTTCATTCGAATAAACTCTATTATAACTTGGATATATAAGTTCACCCTTCGTCGTCATTACCGGGGAACTGTTTATATTCTACCTCATTTAGCAGTAAACTTACCAGCAACTTCATTACTCATTGGCTTAAGTATCTCCGAAGAACCATTATATTTTGTTCGTTAAAACCTATTCATATACTCATCTGTAATGACCCTGAATTTTCCGACTTATATTATTAATATTTATTATTAATACTTGCGTTGTACTAAATGTATTCTTATACATTTTACTTGTTACTGTAATTGACATTTCAATGTCCCGACTCGTCTTTTCGACACGTGCTTTTCACGAATAATATTTCGAATATTATTTACGTTCATAATTAATTATTATTAATTATTCCTAATTAACTAATGTAAATAGTTAATTACTTGGGCTTGTTACTAAGTTGTTGCATACTTATACATGAGCTTTTATTATTGGACTTGGACTATCAAAGCCCACCCAACATTTCTTATTGGACTAGTTAGTGAGCCCATCATATTACTAGTGATTTATTAAAGTTAAAGATAGATTAATTAAGTGTTGGAGACAAGAATGTCGCAAGCATGCATGCACCTCTTTCCCATGCATTTAACTTTATACTCTTCCTAGCATACAACACTCTCCCACACATAAAATAACAAACTTGACCTTCCCCTTTTGGACTCTAATATCGGGCAAAAAGTCACGCTTTTACCCCCTAAATTGAGCCCCAAAACAATAAAGATTAAAAATTTATCCCCAAAATTATCGCTTTTTCGGTTGATTTTTTAGATCAATTAATTACAAAGTCGATGCAAAAAGAATCAAGCAAAACGGAGCTAAAACGAAGATTCTAGAGCGAAAACGGTGAAAGACAAGAAATCAAGTTACGATCCAGTGAATCAGAATGACCAGGCACTAAAAACGGCCTGCCAAAAGGCCTGCCAGTATGTAAACGGCCTGCCAAATACAGCTCACCAAACGGCATGCTAAACGGCTTACCATGAAAACGGCCTACCAAATACGGGCCACCAAACGGGCTGCCATACGGCCTGCCAGCCGTATTTTGGCAAATTCCGAGTCTATTTAAAGAGCCTTCTCCATCCATTCCAACACACACTCAACTTACAATTCAATTTATATTTTCAGTCTTTTAGTTAGTTTTAGTAGTAGTTAGCTTAGCTTTTATTTTCTGGAGGATATCCCCGCGAGTCCCTGCGATCTCGGGCAAATTTGTTCAGCCTTTTCAGGTTTTTATCCGAGATGCTTGTCTTTTGTATTAAACCTGTATGCTTACCTTATATGTTTAATAATGTGTTTCTATATTGCCATGATAGCTTAATTTATCTGTATGTTGCCATGATAGAAGTTTGGGTTAGCGTAATTATGTTAATTTAGTACAATTACTGTTATAATACTGAATTAGGAAGTCTGATAGATTTGTATGCTAGCATCTTAAGGATTGACCAACTTAGGTTGTGATCAGGACTTGTCCACCTATATGAAATTAGCTACTTCATAGGATTAAGACCCCTGGTTATACTGTATCTGAAGATTCTATGAACTCAGTATGGTCGGAGTTCCCGAGAGGCATCTAATGCACTTTTAGGACACGGAACCTAGGAATTGAGACATGAATGACCTAGTATGCCTATTGACTATTTCGAAGAGACCTCTTAGGAGCTGTTAAGATATAGTTAGTGCCTTTACTGTATGACCCAAGCCTATTGCATGTTCTTGTCTGATTGTTGCCCTAGGTCTTAGTCATATCAACGGTTTAGGTATTCATTAGGTTTCTATCTACTTTACTATCAGTATGTTAACTGTAATGCTGTATAATATTTGATTTGTTGTGATCTCATTAGTATGATGGAATGGTTGTTAGTTTTCATTTAAGGTTTTGCCAACTTAAACCGACGGACTCCTTCCGTTTGTGATCAGTGTTCAATCAACACGGCATGTTGTTATTCCGTTACCTAAACTGATAACGAGGTTTAGGATTAGAGCTTAACTCACTAATAAACCTAGTACTCTACTGAGGATAACCTCCGAGGTATTGTTATACTTCAGTTATACTACCAAGTGACATACTTCTCACTGCTCAAAGAGAACTCCGAGAGTTCAGAGTTAAGTAGGTCTGTGTAATTGGATCATCCAACCAGATCTACATCATTCCAAGCATAGTCTTAACGTAAGCATGATTACCTTTCCCTAACCCAACTCTGATATCTTGGTCAACATTTCCCTGATCTGCATACTCCGGATATCCTTCCACTTTATTTACTTTTCTGCATTTAGGACCTTTAGCTAAAATCAACTACTATCTTTTATCTAGGTAATTTAACTAAAAGACAGTTATCCACTTGATCTTCAATTCGTTAATCAGTATAAAATTCGACACTAGGTTAACTTACACCTTCTACACTTTAGAAAGTAAAAGTAAATTTAGGCCCCGCAAAATATAAATTAAACGAAAATCTCTGTATGCTATACCGAATCTGACGCCCTGCGACCTAACGACACCGCACGAATAAAACCGTCTGTTTTGGCTATATCAGAAAGAGACTTCTTCTTTGGCGCCGTTGCCGGGGAACTCGAATATTTTGATAGAGAAAGATTTTAAACAGAAAAAGTATTGTTTGGTGGCATCTAAGAAAGACAATTATACACGGACTTGGTTATTGGATTTTCCAAACCGTCTCCAATTATATTGGAACCAAAAGGATCATGCCTCTCCGTAGTCGGCCTGGCCACCTCGATACGAGTAATCTGTGAGAAGTCCTATCAGTTAAGATATCTGATCTGTTTAGCGACCGAATTTCAAGAATGATTGTTTTTATTAAATTATCGATCCTTTTAGTAAATTAATATTTTCTAAAAGTTACTTTTAAGTTTTTTTAAACAGAAAATATAAAAATGAACCAACAAGACACCCTTGCTTCTATTCATAAGTCATGTTTAGAGGAAAGAGGAGGACCAATCACCCTAGGAACCGAAGAAATTCCTGAAAGCAGTTCACACATGATTAAACTAGTCAGTATGATCTGTAAATTTCAAGGATTACCAACTGACGATCCGAACCTTCATATAAACAAATTTATCAGTCTGGTTGACTCTTTTAAGAAAGAATCAAACGAGAAAAACATTTTAAAACTTCATCTTTTTCAATATTCACTTTCTGCACACACTTCAGCATGGTTTGACGCACTTAACCCGAATTCAATCCATACAAGGGAGGAATTAGCCACTAAATTTCTAAACAAATTCTATCCACCCTCCCTGCAAACCTGTTTAAGGAATGACATCACTAACTTTTCTCAAAAAGAAAATGAGTCATTGTGTCTAGCATGGAATAGAGTAAAGATGATGCTTAAAAGATATCCGAATCATTCGTTAAGTCGGGCAGACATAATCTGTACGCTTTACAATGGTTTGACCAAGGATGATAAGTCTCTCCTAGACATGGCTTTGCAAGGCAATTTCATGTCTCGAACAGCAGATGAAGCATGGGATCTCTTGGAAATAATAACTGCACAACATGAAGATTGGAACAATGAAGCTGCTGAGAAGGATGACGTCTTCGCTCATACGGTAAAAATGCTGGAAACCAGGTTACAAGATCTCACCCTCACTCTTCAAAATTTACCAATTCCTAAAAACTCCGATGCTACTAGAACCAATCTAAGGTATTCTTACCCTAGATGGGCACACAAACAGCAAAATAGCTACAATCATAATATAATTTTCCCATTGCACAAACCTACTCTCCACTCTAAGGAAATTTTAGTTGAATTTATGAAAAAACAATATATGATAAACCTTCAAGTCATAGAATGCCAGAACAGATTAGATACTTTGATAAAGACTTTTGAAGAATTAATCACTAATTTTCCGCTTACGCTTAAAAGATTAACCGCTAAAATTGATATAGAGTGTAGTGAGTTTAATGCCCTAGTAATTACTAGAGGAGGGAAGGAAACAACTATTAATATGACCATACAAGATTTTTCCGATAAGGAACCTGTGCCAATTGACCCAGTTGTCAATCCACCGGAACCTATCTCTCCTAAGGCCCCAGAAATTATTCCACATGCCCGCATACCTTTCCCAGGTAGGCTTAGGAAGGAAAAACAAGAAGCATAATTGGTTAAGTATTGGGATATTATTAAGAATTTGCATTTAAATGTACGTCTAGTTGATGCTTTAGTAGAGATGCCAAACTGCACTAAATTTTTCAAAGAACTACTTTCAAACAAAGAGAGATTAAGAGAGATAGTTAGCTTGCCCTTAAGTGAAGAATGCTTATTAATGTTACAGCATGGAATTCCCCCCCAAGTTAGGAGATACGGGAAGATTTACGGTACCTTGCTACCTGCAAGATGTCCAAATTAGCAATGCGTTAGCAGACTTAGGAGCCAGTGTAAACCTAATGCCCTATTCATTATTCAAGAAGCTAGGATTAAATGAATTAAGGCCAACCAGAATGACTATCCAACTCGCGGACAGATCAGTTAAGATTCCTCGGGGAATAGCTGAAGATGTCCTAGTTAGAGTGGATAAGTTCGCGTTTCCCGTTGACTTCGTCATTATGGATATTGAGGAAGACACGAAGGTCCCACTCATTCTTGGCAGACCATTCCTGAATACTGCCAAGGCCATAATTGACGTTCACGAGAACCTCTGAAATTAAGGGTTGGAGAAGAAGAAATCACATTCAATGTTGATCGCCTCATGAACCATCCTAAGGAAGAGGATGTGAATCTCTCTGATTCTTTTCAAGAACTCATCAACAAATACCTGGAAGAGACTATGGCTATATGCAGTCAAGATCAAATTTCTAAGGATATGTTCTTTACACCTCCTGAAGGAAATCTCGACAACCATTCCGCCATAGACCTTAGTCAACACATATCTCCCCTCTCTGAAAGTAACTTTCTTGACAATACTATTTAAATAGCAGCATAAGGACAAGGCATTCCTTTACCTCTATTAAGGAGAAGACCGAATGAAGAAACGGACTTCATTTCGGTATATCAGGAACCCCAGTCAAGGGAAGACTGGGAGGAGTTTCCCAAACCTACCTTCGAAACTAAGGAAGACATTTCTGAAGAGGAAGCATTAAGAAGGACAATTTCCAGAAATGAAGAACAGATAGCATCAGTGACCGCTACTGAAGAATCAGAATTCCAGGAGAGGTATGACTCGTTAGACCGAAAGGAAATAGCTAGGATGAAGCCATCTATCGAGGACCCTCCGAAATTGGAATTGAAGAAGTTACCTGACAATCTGGAGTATGCATTCTTAGAAGGAGAATCGCAACTCACTGTGATCATATCGAAAGACCTCACGCCACAAGAGAAGGCAAAATTGATTCAAGTTTTGAAATTACATAAGAAGGCAATTGCGTGGAAGATCTCTGACATTAAAGGGATCAGCCCCAACTATTGCACCCACAAGATTTTCATGGAAGATGATTTCAAACCATCAGTTCAGAGGCAAAGAAGGGTCAACCCTATGATTCAAGAAGTCATCAAGAAAGAAGTAATCAAACTTCTGGACGCCGGTCTGATAAGGCTAAGATTGAGACCATTACTAAACTTCCAGAACCTAACACAGTAAGAGCGGTTAGGAGTTTCCTAGGACACGCTAGTTTTTACCGATGCTTCATTAAGGATTTTTCGAAGGTCACACGACCTCTCACTCATCTCCTAGGAAAGGAAGTCCCGTTTGTCTTCAATGAAGAATGTCGAAAAGCATTCAACTATCTAAAAGAACAGCTAACACATGCACCCATCATAATAGCTCCTGATTGGAGTCTACCCTTTGAATTCATGTGTGATGTGAGTGATTTGGCAATTGGATCAGTGCTTGGACAACGGGTTGATAAACACTTTCATCCATTCTATTACGCAAGCAAAACCTTAACCAGAGGTCAAGAGAATTACACTACCACGGAAAAGGACCTGCTAGCCGTAGTATTCGCCTTCGATAAATTTCATTCCTATCTCATCCTGTCCAAGACTACAGTCTATACAGATCATTTAGCCCTCAAATATCTATTCACTAAGCAAGGCACAAAGCCAAGACTCCTACGATGGATCTTACTCCTTCAAGAATTTGATATTGAGATTAAAGATAAGAAAGGAGCAGAGAACATCGCAGCAGATCATCTTAGTCGTTTGGAGGACCGAGCGATGGAAAAACTTGCTGAACAAGATATCAGAGATAAATTTTCAGAAGAACAGCTTATGAGTTTAGGACAAACTCACATAAGATCACAATTTACTGACACTCCTTGGTATGCCGACATGGCCAACTACCTAGTTGCCGGAGTAGTACAAAAGGGAATGAGTACCTCCCGAAGAAGGAAGTTCTTCAGGGATGCCAAGTACTACTACTGGGAAGATCCTTACCTGTTTAGAATTTCTCTTGATCAGATAATCAGGAGGTACGTCGATGAAAAGCAAGCAGCAGGGATTCTTCACCAGTGTCACCATGGACCAACTGGAGGTCATCATGGAGCAAACTTAACCGCAAGAAAAGTCTACGAATCAGGATTCTACTGGCCGTCTATATTCCGAGATGCGCAAGAGCTTGTAAAGAGTTGCGATGCATGCCAAAGGCAATGCATTATCTCCATGAAGAATGAGATGCCTCAGACTAATATCCAAGCTTGCGAGATCTTCGATATATGGGGATTAGACTTAATGGGCCCATTCCCAAAGTTTAACGGGAAAGAATATGTCCTTGTAGCAGTAGATTACGTCTCCAGATGGGTCGAAGCCCAAGCATTTCCGATCAATGATGCTAAAGTCGTCACCAATTTCCTGAAGAGACTCTTCTGCAGATTTGGAGCTCCCCGTGTGATAATTAGTGATAGAGGCACACACTTCTGTAATACTCAATTTATGAAGGTGATGCAACAATACGGAGTTACCCACAAGATGTCCACTGCCTATCATCCGCAAACCAACGGACAAGAAGAGGTCACAAACAGAGCACTCAAAAGAATCTTAGAACGAACTGTCGGCCATCATGGAAATAAATGGGCCGAGAAGCTAGATGATGCTCTATGGGCATTCCGGACTGCCTACAAGAATCCTCTAGGAACTACACCCTACCGCATGATCTATGGAAAAGCTTATCACCTTCCGTTGGAACTTGAATACAAAGTACTCTGGGCACTGAAGACCTGCAACCTCGATCCCTCAGTTACCGGAAGACATAAGAAAATGCAAATGAACGAACTCGCCGAATTGATAGACCAAGCATATGAAACGTCATACATCTACAAGGAACGAATGAAGCTTACGCATGATGCAAAACTGATTCCTACAAAGTTCGCCCCTGGACATTGAAATGTCCCGTTCTTATTGATTAAAAATGTTCCATATTAATTGATTTCGTTGCGAGGTTTTGACCTCTATATGAGACGTTTTTCAAAGACTGCATTCATTTTAAAACAAACCATAACCTTTATTTTATCAATAAAGGTTTAAAAAGCTGTATGTAGATTATCAAATAATGATAATCTAAAATATCCTGTTTACACACGACTATTACATAATGGTTTACAATACAAATATGTTACAACGAAATAATTTTCTTGAATGCAGTTTTTACACAATATCATACAAGCATGGACTCCAAATCTTGTCCTTATTTAAGTATGCGACAGCAGAAGCTCTTAATAATCACCTGAGAATAAACATGATTAAAACGTCAACAAAAATGTTGGTGAGTTATAGGTTTAACCTATTTATATCAAATCGTAACAATAGACCACAAGATTTCATATTTCAATATACATCCCATACATAGAGATAAAAATCATTCATATGGTGAACACCTGGTAACCGACATTAACAAGATGCATATATAAGAATATCCCCATCATTCCGGGACACCCTTCGGATATGATATAAATTTCGAAGTACTAAAGCATCCGGTACTTTGGATGGGGTTTGTTAGGCCCAATAGATCTATCTTTAGGATTCGCGTCAATTAGGGTGTCTGTTCCCTAATTCTTAGATTACCAGACTTAATAAAAAGGGGCATATTCGATTTCGATAATTCAACCATAGAATGTAGTTTCACGTACTTGTGTCTATTTTGTAAATCATTTATAAAACCTGCATGTATTCTCATCCCAAAAATATTAGATTTTAAAAGTGGGACTATAACTCACTTTCACAGATTTTTACTTCGTCGGGAAGTAAGACTTGGCCACTGGTTGATTCACGAACCTATAACAATATATACCTATATATCAAAGTATGGTCATTTACAACACTTTTAATATATTTTGATGTTTTAAGTTTATTAAGTCAGCTGTCCTCGTTAGTAACCTACAACTAGTTGTCCACAGTTAGATGTACAGAAATAAATCAATAAATATTATCTTGAATCAATCCATGACCCAGTGTATACGTATCTCAGTATTGATCACAACTCAAACTATATATATTTTGGAATCAACCTCAACCCTGTATAGCTAACTCCAACATTCACATATAGAGTGTCTATGGTTGTTCCTAAATATATATAGATGTGTCGACATCATAGGTCGAAACATTGTATACGTGTCTATGGTATCTCAAGATTACATAATATACAATACAAGTTGATTAAGTTATGATTGGAATAGATTTGTTACCAATTTTCACGTAGCTAAAATGAGAAAAATTATCCAATCTTGTTTTACCCATAACTTCTTCATTTTAAATCCGTTTTGAGTGAATCAAATTTCTATGGTTTCATATTGAACTCTATTTTATAAATCTAAACAGAAAAAGTATAGGTTTATAGTTGGAAAAATAAGTTACAAGTCATTTTTGTAAAGGTAGTCATTTCAGTCGAAAGAACGACGTCTAGATGACCATTTTAGAAAACATACTTCCACTTTGAGTTTAACCATAATTTTTGGATATAGTTTCATGTTCATAATAAAAATCATTTTCCCAGAATTACAACTTTTAAATCAAAGTTTATCATAGTTTTTAATTAACTAACCCAAAACAGCCCGCGGTGTTACTACGACGGCGTAAATCCGATTTTACGGTGTTTTTCGTGTTTCCAGGTCTTAAATCATTAAGTTAGCATATCATATAGATATAGAACATTTGTTTAGTTGATTTTAAAAGTCAAGTTAGAAGGATTAACTTTTATTTGCGAACAAGTTTAGAATTAACTAAACTATGTTCTAGTGATTACAAGTTTAAACCTTCGAATAAGATAGCTTTATATGTATGAATCGAATGATGTTATGAACATCATTACTACCTAAAGTTCCTTGGATAAACCTACTGGAAATGAGAAAAATAGATCTAGCTTCAAAGGATCCTTGGATGGCTTGAAAGTTCTTGAAGCAGAATCATGACACGAAAACAATTTCAAGTAAGATTTCCACTCGAAATAAGATTGTTATAGTTATAGAAATTGAATTAAAGTTTGAATATGATTATTACCTTGTATTAGAAAGATAACCTACTATAAGTAACAAAGGTTTCTTGATCTTGGATGATTACTTGGAATGGATTTAGAAAACTTGGAAGTAAACTTGCAATCTTGGAAGTATTCTTGATTTTATGAAACTAGAACTTTTGGAATTTATGAAGAACACTTAGAACTTGAAGATAGAACTTGAGAGAGATCAATTAGATGAATAAATTTGAAGAATGAAAGTGTTTGTAGGTGTTTTTGGTCGTTGGTGTATGGATTAGATATAAAGGATATGTAATTTTGTTTTCATGTAAATAAGTCATGAATGATTACTCATATTTTTGTAATTTTATGAGATATTTCATGCTAGTTGCCAAATGATGGTTCCCGCATGTGCTAGGTGACTCACATGGGTTACTAAGAGCTGATCATTGGAGTGTATATACTAATAGTACATACATCTAAAACCTGTGTATTGTACGAGTACGAATACGGGTGCATACGAGTAGAATTGTTGATGAAACTGAACGAGGATGTAATTGTAAGCATTTTTGTTAAGTAGAAGTATTTTGATAAGTTTCTTAAAGTCTTTCAAAAGTGTATGAATACATATTAAAACACTACATGTATATACATTTTAACTGAGTCGTTAAGTCATCGTTAGTCATTACATGTAAATGTTGTTTTGAAACCTTTAGGTTAACGATCTTGTTGAATGTTGTTAACCCATTGTTTAATATAACAAATGAGATGTTAAATTGTTATATTATCATGATATATAATATATCTTAGTATGATAAATATACAGTTAAATGTCGTTACAACGATAATCGTTACATATATGTCTCGTTTCGAAATCATTAAGTTAGTAGTCTTATTTTTACATATGTATTTCATTGTTAATACACTTAATAATATATTTACTTATCATTTAACATAATTAACCAAGTGTATCAATATCTTAATATGATTCATATGTACCTAGTAAGACGTTGTTATAACGATAATCGTTATATATATCGTTTTCGAGTTTCTTAAATTAATAGTCTCATTTTTATGTATATAACTCATTGTTAAAATACCTAATGAGATACATACTTATAATAAAATCATGTTAACTATATATATAACCATATATATGTCATCGTATAGTTTTTACAAGTTTTAACATTCGTGAATCACCGGTCAACTTGGGTGGTCAATTGTCTATATGAAACCTATTTCAATTAATCAAGTCTTAACAAGTTTGATTGCTTAACATGTTGGAAACACTTAATCATGTAAATAACAATTTCATTTAATATATATATAAACATGGAAAAGTTCGGGTCACTATAGTACCTACCCGTTAAATAAATTTCGTCCCGAAATTTTAAGCAGTTGGAGGTGTTGACGTATCTTCTGGAAATAAATGCGGGTATTTCTTCTTCATCTGATCTTCACACTCCCAGGTGAACTCGGGTCCTCTACGAGCATTCCATCGAACCTTAACAATCGGTATCTTGTTTTGTTTAAGTCTCTTAACCTCACGATCCATTATTTCGACGGGTTCTTCAATGAATTGAAGTTTTTCATTGATTTGGATTTCGTCCAACGGAATAGTGAGATCTTCTTTAGCAAAACATTTCTTGAAATTTGAGACGTGTAATGTGTTATGTACAGCCGCGAGTTGTTAAGGTAGCTCCAGTTGGTAAGCTACTGGTCCGATACGATCTATAATCTTGAATGGTCCTATGTACCTTGGATTTAGTTTCCCCCGTTTACCAAATCGAACAACGCCTTTCCAAGGTGAAACCTTAAGCATGACCATTTCTCCAATTTCAAACTCTATATCTTTTCTTTTACTGTCCGCGTAGCTCTTTTGTCAACTCTGGGCGGTTTTCAATCTTTGTTGAATTTGGATGATTTTCTCGGTAGTTTCTTGTATTATCTCCGGACCCGTAATCTGTCTATCCCCCACTTCCCTCCAACAAATTGGAGACCTGCACTTTCTACCATAAAGTGCTTCAAACGGCGCCATCTCAATGCTTGAATGGTAGCTGTTGTTGTAGGAAAATTCTGCTAACGGTAGATGTCGATCCCAACTGTTTCCGAAATCAATAACACAAGCTCGTAGCATGTCTTTAAGCGTTTGTATCGTCCTTTCTCTCTGCCCATCAGTTTGTGGATGATAGGCAGTACTCATGTCTAGACGAGTTCCCAATGCTTGCTGTAATGTCTGCCAGAATCTTGAAATTAATCTGCCATCCCTATCAGAGATAATAGAGATTGGTATTCCATGTCTGGAGATGACTTCCTTCAAATACAGTCGTGCTAACTTCTCCATCTTGTCATCTTCTCTTTTTGGCAGGAAGTGTGCTGACTTGGTGAGACGATCAACTATTACCCAAATAGTATCATAACCACTTGCAGTCCTTGGAAATTTAGTAATGAAATCCATGGTAATGTTTTCCCATTTCCATTCCGGGATTTCAGGTTGTTGTAGTAGACCTGATGGTTTCTGATGTTCAGCTTTGACCTTAGAACACGTCAAACATTCTCCTACATATTTAGCAATATCGTCTTTCATACCTGACCACCAAAAATGTTTCTTAAGATCCTTGTACATCTTCCCCGTTCCAGGATGTATTGAGTATCTGGTTTTATGAGCTTCTCTAAGTACCATTTCTCTCATATCTCCAAATTTCCGTACCCAAATCCTTTCAGCCCTATACCGGGTTCCGTCTTCCCGAATATTAAGATGCTTCTCCGATCCTTTGGGTATTTCATCCTTTAAATTTCCCTCTTTTAAAACTCCTTGTTGCGCCTCCTTTATTTGAGTAGTAAGGTTATTGTGAATCATTATATTCATAGATTTTACTCGAATGGGTTCTCTGTCCTTCCTGCTCAAGGCGTCGGCTACCACATTTGCCTTCCCCGGGTGGTAACGAATCTCAAAGTCGTAATCATTCAACAATTCAATCCACCTAAGCTGCCTCATATTCAGTTGTTTCTGATTAAATATGTACTGAAGACTTTTGTGGTCGGTATATATAATACTTTTGACCCCATATAAGTAGTGCCTCCAAGTCTTTAATGCAAAAACAACCGCGCCTAATTCCAAATCATGCGTCGTATAATTTTGCTCGTGAATCTTCAATTGTCTAGACGCATAAGCAATCACCTTCGTTCGTTGCATTAATACACAACCGAAACCTTGCTTTGATGCGTCACAATAAATCACAAAATCATCATTCCCTTCAGGCAATGACAATATAGGTGCCGTAGTTAGCTTTTTCTTCAATAATTGAAACGCCTCCTCTTGTTCATCCTTCCATTCAAATTTCTTCCCTTTATGCGTTAATGTAGTCAAGGGTTTTGCTATTTTGGAGAAATCTTGGATGAATCTTCTGTAGTAACCAGCCAATCCTAAAAATTGACGTATATGCTTTGGAGTTTTTGGGGTTTCCCACTTTTCAACGGTTTCGATCTTTGCCGGGTCCACCTGGATACCTTCTTTGTTCACTATGTGACCGAGGAATTGAACTTCTTCCAACCAAAATGCACACTTTGAAAATTTAGCGTACATTTTTTTTCCTCAATACTTCTAGCACTTTTCTCAAATATTCTTCGTGCTCTTGATCATTCTTTGAGTAAATAAGTATGTCATCGATGAAAACAATGACAAACTTGTCAAGATATGGCTCACACACTCAGTTCATAAGGTCCATGAACACAGCTGGTGCGTTAGTCAATCTAAACGGCATAACCATAAACTCGTAATGACCATAACGCGTCCTAAAAGCAGTTTTTGGAATATCATCCTCCTTTACTCGCATTTGATGATATCCAGAACGTAAATCGTTCTTCGAATAAACCGACGAGCCTTGTAGTTGATCAAATAAGTCGTCAATTCTCGGCAGTGGATAACGGTTTTTGATGGTAAGTTTGTTCAACTCTCTGTAGTCGATACACAACCTGAATGTACCATCTTTCTTCTTGACGAACAAAACAGGAGCTCCCCATGGTGATGTGCTTGGTCGAATGAAACCACATTCTAAAAGTTCTTGTAATTGACTTTGTAGTTCTTTCATCTCGCTGGGTGCGAGTCTGTAAGGAGCACGAGCTATTGATGCAGCTCCTGGTACAAGATCTATTTGAAATTCAACGGATCGATGTGGGGGTAATCCCGGTAATTCTTTCGGAAATACATCGGGAAATTCTTTTGCGACAAGAACATCATTGATGCTCTTTTCTTCAGTTTGTACTTTCTCGACGTGTGCTAGAACAGCATAGCAACCTTTTCTTATTAGTTTTTGTGCCTTCAAATTACTAATAAGATGTAGCTTCGTGTTACCCTTTTCTCCGTACACCATTAACGGTTTTCCTTTTTCTCGTATAATGCGAATTGCATTTTTGTAACAAACGATCTCTGCTTTCACTTCTTTCAACCAGTCCATACCGATTATCACATCAAAACTCTCTAACTCTACTGGTATCAAGTCAATCTTAAATGATTCGCTAACCAGTTTAATTTCTCGATTCCGACATATATTATCTGCTGAAATTAATTTACAATTTGTTAATTCAAGTAAAAATTTACTATCCAAAGGCGTCAATGGACAACTTAATTTAGCACAAAAATCTCTACTCATATAGCTTCTATCCGCACCCGAATCAAATAAAACATAAGCAGATTTATTGTCAATAAGAAACGTACCCGTAACAAGCTCCGGGTCTTCCTGTGCCTCTGCCGCATTAATATTGAAAACTCTTCCATGGCCTTGTCCATTCGTGTTCTCCTGGTTCGGGCAATTTCTAATAATGTGGCCCGGTTTTCCACATTTATAACAAACTACATTGGCATAACTTGCTCCGACACTACTTGCTCCGCCATTACTCGTTCCGACACCATTTGTTCCTTTCGTTCTGTTAACCCCTGGTCCGTAGACCTCACACTTCACCGCGCTATGACCATTTCTTTTACACTTGTTGCAAAATTTAGTGCAGAACCCCGAGTGATACTTTTCACACCTTTGGCATAGCTGCTTCTGATTGTTGTTGTTGTTGCGGTTGTTATTGTTGTTGGGATGATTGTTGTAGTTGTTGTTGTTATTGTTGTTGTTATTGTTGTTAGGCCATTTGTTATAGTTGCGATTGATGTTGCGATTGTTGGGATAGTTGTTGCGATTATTATTGTAATTGCTGTTGTTATTGTATTGGTGATTCTTATCACCGTTTTCCTCCCACTTTCTTTTGACTTGCTTCACATTGGCCTCTTCAGCAGTCTGTTCTTTAATTCTTTCTTCAATCTGGTTCACTAGTTTGTGAGCCATTCTACATGCCTGTTGTATGGAGGCGGGCTCGTGTGAACTTATATCTTCTTGGATTCTTTCCAGTAATCCTTTCACAAACGCGTCGATCTTCTCTTCCTCATCTTCGAACGCTCCCGGACACAATAGGCACAATTCTGTGAATCGTCTTTCGTACGTGGTAATATCAAATCCTTGGGTTCGTAACCCTCTAAGTTCTGTCTTGAGCTTATTGACCTCGGTTCTGGGACGGTACTTCTCGTTCATCAAGTGCTTGAATGCTGACCACGGTAGTGCGTAAGCATCATCTTGTCCCACTTGCTCTAGATAGGTATTCCACCATGTTAACGCAGAACCTGTGAAGGTATGCGTAGCGTACTTTACTTTGTCCTCTTCAGTACAGTTACTTATGGCAAACACCGATTCGACCTTCTCGGTCCACCGTTTCAATCCGATTGGTCCTTCGGTTCCATCAAATTCCAAAGGTTTGCAGGCAGTGAATTCTTTGTAGGTGCATCCTACACGATTTCCTGTACTGCTAGATCCAAGGTTATTGTTGGTATGTAGCGCAGCCTGTACTGCGGCTATGTTTGAAGCTAGAAAAGTACGGAATTCCTCTTCATTCATATTCACGGTGTGTCGAGTAGTTGGTGCCATTTCCTTCAAAATAGTCAAATGGAACAAGTTAATCATACAGAATATTAAGAGTAGTTAATAGTATTTAGTAGCATAATATGAACTCATTTATAAAAGTTTTTTCTTCATATTAGCGTTTTATAAGTTTAAATTCGGGTAGTATCTACCCGTTAAGTTCATACTTAGTAGCTAATATACAATTCAACTACTACAATTCTATATGAAAAACTGATTATAATAATATTTCGCGTTCAAACTTTTATACAATATTTTACAAACTTACAATACCGCTTATTTTACATAAAGCATGAAATATAGCACACAATAACTTTGATACAAGATAGTTGTGAAGATAATTCTAGCTAGTACACAAGTGGTTCAGCAAAGGCAATAAAGACACGTAATTCATACGTCCAGAAACAAGTCATGCATTCTGGTTTTACTAGGACTACTTCCCATCCTTAGTCTTGTGGAACATAACCGTTATGGTCGTTGATAAGACATCGTGTTGTAACGTCGTCAAAGGGACGAGGGTTACGTAATGACCAACAGTCTCGTAATAACCTAAAAACCTCATTTCTTACCCCAATTACCGACTCCGTCACTTGTGGGAATGTTTTGTTTAATAGTTGTAGCCCGATGTTCTTTTTCTCACTTTGGTGAGAAGCGAACATTACTAACCCGTAAGCATAGCATGCTTCTTTATGTTGCATGTTAACCGCTTTTTCTAAATCATGAAGTCCTATATTCGGATACATTGAGTCAAAATAATTTCTTAACCCGTTGTGTAAAATTGCATTTGGGTTCCCCGCAATATATACGTCAAATTAAACACATCGTAACTTATGGGTTTCCCAATGTGATATCCCCCATCTTTCAAACGAAAGTCTCTTATAAACCAAGACATTCTTGGAACGTTCTTCGAATGTCTTACAAACTGATTTCGCCGTAAATAGTTGTGCCGAAGAATTCTTACCGACTCTAGACAAGATTTCATCAATCATGTCTCCGGGTAGGTCTCTTAAAATATTGGGTTGTCTATCCATTTTGTGTTTTTATACTGTAAAATAGACAAGAGTTAGATTCAAAAAAAATAATACTTATTAATACAAGCAATTTTTACATATATCATAAAGCATAAGCACACTATATTACATATATTACACCACACGAATACAACTATCTTATTCCGACTCGCTCGTTTCTTCTTCTTCGATTTTGGTTCGTTTTGCCAAGTTTCTTGGGATATATGATGTTCCCCTAATACGAGCTGTCGTTTTCCACAACGGTTTAGAAAAACCTGGTGGTTTAGAGGTTCCCGGGTCATTGTTACAACTTAAGGGCTTCGGGGGTTGACGATACATATAAAGTTCATCGGGGTTAGAATTAGATTTCTCTATTTTTATGCCCTTTCCCTTATTATTTTCTTTTGCCTTTTTAAATTCAGTTGGGGTAATTTCTATAACATCATCGGAATTCTCGTCGGAATCCGATTCATCGGAGAATTGGTAATCCTCCCAATATTTTGCTTCCTTGGCGGAAACACCATTGACCATAATTAACTTTGGTCGGTTGGTTGAGGATTTTCTTTTACTTAACCGTTTTATTATTTCCCCCACCGGTTCTATTTCCTCCTCTTGTTCCTCCTCTTCCGGTTCTGATTCTTCTTCCGGTTCTTCTTCGGAAACTTGTGAATCAGTCCAATATATATTCGACTCTTCGTTATTATTAGGTGAGTCAATGGGATTTGTGCTAGAGGTAGACATCTATCACACAATATCAAACATGTTAAGAGATTAATATATCACAAGTGGTTCAGCAAAGGCAATAAAGACACGTAATTCATACGTCCAGAAACAAGTCATGCATTCTGGTTTTACTAGGACTACTTCCCATCCTTAGTCTTGTGGAACATAACCGTTATGGCCGTTGATAAGACATCGTGTTGTAACGTCGTCAAAGGGACGAGGGTTACGTAATGACCAACAGTCTCGTAATAACCTAAAAACCTCATTTCTTACCCCAATTACCGACTACGTCACTTGTGGGAATGTTTTGTTTAATAGTTGTAGCCCGATGTTAATAATATATAGTTTCCAACAAAAATGTTAAGCAATCATTTTTAAAGAAAATACGGTCGAAGTCCAGAATCACTAATGCATCCTAACAAACTCGATAAGACACACTAATGCAAATTTCTGGTTCTCTAAGACCAACGCTCGGATACCAACTGAAATGTCCCGTTCTTATTGATTAAAAACGTCCCATATTAATTGATTTCATTGCGAGGTTTTGACCTCTATATGAGACGTTTTTCAAAGACTGCATTCATTTTAAAACAAACTATAACCTTTATTTCATCAATAAAGGTTTAAAAAGCTTTACGTAGATTATCAAATAATGATAATCTAAGATATCCTGTTTACATACGACTATTACATAATGGTTTACAATACAAATATGTTACAACGAAATAATTTTCTTGAATGCAGTTTTTACACAATATCATACAAGCATGGACTCCAAAATCTTGTCCTTATTTAAGTATGCGACAGCGGAAGCTCTTAATAATCACCTGAGAATAAACATGCTTAAAACGTCAACAAAAATGTTGGTGAGTTATAGGTTTAACCTATATATATCAAATCGTAACAATAGACCACAAGATTTCATATTTCAATATACATCCCATACATAGAGATAAAAATCATTCATATGGTGAACACCTGGTAACCAACATTAACAAGATGCATATATAAGAATATCCCCATCATTCCGGGACACCCGTCGGATATGATATAAATTTCGAAGTACTAAAGCATCCGGTACTTTGGATGGGGTTTGTTAGGCCCAATAGATCTATCTTTAGGATTCGCATCAATTAGGGTGTCTGTTCCCTAATTCTTAGATTATCAGACTTAATAAAAAGGGGCATATTCGATTTCGATAATTCAACCATAGAATGTAGTTTCACGTAATTGTGTCTATTTTGTAAATCATTTATAAAACCTGCATGTATTCTCATCCCAAAAATATTAAATTTTAAAAGTGGGACTATAACTCACTTTCACAGATTTTTACTTCGTCGGGAAGTAAGACTTGGCCACTGGTTGATTCACGAACCTATAACAATATATACATATATATCAAAGTATGTTCAAAATATATTTACAACACTTTTAATATATTTTGATGTTTTAAGTTTATTAAGTCAGCTGTCCTCGTTAGTAACCTACAACTAGTTGTCCACAGTTAGATGTACAGAAATAAATCGATAAATATTATCTTGAATCAATCCACGATCCAGTGTATAGGTATCTCAGTATTGATCACAACTCAAACTATATATATTTTGGAATCAACCTCAACCCTGTATAGCTAATTCCAACATTCACATATAGAGTGTCTATGGTTGTTCCGAAATATATATAGATGTGTCGACATGATAGGTCGAAACATTGTATACGTGTCTATGGTATCTCAAGATTACATAATATACAATACAAGTTGATTAAGTTATGGTTGGAAAAGATTTGTTACCAATTTTCACGTAGCTAAAATGAGAAAAATTATCCAATCTTGTTTTACCCATAACTTCTTCATTTTAAATCCGTTTTGAGTGAATCAAATTGCTATGGTTTCATATTGAACTCTATTTTATGAATCTAAACAGAAAAAGTATAGGTTTATGGTCGGAAAAATAAGTTACAAGTCGTTTTTGTAAAGGTAGTCATTTCAGTCGAAAGAACGACGTCTAGATGACCATTTTAGAAAACATACTTCCACTTTGAGTTTAACCATAATTTTTGGATATAGTTTCATGTACATAATAAAAATCATTTTCCCAGAATAACAACTTTTAAATCAAAGTTTATCATAGTTTTTAATTAACTAACCCAAAACAGCCCGCAGTGTTACTACGACGGCGTAAATCCGATTTTACGGTGTTTTTCGTGTTTCCAGGTTTTAAATCATTAAGTTAGCATATCATATAGATATAGAACACGTGTTTAGTTGATTTTAAAAGTTAAGTTAGAAGGATTAACTTTTATTTGCGAACAAGTTTAGAATTAACTAAACTATGTTCTAGTGATTACAAGTTTAAACCTTCGAATAAGATAGCTTTATATGTATGAATCGAATGATGTTATGAACATCATTACTACCTCAAGTTCCTTGGATAAACCTACTGGAAATGAGAAAAATATATCTAGCTTCAAAGGATCCTTGGATGGCTTGAAAGTTCTTGAAGCAGAATCATGACACGAAAACAATTTCAAGTAAGATTTCCACTCGAAATAAGATTGTTATAGTTATAGAAATTGAATTAAAGTTTGAATATGATTATTACCTTGTATTAGAAAGATAACCTACTGTAAGTAACAAAGGTTTCTTGATCTTGGATGATTACTTGGAATGGATTTAGAAAACTTGGAAGTAAACTTGCAATCTTGGAAGTATTCTTGATTTTATGAAACTAGAACTTTTGGAATTTATGAAGAACACTTAGAACTTGAAGATAGAACTTGAGAGAGATCAATTAGATGAATAAAATTGAAGAATGAAAGTGTTTGTAGGTGTTTTTGGTCGTTGGTGTATGGATTAGATATAAAGGATATGTAATTTTGTTTTCATGTAAATAAGTCATGAATGATTACTCATATTTTTGTAATTTTATGAGATATTTCATGCTAGTTGCCAAATGATGGTTCCCACATGTGTTAGGTGACTCACATGGGTTACTAAGAGCTGATAATTGGAGTGTATATACTAATAGTACATACATCTAAAACCTGTGTATTGTACGAGTACGAATACGGGTGCATACGAGTAGAATTGTTGATGAAACTGAACGAGGATGTAATTGTAAGCATTTTTGTTAAGTAGAAGTATTTTGATAAGTTTCTTAAAGTCTTTCAAAAGTGTATGAATACATATTAAAACACTACGTGTATATACATTTTAACTGAGTCGTTAAGTCATCGTTAGTCATTACATGTAAATGTTGTTTTGAAACCTTTAGGTTAACGATCTTGTTGAATGTTGTTAACCCATTGTTTAATATAACAAATGAGATGTTAAATTGTTATATTATCATGATATATAATATATCTTAGTATGATATATATACAGTTAAATGTCGTTACAACGATAATCGTTACATATATGTCTCGTTTCGAAATCATTAAGTTAGTAGTCTTATTTTTACATATGTATTTCATTGTTAATACACTTAATAATATATTTACTTATCATTTAACATAATTAACCAAGTGTATCAATATCTTAATATGATTCATATGTACCTAGTAAGACGTTGTTATAACGATAATCGTTATATATATCGTTTTCGAGTTTCTTAAATTAATAGTCTCATTTTTATGTATATAACTCATTGTTAAAATACCTAATGAGATACATACTTATAATAAAATCATGTTAACTATATATATAACCATATATATGTCATCGTATAGTTTTTACAAGTTTTAACGTTTGTGAATCACCGGTCAACTTGGGTGGTCAATTGTCTATATGAAACCTATTTCAATTAATCAAGTCTTAACAAGTTTGATTGCTTAACATGTTGGAAACACTTAATCATGTAAATAACAATTTCATTTAATATATATATAAACATGGAAAAGTTCGGGTCACTACAGACATAAAGTTCTTCTCTTTAATTCTCGGTTTAAGAAGTTCGCGGGAAAATTTAGATCAAGATGGAGTGGCCCATACAAAGTTGTACATGCTTTACCTCACGGAGCCGTGGAATTGGAAGGACCTACTGGTAACTTCAAAGTTAATGGCCACCGGTTGAAAACTTATCTAGAAGACCACGATAAGGAGGAGCACCTCTTCTCCTTTGATCCATTCTAAAGATTTGACAAAGAAAAGTCGAGCTGTAACGACTTGATAAACAAAGCGCTCTTGGGAGGCACCCCTTGCTTATCCTTTTTATTACTTATTATTTTCTTTTCAATTACTTTCAGTCTTAAGATATTATCTCTGTGTACTAACAACTAAGCGCCATACTTGCGCTTAGTGCTTACAAGTTTGTTGAATGAGTTTAGGCGAAATGCCAAGTTTAGGAGCATCAGCTTACATTCCAGTTCACAGGAGGAGGACTCCTGTAGTTTACTCTTTCGGAAGCGGTGCTGATCAGAACATGCCATCAACAGGGCAATTACGCCCTAGACGTTTGTTATTAGAGAGTGTTGAGGAGGATATCGGCACAGCACTGCCAGCTCCTCCCTTTCGACGATCTAGACGTTTAGCCAGGAGACCAGCCGAGCACACACAGTTTCCAGATACGCATGAGCGAAAGATAGTGATACACTACAGAGCCACATTGAGTGACCCTGATGTTGCATGGGCATTACTCAGAGATTAGCAGAGACTCTACAAAGCTCTGAGAGCATACCTCCAGCACGAGGGGATGCCACGCCGTACTCTGGGCCATCTTCATTTAGGCTAGCACGCCGTGTTCAGCCGACACGATGAGCTACGCCCAGACATTCCATACCGACCTCAGTTCACTCAGTTCACTCAGCTGCCATGGATGTATATGATACTCCTATTCCCATCACGCCGCCTGCTCCAGTCACCAAGCCAGTTCCAGTCACTGAGTTACCAGAGGGTTGTCACCTAGTCACTATTCCCATTTCAGTGGAGCCACCAATGGCCCAGGCATTTGAGATCACTGGGAGCATACCAGACGAGGAGCTTTTCCCAGACTTATCCCACCTGGAGCTGCCATCAGACTTATGTCTGGATTCACTACTAGGCCCTGAGTTGGATATAGGGCAACCTCTCGACTACATACCGAGCCTAGAGGAGGAGGATGATGAGATTTGCAGATATTTCGCAACGCCAGCACAGCGTTGACCAGGATAGTATCCCATAGACTACTTTATCTTTATTTTATCTTTTAGTTTTTATCTTTTTAAAAGCATTGTACTGAAAAATTATATATAGTGGAAATGTTGTCTTTCTCTTTTTGTTCTTCATGCAGAAATATTATCAAAAGACTCTGGTCCCTAGGAGATTGACCGTAGGAAGGCCTAGTACTAAAAAAAGTAACACGACTGTAGGGAAGTAATCCTTCCTTAAACCTATTTCAATTATAACACACTAAAACCTCTAAGTGTGGGGTAACCCCCGCAACTAACTTAGAATTTTAGAAGTCAATGTCCTTAATTTATAAAGTATTAAAATATTCTTTCTAGAGAACATTAGGGACAATGTTCTTCTAAGTGTGGGGTAACAGGTAAGGTTATTAAAGGTTAAAGTTTTAAAGTAAAGTAACCATAAAACGCTAAGTTTTGAAAAATTCTTTTGTCCAAAAGTAATTAAGCAATGGATATTGGGTAATTTTGAAAAATTATTACTTTGTTTTTGCCTAAAAGATCTAATAAAATTGCTAGAAATCGGTTTTTGGAACATTTATTAGAATGGAACGATTTAGCTGAAACTTATGTTTTGTGTCAAAAGATTTCTTTTAAGAAAATATGTAAAAGGCTACGCATGATCAAGCACGACCCCTACTTTAAAAAGTGAGGAATATTGGACCCAAAGTATCTGTATGACCCATCAAATCTGCAGTACTTTGTTATTTCAATTGATGAGCGTGCCGATGTATGGTTTAAGTTAGAACTTGATTCAGACATACGTTTCAAGACCAATGGTTAGTGAGCGCCATACGTGGTGCAGGTGCGATACTCCTTCCGAAATCATTCTGAATAGAGAAGACAAAAAGCCCTCCGTTTCCGTTTCCACTCCATGTAATTTAAACTGACCAACTCACATAAAGAGTTGATGAATCAGAAATATTCACCCCAAATTCACCCCCAAAATACACCATTTACCATTCACTTCCCTTTCCATTCACCAAAAGATCTAGAGATTAATGAAGAGATAGATCGATCAAATTCACTACAAAAGCACTAGTTGAAAGATTCCGAACCCCTGATTGTTTTTGATAGGTCAAAGACCTATTTTCAGTGGATTATCACTTCCTCTCTGGGCACCAGGAACGAAAGACAAAAGTTATGAAGAAAGGGTATGCCGGAAAAAAAAATAATGATGAAAGAGCAAAGTCTCTAATAAGGCAAAAAGAAACCCAAGGAGATGCCCTGAAGAAGAAAGCTGGAAGAGCAAAAGAAAATTCTAGACAAAGTCTTAGCAAAATCCGCCTCTTCCAAATAAAACCTTTACGGGAATTCTCAGCCATTATCTATCCAAAATGGATACTCTGAAGAATCAAAGTCTATCAATTCTCTCATAAATCAAGAGATCTGGATCTCTTTCACCAAATTCATAAATTTCCAACCAAACCCTATAACCCGTCTTCCTCTTGAAAGAATGCTTAGGAAGAAGATCAGTGCCGTCCTTACCTAACCAGTGGAGATATTGATTCTTTACCAAGCCTATGATGAGAACTGTTACACAACTGGCTTCTGAGCGACAATACAATTAGAATAGGACACCCTAAACACTTGAGTGATATGAGTGATCCGCTAGTGAGGAGCCTGATCATGTATACTCTACATCCGAGAGTTGGAAAGCACGCCTTTTCCACTATGGACGCGATTGAAATCTGGCGACCGAATCATTGAAGCTCTAAATTTTTTCTAATACTTTTGAAAAATGTGCTGGCTTCTGATGAAGGCATAATAAAAAGATCAACGGGTAGGGCAGGGGAGAATCTATTAGAAAGATCCTTATATTCCCGCTTTCTTGCTTGAGGACAAGCAAAGCTAAGTGTGGGGTATTTGATATCGGGCAAAAAGTCACGTTTTTACCCCCTAAATTGAGCCCCAAAACAATAAAGATTAAAACTTTGTCTGCAAAATTATCGCTTTTTTGGTTGATTTTGTAGATCAAGTAATTACAAAGGCGATGCAAAAAGAATCAAGCAAAACGGAGCTAAAACAAAGATTCTAAAGCGAAAACGGTGAAAGACAAGAAATCAAGTTACGATCCAGTGAATCAGACTGACCAGGCACCAAAAATGGCCTGAAAATGGCCTGCCATACGGCCTGCCAGTATGTAAACGGCCTGCCAAATACGGCTTACCAAACGGGCTGCCAAACGGCTTGCCATGAAAACGGCCTGCCAAATACGGGCCACCAAACGGGCTGCCATACGGCCTGCCAGCCGTATTTTGGCAAATTCCTAGTCTATTTGAAACGCCTTCTCCATCCATTCCAACACACACTCAACTTGCAATTCAATTTATATTTTCAATCTTTTAGTAGTAGTTAGCTTAGCTTTTATTTTCCGGAGGATATCCCGGCGAGTCCCTGTGATCTCAGGCAGATTTGTTTGGCATTTTCAGGTTTTTATCCGAAGCGCTTGTCTTTTGTATTAAACATGTATGCTTACCTTTTATGTTTAATAATGTGTTCCGATATTGCCATTGTAGTGACCCGAACTTTTCCATGTTTATATATATTAAATGAAATTGATATTTATATAATTAAGTGTTTCCAACATGTTAAGCAATCAAACTTGTTAAGAGTTGATTAATTGAAATAGGTTTTATATAGACATTTGACCACCCAAGTTGACCGGTGATTCACGAACGTTAAAACTTGTAAAAACTATATATATATATATATATATATATATATATATATATATATATATATATATATATATATATATATATATATATATATATATATATATATATATATATAGTTAACATGGTATTATGATAAGTAAACATATCATTAAGTATATTAACAATGAACTACATATGTAAAAACAAGACTACTAACTTAAGGATTTCGAAACGAGGCATATATGTAACGATTATCGTTGTAACGACATTTAAATGTATATATATATATATATCATATTTAGATATATTAATATATCATAATATCATGATAATATAATAATTTAACATCTCATTAGATATAATAAACAAAGGGTAACAACATTAAATGAGATCGTTAACTTAAAGGTTTCAAAACAACACTTACATGTAACGACTAACGATGACTTAACGACTCAGTTAAAATGTATATACATGTAGTGTATTTAGATGTATTAATATAATTTTGGAAGACTTCAAGACATATATCAAAACACTCATACTTAACGAAAATGGTTACAGTTACATTCTCATTCTTTTTTCATCAAGAATTCTAGTCGTATTCATACCAGTATTATACACAGCTTCTAGACGTACTTACTATGGGTATATACCAATAGGAACTAGCATGGGATTCCACTCTTGATTATGGCATGCATGACTAATGAATTTTAACTTCTACCATGAACTAGTCAACTAACTAGAACTCCTTTTAACCCCACTCACCACTCACCACTCACCACTCACCACTCATCATTCGCTCCATTTCACTTCCAATTCTCTTTCTAATTCTCTCTCAACACACACACACACACACACACACACACACACACACACACTTATGAACGAATTTTTCTAGTAGCTAATCATCATCTTCATCAAAAATTATTTCAAGAATCAAGCTATAATCATCTTAGGAAGAACACTTCAAGAACACTTCGAAAATCCTTTCAAGTTTACTAGTTTACTTCCAAGCTTTCTAATCCATTCCAAGTAATCATCTAAGATCAAGAAACCTTTGTTATTTACAGTAGGTTATCTTTCTTATTCAAGGTAATATTCATATTCAAACTTTGATTCAATTTCTAAAACTATAAACTATCTTAATTTGAGTAAAAATCTTACTTGAACTTGTTTTGTGTCATGATCCTACTTCAAGAACTTTCAAGCCATCCAAGATCCTTTGAAGCTAGATCATTTCTTGTCACTTCCAGTAGGTTTACCTACTAAACTTTAGGTAGTAATGATGTTCATAACATCATTCGATTCATATATATAAAACTATCTTATTCGAAGGTTTAAACTCGTAATCACTAGAACATAGTTTAGTTAATTCTAAACTTGTTCACAAACAAAAGTTAATCCTTCAAATTTGACTTTTAAAATCAACTAAACACATGTTCTATATCTATATGATATGCAAACTTAATGATTTAAAACCTGAAAACACGAAAAACACCGTAAAACTGGATATACGTCGTCGTAGTAACACCGCGGGCTGTTTTGGGTTAGTTAATTCAAAACTATGTTAAACTTTGATTTAAAAGTTGTTCTTCTGGGAAAATAATTTTTCTTATAAACATGAAACTATATCCAAAAATTATGGTTAAACTCAAAGTGGAAGTATGTTTTCCAAAATGGTCATCTAGACGTCGTTCTTTAGACTGAAATGACTACCTTTACAAAAACGACTTGTCACCTGTGTTTCCGACTATAAACTTATAATTTTTCTATATAGATTCATAAACTTAAGTTCAATATGAAACCATAGCAATTGGATTCACTCAAAACAGATTTAAAACGAAGAAGTTATGGGTAAAACAAGATTGGATATTTTTGCTTGTTGTAGCTACGTGAAAATTGGTAATAAATCTATATTAATCATATCCTAGCTAACTCATATTGTATTATATATGTATTCTAATATATTATGTAATCTTGGGATACCATAGACACGTATGCAAATGTTTTGACATATCATATCGACCCATGTATATATGTTATTTGGAACAACCATAGACACTCTATATGCAGTAATGTTGGAGTTAGCTATACAGGGTTAAGGTTGATTCCAAAAATATATATACTTTGAGTTGTGATCTAGCCTGAGACGTGTATACACTGAGTTGTGGATTAATTCAAGATAATATATATCGATTTATTTCTGTACATCTAACTATGGACAACTAGATGTAGGTTACTAACGAGGACAGCTGACTTAATAAACTTAAAACAGTAAAATGTATTAAAAATGTTGTAAATATATTTTGAACATACTTTGATATATATGTACATATTTGTTATAGGTTCGTGAATCGACCAGTGGCCAAGCCTTACTTTACGACGAAGTAAAAATCTGTGAAAGTGAGTTATAGTCCCACTTTTAAAATATAATATTTTGGGATGAGAATACATGCAATTTTATAAATATTTTACGAAATAGACACAAGTAAATGAAACTACTTTATATGGGTGAATGATCGAAGCCGAATATGCCCCTTTTTAGCTTGGTAGCATAAGAATTTGGGAACAGACCCCCAAATTGACTCGAATCCTAAAGATAGATCTATCGGGCCCAACAAGCCCCATTCTGGAATTTGGAATGCTTTAGTACTTCGATTTTATCATGTCCGATGGGTGTCCCGGAATGATGGGGATATTCTATATGAATCTTGTTAATGTCAGTTACCAGGTGTTCACCGTATGAATGATTTTTATCTCTATGTATGGGATGTATTGAAATATGAAATCTTGTGGTCTATTATTATGATTTGATAATATATAGGTTAAACCTATAACTCACCAACATTTTTGTTGACGTTTTAAGCATGTTTATTCTCAGGTGATTATTAAGAGCTTCCGCTATTGCATACTAAAATAAGGACAAGATTTGGAGTCCATGCTTGTATGATATTATGTAAAAACTGCATTCAAGAAACTTAATTTTGATGTAATATATTCTTATTGTAAACCATTATGTAATGGTCGTGTGTAAATGGAATATTTTAGATTATCATTATTTGATAATCTACGTCGCGACGAAATCAATTAATATCGAACGTTTATAATCAATATGAACGGGACATTTCAGTTGGTATCAGAGCGTTGGTCTTAGAGAACCAGAAATTTGCATTAGTGTGTCTTATCGAGGTTGTTAGGATACATTAATGAGTCCGGACTTCGACCGTATTTTCTTTAAACACGATTGCTTAACACTTTTGTTGGAAACTATATATTATTAACATGTAATTATTATGTGATATATTAACCTCTTAATGTGTTTGATATTTTGTGATAGATGTCTACCACTAGTACAAGTCCCATCGACTCACTTAATAATAATGAAGAGTCGAATATACTTTGGGAAGATTCAGAAATTCCCGAAGAGGAACCGGAAGAGGAGGAACCAGAAGAGGAGGAATCGGAAGAGGAGGAACCGAAAGCAGAAGAGGTTTTGGAGGAAGAAATATTGATACCTACAGTAAATCATTTAAATAAAAGAAAATCCTCAACCAACGGACCAAAGTTAAAAATGGTCAACGGTGTTTCCGCCGAGGAAGCAAAATATTGGGAAGATTACCAAATTTTCGATGAATCAGATCCCGATGAGGATTCCGATGATGTTATAGAAATTACCTCGACCCAATTTAATATAGCAAAAGAAAATAATAAGGGAAAATGTATAAAAATAGAGAAATCTGATTTCAACCCCGATGAGCTTTATATTTATCGGCAACATCCGTATTTCCTAAAGTGTAACAATAACCCGGGAACCTATAAACCACCAGGTTTTTCTAAACCATTGTGGAAAACGACGGCTCGTATTAGAGGAACACCATATATCCCTAGAAAATTAGGAAAGCGAACCAAGTCCGAAGAAGAAGAAACCAGTGATTCAGATTAGGGAGTTGTAATCATGTTGTGTATTATATGTATTATAGTGTGCTTGTACTTTTATGTTCTATGTAAAAATTGCTTGTATTGTTTGTTAATTATCTTTTATGAATCTAATCCTTGTCTATTTTACAGTATAAAAACAAAATAGTCGTTAAGGGTAGACAACCAAATATTTTAGAAGACCTACCAGAGGATATGATTGAGGAAATCTTGTCTAGAGTCGGTCATAATTCATTAGCACATTTAGTTATGGCAAAATTAACTTGTCAAATATTTGAAAGACTTTCCAGAAATGCCTTAGTTTATAAAAGGCTTTCCTTTGATAGGTGGGGTCTATCACATTGGGGAGACCGTAAGTTACGCTGTGTTTTCTTTAAAGCGTTAAATGCAGGGAACCCAAATGCAATTTTACGCTACGGGTTAAGAACCTATTTTGACTCAACATATCCCAACATAGGATTTCGCGAGTTAGAAAGAGCTTCTAACATGCAACATAAAGAAGCATGTTATGCTTACGGGTTAGTGATGTTCGCTTCTTACCAAAGTGAGAAAAAGAACATCAGATTACAAGTGACGGATTCAGTAGTTGAGGTGAGAAACAAGGTTTTTAGATTATTACGGAGCTGTTGGACATTACGAAACCCTCGTCCTTTTGATGACATTACAACATGCTGCCTAGCCAATGGTCATAACGGTTACTTTCCACAAGACCAAGGATGGGAAGTCGTCTTAGTAAAACCAGAATGCATGACTTGTTTCTGGACTTATGAATTACGTGTCTTTATTTCTTTTGCTGAACGACTTACGTATTAACTAGAATTGCCTTTATAGCTGCCGAGTAGCAAAGTTATTATGTGTTATATTTCATCCTATATGTATAATAGTGGCATTGTAAGTTTGTAAAATATTGTATAAATTTGAACGCGATATATTATTATAATCAGTTTTTTTCATATAGAATTATAGTAGTTGAATTGAATATTAGCTACGAAGTATGAACTTAACGGGTAGGTACTACCCGAATTAAAACTATAAAACGCTAATATGAAGAAAAAGCTTTTATAAATGAGTTCATACTATGCTACGAAATACTATTGACTACTCTTAAAATTCTATATGATTAACTTAATTCTTTTGGGCTATTTTTGAAGAAATGGCACCGGCAACTCGTCAGAATTTGAACATGAGTGAGGAAGACTTTCGTGTTTTCCTAGCAGCAAACATAGCCGCAGTACAGGCTGCGATGCAAAATAACAAGAACTCTGGATCTAGCAGTGGAACCAATTTCACAAGAAATCATGTAGGATGCTCCTACAAAGAATTCACTGCCTGCAAAGCTTTGGAATTTGATGGAACCGAAGTGTAGTGACCCGAACTTTTCCATGTTTATATATATTAAATGAAATTGATATTTACATGATTAAGTGTTTCTAATGTGTTAAGCAATCAAAGTTGTTAAGACTTGATTAATTGAAATAGGTTTCATATAGACAATTGACCACCCAAGTTGACCGGTGATTCACGAACGTTAAAACTTGTAAAAACTATATGATGACATATATATATATATATATATATATATATATATATATATATATATATATATATATATATATATATATATATATATATATATATATATATATATATATATATATATTTAACATGATATTATGATAAGTAAACATATCATTAAGTATATTAACAACGAACTACATATGTAAAAACAAGACTACTAACTTAATGATTTTGAAACGAGACATATATGTAACGATTATCGTTGTAACGACATTTAATGTATATATATCATATTAAGAGATATTCATACATCATAATATCATGATAATATAATAATTTAAAATCTCATTTGATATTATAAACATTGGGTTAACAACATTTAACAAGATCGTTAACCTAAAGGTTTCAAAACAACACTTACATGTAACGACTAACGATGACTTAACGACTCAGTTAAAATGTATATACATGTAGTGTTTTAATATGTATTCATACACTTTTGAAAGACTTCAAGACATTTATCAAAATACTTCTACTTAACAAAAATGCTTACAATTACATCCTCGTTCAGTTTCATCAACAATTCTACACGTATGCACCCGTATTCGTACTCGTACAATATACAGCTTTTAGATGTATGTACTATTGGTATATACACTCCAATTATCAGCTCTTAGCAGCCCAGGTGAGTCACCTAACACATGTGGGAACCATCATTTAGCAACAAGCATGAAATATCTCATAAAATTACAAAAATATGAGTAATCATTCATGACCTATTTACATGAAAACAAAATTACATATCCTTTATATCTAATCCATACACCAACGACCAAAAATACCTACAAACACTATCATTCTTCAATTTTATTCATCTAATTGATCTCTCTCAAGTTCTATCTTCAAGTTCTAAGTGTTCTTCATAAATTCTACAAGTTCTAGTTTCATAAAATCAAGAATACTTTCAAGTTTGCTAGCTTACTTCCAATCTTGTAGAGTGATCATCCAACCTCAAGAAATCTTTCTTATTTACAGTAAGATATCTTTCTAATACAAGGTAATACTCATATTCAAACTTTGATTTAATTTCTATAACTATAACAATCTTATTTCGAGTGAAAATCTTACTTGAACTGTTTTCGTGTCATGATTCTGCTTCAAGAACTTTCAAGCCATCCAAGGATCCTTTGAAGCTAGATCCATTTTTCTCATTTCTAGTATCTTTATTCAGAAAACTTGAGGTAGTAATGATGTTCATAACATCATTCGATTCATACATATAAAGCTATCTTATTCGAAGGTTTAAACTTATAATCACTAGAACATAGTTTAGTTAATTCTAAACTTATTCACAAAAAAAAGTTAATCCTTCTAACTTGACTTTTAAAATCAACTAAACACATGTTCTATATCTATATGATATGCTAACTTAATGATTTAAAACCTGGAAACACGAAAAACACCGTAAAATCGGATTTACGCCGTCGTAGTAACACCGCGGGCTGTTTTGGGTTAGTTAATTAAAAACTATGATAAACTTTGATTTAAAAGTTATTCTTCTGGGAAAATGATTTTTCTTATGAACATGAAACTATATCCAAAAATCATGGTTAAACTCAAAGTGAAAGTATGTTTTCCAAAATGGTCATCAAGATGTCGTTTTTTCGACGGAAATGACTATCTCTTTAGTAATTGACATGTAACTTAATTTTCCGACTATAAACCTATACTTTTCTGTTTAGATTCTTAAATTACAGTTCAATATGAAACCATAGAAATTTTATTCACTCAAAATGGATTTAAAATGAAGAAGTTATGGGTAAAACAAGATTGGATAATTTTTCTCATTTTAGCTACGTGAAAATTGGTAACAAATCTATTCCAACCATAACTTAATCAACTTGTATTGTATATTATGTAATCTTGAGATACCATAGACACTTATACAATGTTTCGACCTATCAAGTCGACACATCTATATATATTTCGGAACAACCATAGACACTCTATATGTGAATGTTAGAGTTAGCTATACAGGGTTGAGGTTGATTTCAAAATATATATAGTTTGAGTTGTGATCAATACTGAGATATGTATACACTGGGTCATGGATTGATTCAAGATAATATATATCGATTTATTTCTGTACATCTAACAGTGGACAACTAGTTGTAGGTTACTAACGAGAACAGCTGACTTAATACACTCAAATCTTTAAAACATAATAAAAAATGGTTGTAATTATATTTTGATCATTGATATATATGTACATATTTGTATAGGTTCGTGAATCGATCCGTGGCCAAGTCTTATTTCCGAGGAAGGAAATATCTGTGAAAGTGAGTTATAGTCCCACTTTTAAAATCTAATATTTTTGGGATGAGAATACATGCAGGTTTTATAAATGATTTACAAAATAGATACAAATACGTGAAACTACATTCTATGGTTGAATTATCGAAATCGAATATGCCCCTTTTTATTAAGTCTAGTAATCTAAGAATTAGGGAACAGACACCCTAATTGACGTGAATCCTAAAGATAGATCTATTGGGCCTAACAAACCCCATCCAAAGTACTGGATGCTTTAGTACTTCGAAATTTATATCATATCCGAAGGGTGTCCCGGAATGATGGGGATATTCTTATATATGCATCTTGTTAATGTCGGTTACCAGGTGCTCACCATATGAATGATTTTTATCTCTATGTATGGGATGTGTATTGAAATATGAAATCTTGTGGTCTATTGTTACGATTTGATATATATAGGTTAAACCTATAACTCACCAACATTTTTGTTGACGTTTAAAGCATGCTTATTCTCAGGTGAATACTAAGAGTTTCCGCTGTTGCATACTAATATAAGGACAAGATTTGGAGTCCATGCTTGTATGATATTGTATAAAAACTGCATTCAAGAAACGTATTTCGATGTAACATATTTGTACTGTAAAGCATTATGTAATGGTCGTGTGTAAACATGATATTTTAGATTATCATTATTTGATAATCTACGTAAAGCTTTTTAGACCTTTATTGACGAAATAAAGGTTATGGTTTGTTTTAAAAATGAATGCAGTCTTTGGAAAAACGTCTCATATAGAGGTCAAAACCTCGCAACGAAATCAATTAATATGGAACATTTTTAATCAATAAGAACGGGACATTTCAGTTGGTATCAGAGCGTTGGTCTTAGAGAACCAGAAAACCTGCATTAGTGTATCTTATCGAGTTTGTTAGGATACATTAGTGAGTCTGGACTTCAACCGTGTTTTCTTTAAAAATGATTGCTTAACATTTTTGTTGGAAACTATATATTATTAAAATGTATATATTATGTGATATATTAATCTCTTAACATGTTTGATATTGTGTGATAGATGTCTACCTCTAGCACAAATCCCATTGACTCACCTAATAATAATGAAGAGTCGAATATATATTGGACTGATTCACAAGTTTCCGAAGAGGAACCGGAGGAAGAATCAGAACCGGAAGAAGAATCAGAACCGGAAGAGGAGGAACCGGAGGAGGAAATAGAACCGGTGGGGGAAATAATAAAACGGTTAAGTAAAAGAAAATCCTCAACCAATCGACCAAGGTTAATTATGGTCAATGGTGTTTCCGCCAAGGAAGCAAAATATTGGGAGGATTACCAATTCTCCGATGAATCGGATTCCGACGAGAATTCCGATGATGTTATAGAAATTACCCCAACTGAATTTAAAAAGGCAAAAGAAAATAATAAGGGAAAGGGCATAAAAATAGAGAAATCTAATTCCAACCTCGATGAACTTTATATGTATCGTCAACCCCCGAAGTCCTTAAGTTGTAACAATGACCCGGGAACCTCTAAATCACCAGGTTTTTCTAAACCGTTGTGGAAAATGACAGCTAGTATTAGGGGAACATCATATATCCCTAGAAACTTGGGAAAATGAACCAAAACCGAAGAAGAAGAAGAAACGAGCGAGTCGGAATAAGATAGTTGTATTCGTGTGGTGTAATATATGTAATATAGTGTGCTTATGCTTTATGATATATGTAAAAATTGCTTGTATTAATAAGTATTTTTTTTATGAATCTAACTCTTGTCTATTTTACAGTATAAAAACACAAAATGGATAGACAACCCAATATTTTAAGAGACCTACCCGGAGACATGATTGATGAAATCTTGTCTAGGGTCGGTCAGAATTCTTCGGCACAACTATTTACGGCGAAATCAGTTTGTAAGACATTCGAAGAACGTTCCAAGAATGCCTTGGTTTATAAGAGACTTTCGTTTGAAAGATGGGGGATATCACATTGGGAAACCCATAAGTTACGATGTGTTTACTTTGACGCATATATTGCGGGAAACCCAAGTGCTATTTTACGCAACGGGTTAAGAAATTATTTTGACTCAATGTATCCGAACATAGGACTTCATGATTTAGAAAAAGAGGCTAACATGCAACATAAAGAAGCATGTTATGCTTACGGGTTAGTAATGTTCGCTTCTCACCAAAGTGAGAACAAGAACATCGGGCTACAACTAGTAAACAAAATATTTCCACAAGTAACGGAGTCAGTAGTTGGGGTGAGAAACAAGGTTTTTAGATTGTTACGTTACTGTTGGACATTACGTAACCCTCGTCCCTTTGACGACATTACAACACGCTGTCTTATCAACGGCCATAACGGTTATGTTCCACAAGACCAAGGATGGGAAGTAGTCCTAGTAAAACCAGAATGCATGACTTGTTTCTGGACGTATGAATTACGTGTCTTTATTGCTTTTGCTGAACGACTTGTGTACTAGCTAGAATTATCTTCACAACTATCTTGTATCAAAGTTATTGTGTGCTATATTTCATGTTTTATGTAAAATAAGCGGTATTGTAAGTTTGTAAAATATTGTATAAAAGTTTGAACGCGAAATATTATTATAATCAATTTTTCATATAGAATTGTAGTAGTTGAATTGTATATTAGCTAATAAGTATGAACTTAACGGGTAGGTACTATCCAAATTTAAACTTATAAAACGCTAATATGAAGAAAAAGCTTTTATAAATGAGTTCATATTATGCTACGAAATACTATTAACTACTCTTAATATTCTGTATGATTAACTTGTTCCATTTGACTATTTTGAAGGAAATGGCACCGACTACTCGACACACCGTGAATATGAATGAAGAGGAATTCCGTACTTTTCTAGCTTCAAACATAGCCGCAGTACAGGCTGTGCTACGTATCAACAATAACCTTGGATCTAGCAGTACAGGAAATCGTGTAGGATGCACCTACAAAGAATTCACTGCCTGTAAACCTTTGGAATTTGATGGAACCGAAGGACCGATCGGATTGAAACGGTGGACCGAGAAGGTCGAATCGGTGTTTGCCATAAGTAAGTGTACTGAAGAGGACAAAGTGAAGTGCGCTACGCATACCTTCACAGGTTCTGCGTTAACATGGTGGAATACCTATCTAGAGCAAGTGGGACAAGATGATGCGTATGTACTACCGTGGTCAGCATTCAAGCACTTGATGAACGAGAAGTACCGTCCCAGAACCGAGGTCAATAAGCTCAAGATAGAACTTAGAGGGTTACGAACCCAAGGATTTGATATTACCACGTACGAAAGATGATTCACAGAATTGTGCCTATTGTGTCCGGGAGCGTTCGAAGATGAGGAAGAGAAGATCAACGCGTTTGTGAAAGGATTACCGGAAAGAATCCAAGAAGATATAAGTTCACACGAGCCCGCCTCCATACAACAGGCATGTAGAATGGCTCACAAACTAGTAAACCAGATTGAGGAAAGAATTAAAGAACAGACGGCTGAAGAGGCCAATGTGAAGCAAGTCAAAAGAAAGTAGGAGGAAAACGGTGATAAGAATCACCAATACAACAACAACAACAACAATTACAACAATAATCGCAACAATTATCCCAACAATCGCAACATCAATCGCAACTACAACAAACGGCCCAACAACAACAACAACAACAACAACAGCAACTACAACAATCATCCCAACAATAATAACAACCGCAACAACAACAACAATCAGAAGCAGCTATGCCAAAGGTGTGAAAAGTATCACTCGGGGTTCTGCACCAAATTTTGCAACAAGTGTAAAAGAAATGGTCATAGCGCGGCGAAGTGTGAGGTCTACGGACCAGGGGTTAACAGAACGAAAGGAACAAATGGTGTCGGAACGAGTAATGGCGGGGAAAGTAGTGTCGGAGCAAGTTATGCCAATGTAGTTTGTTATAAATGTGGAAAACCGGGCCACATTATTATAAATTTCCCGAACCAGGAGAACACGAATGGACAAGGCCGTGGAAGAGTTTTCAATATTAATGCGGCAGAGGCACAGGAAGACCCGGAGCTTGTTACGGGTACGTTTCTTATTGACAATAAATCTGCTTACGTTTTATTTGATTCGGGTGCGGATAGAAGCTATATGAGTAGAGATTTTTGTGCTAAATTAAGTTGTCCATTGACACTGTTGGATAGAAAATTTTTACTCGAATTAGCAAACGGTAAATTAATTTCAGCAGATAATATATGCGGGAATCGAGAAATTAAACTAGGTAGCGAAATATTTAAGATTGATTTGATACTAGTAGAGTTAGGAAGTTTTGATGTAATAGTTGGCATGGACTGGCAGAAGAAGATGAAAGCAGAGATTGTATGTTACGAAAATGCAATTCGCATTGTACGAGAAGAAGGAGAACCCTTAATGGTGTACGGAGAAAAGGGCAACACGAAGCTACATCTTATTAGTAATTTGAAGGCACAAAAACTAATAAGAAAAGGTTGCTATGCTGTTCTAGCATATGTCGAGAAAGTACAAACTGAAGAAAAGAGCATCAATGATGTTTTTGTCGCAAAAGAATTTCCCGATGTATTTATGAAAGAATTACCGGGACTACCTCCACATCGATCTGTTGAATTTCAAATAGATCTTGTACCAGGAGCTACACCAATAGCTCGTGCTCCTTACAGACTCGCACCCAGCGAGATGAAAGAACTGCAAAGCCAACTGCAAGAACTATTAGAACATGGTTTCATTTGATCAAGCACATCACCATGGGGAGCTCCTGTTTTGTTTGTCAAGAAGAAGGATGGTACATTTAGGTTGTGTATTGACTACAGAGAGTTGAACAAACTTACCATCAAAAACCGTTATCCACTGCCGAGAATTGACGAGTTATTTGATCAACTACAAGGCTCGTCGGTTTATTCGAAGATCGATTTACGTTCTGGATATCATCAAATGCGAGTAAAGGAGGATGATATTCCAAAAACTGCTTTTAGGACGCGTTATGGTCATTACGAGTTTATGATTATGTCGTTTGGATTGACTAACGCACCAGCTGTGTTCATGAACCTTATAAACCAAGTGTGTGGGCCATATCTTGACAAGTTTGTCATTGTTTTCATCGATGACATACTTATTTACTCAAAGAATGATCAAGAGCACGAAGAACATTTGAGAAAAGTGCTAGAAGTATTGAGGAAAGAAAAACTGTACGCTAAATTTTCAAAGTGTGCATTTTGGTTAGAAGAAGTTCAATTCCTAGGTCACATAGTGAACAAAGAAGGTATCCAGGTGGACCCGACAAAGATCGAAACCGTTGAAAAGTGGGAAACCTCAAAAACTCCGAAGCATATACGTCAATTTTTAGGATTGGCTGGTTACTACAGAAGATTCATCCAAGATTTCTCCAAAATAGCAAAACCCTTGACTGCATTAACACATAAAGGAAAGAAATTTGAATGGAAGGATGAACAAGAGAAGGCGTTTCAGTTATTGAAGAAAAATCTAACTACGACACCTATATTGTCATTGCCTGAAGGGAATGATGATTTTGTGATATATTATGACGCCTCAAAGCAAGGTCTCGGTTGTGTATTAATGCAACGAACGAATGTAATTGCTTATGCGTCTAGACAATTGAAGATTCACGAGCAAAATTATACGACGCATGATTTGGAATTAGGCACGGTTGTTTTTGCATTAAAGACTTGGAGGCACTACTTATATGGGGTCAAAAGTATTATATATACCGACCACAAAAGTCTTCAACACATATTTAATCAAAAACAACTTAATATGAGGCTGCGTAGGTGGATTGAATTGTTGAATGATTATGACTTTGAAATTCGTTACCACCCGGGGAAGGCAAATGTGGTAGCCGACGCCTTGTGCAGGAAGGACAGAGAACCCATTCGAGTAAAATCTATGAATATAATGATTCACAATAACCTTACTACTCAAATAAAGGAGACGCAACAAGGAGTTTTAAAAGAGGGAAATTTAAAGGATGAAATACCCAAAGGATCGGAGAAGCATCTTAATATTCGGGAAGACGGAACCCGGTATAGGGCTGAAAGGATTTGGGTACCAAAATTTGGAGATATGAGAGAAATGGTACTTAGAGAAGCTCATAAAACCAGATACTCAATACATCCTGGAACGGGGAAGAGGTACAAGGATCTCAAGAAACATTTTTGGTGGCCGGGTATGAAAGCCGATGTTGCTAAATAAGTAGGAGAATGTTTGACGTGTTCTAAGGTCAAAGCTGAGCATCAGAAACCATCAGGTCTACTTCAACAACCCGAAATCCCGGAATGGAAATGGGAAAACATTACCATGGATTTCATCACTAAATTTCCAAGGACTGCAAGTGGTTTTGATACTATTTAGGTAATAGTTGATCGTCTCACCAAATCAGCACACTTCCTTCCAATAAGAGAAGATGACAAGATGGAGAAGTTAGCACGACTGTATTTGAAGGAAGTCGTCTCCAGACATGGAATACCAATCTCTATTATCTCTAATAGGCATGGCAGATTTATTTCAAGATTCTGGCAGACATTACAGCAAGCATTAGGAACTCGTCTAGACATGAGTACTGCCTATCATCGACAAACTGATGGGCAGACCGAAAGGATGATACAAACGCTTGAAGACGTGCTACGAGCATGTGTTATTGATTTCGGAAATAGTTGGGATCGACATCTACCATTAGCAGAATTTTCCTACAACAACAGCTACCATTCAAGCATTGAGATGGCGCCGTTTGAATCACTTTATGGTAGAAAATGCAGGTCTCCGATTTGTTGGAGTGAAGTGTGGGATTGTAAGACCTAAATATTTATTGTACATAATGTATTTATGGTGTACGATGCGTGTATGAAGTTTACGTGTTGCTTGCTCGGACGCCGAAGGAAACTGGACGTTGTCTGAAGTGACAAGGTGTGTACGTATCCTTTCAACCCCAAATAAAGTTTGTGTTGATGTTCCAAAGCCTTACAATTGGAAAGGAAATCTTATCACGTTTCCAACGATATTTGATTCATCGAAAACGGAGCTACGGTCAAAAAGTTATGGCCAAAACAAGAAACTGAAAACTGACCGGAAGGTTGGAGCGGCGCTCCACCTTTCGGCGCGGCGCTCCGAACCCGTCTGATGCAATTTTTAGCCTTTTTAAAAGGTCTAAATGAAGGGTACTTTGGTCTTTTCACTTGGGGTCGGTTTGGGGTCATCAAAATTGATCCTTTGATCAGTTTGGATCACATTTTCACTCATCAAACACTCTCATCTTCAAACCCTAGAGTGAGAGTAGAGCTTTAGAGAGAGAGAGAGCTCCAATTGGAGAAGAAGAAGGGTGTTTCGGGTCAAACCTCGGGTATTAAAGTTGTTCTACTCGTCAACGGCATCATTTTGGCGGTATTGGTAAGTTCTAACTCCGAATTTCATCTTAGTGATTTGATATTCAAGTTAGGGTTTGAACTTAATTGTTAATAAACCCATTCAAACTCTTGAATTGAGTTTGTGGATGCTAGTAATCGGGTTTATTGTTATTGTTGGTGGATTTTGTGTTGGTGAACTAATTGGCCATGGTTAGGACTTGTAATTGGGTTTAATCACTAGGTTTAGTGATTATGGAAGTATTGGAACCCATTTAGGGTTATTTGGTTGACTAATTTTGACTATGGGTCAAAATTAGGGTTTGGTGACGGTTATGACCCAATTGTCGATTTAATAAGGTTTATAAACTTAAAATGGATTAAGTTGAAGCATAGAACCGAGTTAAATATGTTTTGGTGTCAAAACTTGCTAATGGCGTGATATTGACTTCTTATGGGTCAAATTAGGGTTTAAGTGTCTTTTTGGGCAAGATAGGTGTTTAACACCTATGATCGGGTTTAATTGGCGTATTAAGACCATTTTCACTTGTGTTAGTGATTATTGGTTAATTTTGGGCGCGGTTTGTACTTGGAAGTGCATTTGGATCGAATTTGCACTAAGTGTCAAATTGGGTTGGTTTGTAAATCCAATCTAAGTGTGTTGTTGAATTTGTGATAATGGAATAGGTACTTTCCATTGACGAGTTGCAGATTACTTGGAAGCATTCTTCAAGACTTCAAGGTGAGTGTTAATATCCTATGTGCATATATATGTGTAGGATGGGTACGGGTCGGGGTGAAGTGTTTCTTGGTTATAGAGCTCACTTCACATATAGGTGGATTTGATGGACTTGTGTATAGGTCCAATTGGCACGGTTGTGCGTTTTAGTTGGCCACCTTTGGCGAAGTACGCGTTCGCGTGTACATTATCACACGTGGTTGTGATGTGGTTGATATAACCCCAATGGCGAAGGGTTAATATTGTGATGCGGACTTAGATATAACCCCAATGGCAAAGGGTAGTATTGTGAGTGGAATAATTATACGTATGTGTATATGACGTATTTATTTGTGGGTGTTATGGTATGAACCATCGAGCCGGTAGTGCCATAACATGTGTGTGATCGAGTGTGAACCACGAGCCGGTAGCACTATAAACTAAGATGTGAACCACGAGCCGGTAGCATCGAGTGTGAACCACGAGCCGGTAGCACTATAAACTAAGATGTGAACCACGAGCCGGTAGCATCGAGTGTGAACCACGAGCCGGTAGCACTATAAAATAATTGATGTGAACCACGAGCCGGTAGCATTGAGTGTGAACCACGAGCCGGTAGCACTATAAAAGAGTATGACTCAATTGCGTATGGTGTGAACCACGAGCCGGTAGCACCATAGCGTTATGGTTAACCTTGGGAGTTTTACGCGTTGTTATATATATATTGTATACGTATATTAATGTATTGTTGTGTTGTAGCTAACCCTCTGGGTGTAGCTATTTGGCGTTGTTCACATCGTCGTTGGTGAACTTATATTTCGTTGTTGTATCTTAGCTCGTGCTTAGTGTTTGTACGGTACGCCTAGACTAGCTTGCCTTTATGCTTGGTTGTTCGGTATGCGGTATTTGATATTTGTGTGGCGTATTTATTTTATACATATATATGCATGTAGTATATTATCATTCACTAAGCGTTAGCTTACCCTCTCATTGTTGACTCTTTTTATAGATTGCATGCGGATGGTGGCTCGGGTAAGCGCGAGGATTAGAGGACTTGCATAGTTTGCGTAGAAGGCTTGCTTTTGGATTTATTAGGTTGGGTAGCGTATCCCCAATCGCCATGCTCGGCTTTGTTTTGTATTAAAAGTCTTATGGTCGAAAATTGTATTTTGATACTTAAAGGGTAATTTGGGTCGATGTGGGCCCCGCTTCATAAACATAATTTTATTAATGGAACGTGTTAGTTCTACATATATTAATGTATGGTTAAAAGCGTTTTGTCTAAATACGTCGGGAAGTGGTCAAACATTTTTGCATTTCATGACTTTTTGGACAGGCCACTTTGGCGCGCCGCGCGGCCATATGGCGCGCCGCGCCATATGCTGTTCCAGCAAAAAAAAAATTTATTTTATCCGTGTTATTGTTTGGTTAACGGATTGGGTTGTTACAAGTGGTATCAGAGCATGGTCTAAGGGATTTAGGTGACTTGAGATAGGTGCCTAGACTTAGACTTGTGTGTGCTTAAATTGTTGCGGGACTTGTAGGATTACGGGTCGGAATGGGTTTGGTTAGTGCCTTGGCTATAGGTTGACTAACGTTTATATTAGTAATGCGGATATTATTAATATGTTGTTGTGTTGTGATAATAATTCTCGCGTGTGTTTGTACCACGTAGAATTTTGGTTGTGTTTGTGTATATCATCGAGCGAGACGGTCGTTGTACTAACGAGTCGATGCGGCATGTGTGCGTAATAAGAACTTGGAAACCTTATTACGGGTGCAAATCGTGTCTAACAAGTGATGTACGATGAGTGTTTAGCAAGATGGGGCTGTGTCGTGCGTACGGTTTTACACGTTCGTGGACTAATCGTTTTGCATTCTTTAGAATGACGACGTGAAACGAGACCGAGGCGAATGATGCGGAGTTTAACACTAGAGTTGCGGCCGCCGTTGCGGAGCAAATGGGTGCGTTAGAAGAAAGAATGGGAAGGAGGTATTCCGAACTTCAAAGTAGTGGTGAAATGGAGCGTTATCTTAAGAGCTTCATGAGGACTAAACCCCCGATGTATGACGGAAAGCCGAATCCTTTGGTAAGCACAACTTGGATTTCGGACGTCGAAGGGTGTTTCCGTACTATTGATTGCCCTCCCGAGAGAAAGACGAGACTCGCTACGAGTTTGTTGCGGGGTAGGGCAAGGGATTGGTTGGATGGTAAGATTGATCTTGTCGGTGGCGAGACGTTTATGGCTTTATCGTGGGATGACTTTAAGGAGGAATTCTTCGAGGAGTTCCGGACATCGGCCGATTTGTGGGAATTGCGCAATGAATTGCGAAATTTGCGACAAGGATCTATGGATTTGAGTACTCTCAAGACAACCTTTATGGCGAAGGCTCGTTTTTGTCCGGAGTATTTGGGGAATGATCGTTTGTTGATGGGAGATTTCTATCGGACCTTGAATGATGACTTGAAAAGTAAAATTAGCCGGGGTCAAGCGAAATCGTTTTCGGAATTACTCGACTTAGCTAGAGGTTTCGAGTCGTATTCACGATCGAAAAAGGGTGAACCTTCAAGTGAGCGAAGGGTCGTTTCTTATGGTGCTCCGAGTAAGAGGGCTAAGGGTCCGAGTGTGAGCACGGGTGGTACGCGAGCGGGTATGTCGGATTCTGTTGCGGCTAGATGTTACAATTGTGGTGTGAGGGGTCACAAGTCTTGGGAATGTTCGGTACCAAAGGGTGATGGTATGGTGTGCTTCAATTGCCAAAAAGAAGGACATCGTAAGTCGAAATGTCCCAAGTTAGCGGGGACGGGTGCGGCCAGGAGACGTTAAGGTACGTTTAATTTTGATAAATATGTCTTCTGATTATTTATTAAATGCCGTTTGAGTTTGAGTTGCGTGCCTTTGTTGTGCATGTTATGCTATGGGTGACGTTCCTAATGGAAGTACCCTATGTTGATGATTGATTGACGGGCGAAGGGCGTAAGACTTGGTGCAACCAATCATTCCTTAGTATTTGGGAAACGTTTCTACCAAGCCACGAAAATGGTTTTGGTGTTTGGTTGTTGAGCGTGGTGTTCGACTCCGATTGTGTTGCGGTACACTTTTCGTACAAAGTGTTTAAGGGTTGGTTAAAATCCTTCGTGTGCTCAAGGTTGGAGCAAGATGTGGTAATGGGTCGTGTGAGCCCAATTGTTGGTAAAGTCTACCTGTGGTAGCATTGTGCGGTTGTACGAGTTGTGGATATGGAACGTGGTTCTAAGTAGAGGAGTTACACTCCCGCACGAGGAGGTTTTAGTGTGAGATTTCGGACAATGTTTTAGTAAACCGAAACTTGTGTCGGGACCTAGATTTGGTCGATTGTGGTAGAGTACAATTTCGGTTAAATTGTACTTATGATTTTGGATTTGAATTATCACCAAGGTGGTAATGTGGTAAATCTCGTTGAGAGATAATGGACGTGTTTGGTAAGCAAGGTGAAATCCCTCGGTTAAGGGATGTGTGTGTCGGATTCTCTTTTAGAGAATTATTGTTTTGTACCTATGTTGGATATAGGTGGTTCTTGCTCGATTGTGTGGATGGTTAGTGGTATCCGTTAGGGTTCACTATAGTGTAACAGAGTGCGATGTTGCACTACTCGTTGTTCGAGGCCAAAAGTACGTATGTGATTGGTGAAGCATGACCTTCGGGGTCCGCTGACTTCATCATAGTATTTGTGATTGGTGAAGCATGACCTTCGGGGTCCGCTGACTTCATCATAGTATTTGCGATTGGTGAAGCATGACCTTCGGGGTCCGCTAACTTCATCATAGTATTTTTGATTGGTGGAGCATGACCTTCGGGGTCCGCTGACTTCATCCGGTGTTGAGTGATCTATTGGTTGTTTTATACACCGATGGTGGGATCGTGAGAACCATGTTGTGTGATTAGTGATTGCGATAGCCGTGTTTCGCTCACGTGTTGTTACGGGTGTGACAATAGTCGATTTTGGACACCTTAGGATTAGCGTTGCCATAGTCGTTTTGGGCGCTTTTGGTTTTAGTCGTTGCTTATGATGTTAGGATAGTGGCGTATTGGTTGTATTGCGCACTACAAAGGATGTTTAGTGGTAAGAGTAATCCGTGAGGATTCATGTGGTTCGATATTCAACGTTCGGATTGTTGACTTTAGGTTGAGACTTGGTCACTTTTAGCGTTGTCCGTGGAAAAGGTACGCTAAGGAATTTATATCTCGGTACGAGGTTGGTTGAGTTTTTCCCGATATGGGAAATTGAGCAGGTTTTAGTGCTCGGATTGTGGTTTTGATAAATCACGGTTGACGATTTTAGTTGTTAAAAGTGATCCGTTGGGAAGAATTGTCTAGGAAAGTTCGTATTGGGACTTGAGTGAGGATCGTTAAGTAGGTCCGGATTGGTTAAGTGGAGAAGATCACGAGGACGTGATCGTGTTTAAGTGGGGGAGAGTTGTAAGACCTAAATATTTATTGTACATAATGTATTTATGGTGTACGATGCGTGTATGAAGTTTACGTGTGGCTTGCTCGGACGCCGAAGGAAACTGGACGTTGTCTGAAGTGACAAGGTGTGTACGTATCCTTTCAACCCCAAATAAAGTTTGTGTTGATGTTCCAAAGCCTTACCATTGGAAAGGAAATCTTATCACGTTTCCAACGATATTTGATTCATCGAAAACGGAGCTACGGTCAAAAAGTTATGGCCAAAACAAGAAACTGAAAACTGACCTGAAGGTTGGAGCGGCGCTCCACCTTTCGGCGCGGCGCGCTGAACCCGTCTGATGCAATTTTCAGCCTTTTTAAAAGGTCTAAATGAAGGGTACTTTGGTTTTTTCACTTGGGGTCGGTTTGGGGTCATCAAAACTGATCCTTTGATCAGTTTGGATCACATTTTCACTCATCAAACACTCTCATCTTCAAACCCTAGAGTGAGAGTAGAGCTTTAGAGAGAGAGAGAGCTCCAATTGGAGAAGAAGAAGGGTGTTTCGGGTCAAACCTCGGGTATTAAAGTTGTTCTACTCGTCAACGGCATCATTTTGGCGGTATTGGTAAGTTCTAACTCCGAATTTCATCTTAGTGATTTGATATTCAAGTTAGGGTTTGAACTTAAATTGTTAATAAACCCATTCAAACTCTTGAATTGAGTTTGTGGATGCTAGTAATCGGGTTTATTGTTATTGTTGGTGGATTTTGTGTTGGTGAACTAATTGGCCATGGTTAGGACTTGTAATTGGGTTTAATCACTAGGTTTAGTGATTATGGAAGTATTGGAACCCATTTAGGGTTATTTGGTTGACTAATTTTGACTATGGGTCAAAATTAGGGTTTGGTGACGGTTATGACCCAATTGTTGATTTAATAAGGTTTATAAACTTAAAATGGATTAAGTTGAAGCATAGAACCGAGTTAAATATGTTTTGGTGTCAAAACTTGCTAATGGCGTGATATTGACTTCTTATGGGTCAAATTAGGGTTTAAGTATCTTTTTGGGCAAGATAGGTGTTTAACACCTATGATCGGGTTTAATTGGCGTATTAAGACCATTTTCACTTGTGTTAGTGATTATTGGTTAATTATGGGCGCGTTTTGTACTTGGAAGTGCATTTGGGTCGAATTTGCACTAAGTGTCAAATTGGGTTGGTTTGTAAATCTAATCTAAGTGTGTTGTTGAATTTGTGATAATGGAATAGGTGCTTTCCATTGACGAGTTGCAGATTACTTGGAAGCATTCTTCAAGACTTCAAGGTGAGTGTTAATATCCTATGTGCATATGTATGTGTAGGATGGGTGCGGGTCGGGGTGAAGTGTTTCTTGGTTATAGAGCTCACTTCACATATAGGAGGATTTGATGGACTTGTGTATAGGTCCAATTGGCACGGTTGTGCGTTTTAGTTGGCCACCTTTGGCGAAGTACGCGTTCGCGTGTACATTATCACACGTGGTTGTGATGTGGTTGATATAACCCCAATGGCGAAGGGTTAATATTGTGATGCGGACTTAGATATAACCCCAATGGCGAAGGGTAGTATTGTGAGTGGAATAATTATACGTATGTGTATATGACGTATTTATTTGTGGGTGTTATGGTATGAACCATCGAGCCGGTAGTGCCATAACATGTGTGTGATAGAGTGTGAACCACGAGCCGGTAGCACTATAAACTAAGATGTGAACCACGAGCCGGTAGCATCGAGTGTGAACCACGAGCCGGTAGCACTATAAACTAAGATGTGAACCACGAGCCGGTAGCATCGAGTGTGAACCACGAGCCTGTAGCACTATAAAATAATTGATGTGAACCACGAGCCGGTAGCATTGAGTGTGAACCACGAGCCGGTAGGACTATAAAAGAGTATGACTCAATTGCGTATGGTGTGAACCACGAGCCGGTAGCACCATAGCGTTATGGTTAACCTTGGGAGTTTTACGCGTTGTTATATATATATTGTATACGTATATTAATGTATTGTTGTGTTGTAGCTAACCCTCCGGGTGTATCTATTTGGCGTTGTTCACATCGTCATTGGTGAACTTATATTTCGTTGTTGTATCTTAGCTCGTGCTTAGTGTTTGTACGGTACGCCTAGACTAGCTTGCCTTTATGCTTGGTTGTTCGGTATGCGGTATTTGATATTTGTGTGGCGTATTTATTTTATACATATATATGTATGTAGTATATTATCATTCACTAAGCGTTAGCTTACCCTCTCGTTGTTGACTCTTTTTATAGATTGCATGCGGATGGTGGCTCGGGTAAGCGCGAGGATTAGAGGACTTGCATAGTTTGCGTAGAAGGCTTGCTTTTGGATTTATTAGGATTGGGTAGCGTATCCCCAATCGCCATGCTCGACTTTGTTTTGTATTAAAAGTCTTATGGTCGAAAATTGTATTTTGATACTTAAAGGGTAATTTGGGTCGATGTGGGCCCCGCTTCATAAACATAATTTTATTAATGGAACGTGTTAGTTCTACATATATTAATGTATGGTTAAAAGCGTTTTGTCTAAATACGTCGGGAAGTGGTCAAACATTTTTGCATTTCATGACTTTTTGGACAGGCCACTTTGGCGCGCCGCGCCATATGCTGTTCCAGCAAAAAAAAAATTATTTTATCCGTGTTATTGGTTGGTTAACGGGTTGGGTTGTTACAGGGATAGACAGATTACGGGTCCGGAAATAATACAAGAAACTATCGAGAAGATCATCCAAATTCAACAACGGTTGAAAACCGCCCAAAGTCAACAAAAGAGCTACGCTGACATTAAAAGAAAAGATATAGAATTTAAAATTGGAGAGATGGTCATGCTTAAGGTTGCACCTTGGAAAGGCGTTGTTCGATTTGGTAAACGAGGGAAATTAAATCCAAGGTATATTGGACCATTCAAGATTATTGATCGTGTCGGACCAGTAGCTTACAGACTTGAGTTACCTCAACAACTCACGGCTGTACATAACACTTTCCACGTCTCGAATTTGAAGAAATGTTTTGCTAAAGAAGATCTCACTATTCCGTTAGAAGAAATCCAAATCAATGAAGAACTTCAATTCATCGAAGAACCCGTCGAAATAATGGATCGTGAGGTTAAAAGACTAAAACAAAACAAGATACCAATTGTTAAGGTTCGATGGAATGCTCGTAGAGGACCTGAGTTCACCTGGGAACGAGAAGATCAGATAAAGAAGAAATACCCGTACTTATTTCCAGAAAATACGTCAACACCTCCAACTGCTTAAAATTTCGGGACGAAATTTATTTAACGGGTAGGTACTGTAGTGACCCGAACTTTTCCATGTTTATATATATTAAATGAAATTGATATTTACATTATTAAGTGTTTCTAACATGTTAAGCAATCAAACTTGTTAAGACTTGATTAATTGAAATAGGTTTCATATAGACAATTGACCACCCAAGTTGACCGGTGATTCACGAACGTTAAAACTTGTAAAAACTATATGATGACATATATATATATATATATATATATATATATATATATATATATATATATATATATATATATATATATATATATATATATATATATATATATATATATATATATATATATATATATATATATATATAGTTAACATGATATTATGATAAGTAAACATATCATTAAGTATATTAACAATGAACTACATATGTAAAAACAAGACTACTAACTTAATGATTTTCAAACGAGACATATATGTAACGATTATCGTTGTAACGACATTTAATTTATATATATCATATTAAGAGATATTCATACATCATAATATCATGATAATATAATAATTTAAAATCTCATTTGATATTATAAACATTGGGTTAACAACATTTAACAAGATCGTTAACCTAAAGGTTTCAAAACAACACTTACATGTAACGACTAACGATGACTTAACGACTCAGTTAAAATGTATATACATGTAGTGTTTTAATATTTATTCATACACTTTTGAAAGACTTCAAGACACTTATCAAAATACTTCTACTTAACAAAAATTCTTACAATTACATCCTCGTTCAGTTTCATCAACAATTCTACTCGTATGCACCCGTATTCGTACTCGTACAATATACAGCTTTTAGATGTATGTACTATTGGTATATACACTCCAATGATCAGCTCTTAGCAGCCCATGTGAGTCACCTAACATATGTGGGAACCATCATTTGGTAACTAGCATGAAATATCTCATAAAATTACAAAAATATGAGTAATCATTCATGACTTATTTACATGAAAACAAAATTACATATCCTTTATATCTAATCCATACACCAACGACCAAAAACACCTAAAAACACTTTAATTCTTCAATTTTCTTCATCTAATTGATCTCTCTCAAGTTCTATCTTCAAGTTCTAAGTGTTCTTCATAAATTCTACAAGTTCTAGTTTCATAAAATCAAGAATACTTCAAAGTTTGCTAGCTTACTTCCAATCTTGTAGAGTGATCATCCAACCTCAAGAAATCTTTCGTATTTACAGTAATATATCTTTCTAATACAAGGTAATACTCATATTCAAAATTTGATTCAATTTCTATAACTATAACAATCTTATTTCGAGTGAAAATCTTACTTGAACTGTTTTTGTGTCATGATTCTGCTTCAAGAACTTTCAAGCCATCCAAGGATCCTTTGAAGCTAGATTAATTTTTCTCATTTCCATTAGCTTTATCCAGAAAACTTGAGGTAGTAATGATGTTCATAACATCATTCGATTCATACATATAAAGCTATCTTATTCGAAGGTTTAAACTTGTAATCACTAGAACATAGTTTAGTTAATTCTAAACTTGTTCACAAACAAAAGTTAATCCTTCTAACTTGACTTTTAAAATCAACTAAACACATGTTATATATCTATATGATATGCTAACTTAATGATTTAAAACCTGGAAACACGAAGAACACCGTAAAACCGGACATACGCCGTCGTAGTAACACCGCGGGCTGTTTTGAGTTAGTTAATTAAAAACTATGATAAACTTTGATTTAAAAGTTTTTCTTCTAGGAAAATGATTTTTCTTATGAACATGAAACTATATCCAAAAATCATGGTTAAACTCAAAGTGAAAGTATGTTTTCCAAAATGGTCATCAAGATATCATTTTTTTGACGGAAATGACTACCTCTTTAGTAATTGACATGTAACTTAATTTTCTGACTATAAACCTATACTTTTCTGTTTATATTCTTAAATTATAGTTCAATATGAAACCATAGCAATTTGATTCACTCAAAACGGATTTAAAATGAAGAAGTTATGGGTAAAACAAGATTGGATAATTTTTCTCATTTTAGCTACGTGAAAATTGGTAACAAATCTATTCCAACCATAACTTAATCAACTTGTATTGTATATTATGTAATCTTGAGATACCATAGACACGTATACAATGTTTCGACCTATCATTTCGACACATCTATATATATTTCGAAACAACCATAGACACTCTATATGTAAATGTTGGAGTTAGCTATACAGGGTTGAGGTTGATTCCAAAATATATATAGTTTGAGTTGTGATCAATACTGAGATATGTATACACTGGGTCATGGATTGATTCAAGATAATATATATCGATTTATTTCTGTACATCTAACAGTGGACAACTAGTTGTAGGTTACTAACGAGGACAGCTGACTTAATACACTCAAATCTTTAAAACATAATAAAAAATGGTTGTAATTATATTTTGATCATTGATATCTATGTACATATTTGTATAGGTTCGTGAATCGATCCGTGGCCAAGTCTTATTTCCGAGGAAGAAAATATCTGTGAAAGTGAGTTATAGTCCCACTTTTAAAATCTAATATTTTTGGGATGAGAATACATGCAGGGTTTATAAATGATTTACAAAATAGACACAAGTACGTGAAACTACATTCTATGGTTGAATTATCGAAATCGAATATGCCCTTTTTATTAAGTCTGTTAATTTAAGAATTAGGGAACAGAAACCCTAATTGACGTGAATTCTAAAGATAGATCTATTGGGCCTAACAAACCCCATCCAAAGTACCGGATGCTTTAGTACTTCGAAATTTATATCATATCCGAAGGGTGTCCCAGAATGATGGGGATATTCTTATATATGCATCTTGTTAATGTCGGTTACCATGTGTTCACCATATGAATGATTTTTATCTCTATGTATGGGATGTGTATTGAAATATGAAATCTTGTGGTCTATTGTTACGATTTAATATATATATAGGTTAAACCTATAACTCACCAACATTTTTGTTGACGTTTAAAGCATGCTTATTCTTAGGTGAATACTAAGAGTTTCCGCTGTTGCATACTAATATAAGGACAAGATTTGGAGTCCATGCTTGTATGATATTGTATAAAAACTGCATTCAAGAAACGTATTTCGATGTAACATATTTGTATTGTAAACCATTATGTAATGGTCGTGTGTAAACAGGATATTTTAGATTATCATTATTTGATAATCTACGTAAAGCTTTTTAGACCTTTATTGACGAAATAAAGGTTATGGTTTGTTTTAAAAATGAATGCAGTCTTTGGAAAAACGTCTCATATAGAGGTCAAAACCTCGCAACGAAATCAATTAATATGGAACGTTTTTAATCAATAAGAACGGGACATTTCACGAAGGACCAATTGGATTGAAACGGTGGACCGAGAAGGTCGAATCGGTGTTTGCCATAAGTAAGTGTACTGAAGAGGAAAAAGTTAAGTACGCTACGTATACCTTCACAGCTACTGCGTTAACATGGTGGAACACCTATCTTGAACATGTAGGACAAAATACTGCTTACGCACTACCATGGTCGGCATTCAAGCAATTGATGAACGAGCAGTATTGTCCTAGAAACGAAGTCAATAAGCTCAAGGTAGAGCTTAGAGAGTTACGAACACAAGGGTTCGACATTACCATATATGAACGACGATTCACAGAGTTGTGCCTATTATGTCCAGGAACGTTCGAAGATGAAGAAGAGAAGATCGACTCATTTATAAAAGGGTTACCAGTAAGGATTCAAGAAGATGTGAGTTCACACGAGTCCACTTCCATACAAAAGGCAAGTCGAATGGCTCATAAACTCATAAATCAGATTGAGGGAAGAATTAAAGAGCAGGCGGCCGAAGAAGCCAACATGAAACAACTCAAGAAGAAGTGGGAGGAAAACGGTGACAAGAATCACCAATACAACAACAACAACAACAACAATTACAACCACAACAATAATCGCAACAATAACTGTAATCCCAACAATAACTACAACAACCGTTCTAACAACCATAACAATCCCAACAACAACCTCAATAACAACAACGGCAACAAAAACCAAAAATGCCAAAGGTGTAAAGAGTACCACCAGAATGGGTTCTGCACGACATTTTGCACCAAGTGTAAAAGAACTGGCCATGGTGCAAAAAAGTGTGAGATCTACGGACCAAAGTTTAACAGAACTAAAGGAACAAATAGTGGCAAACCAAGTAATGCCACCTTTGTTTGTTATGAATGTGGAAAACCGGGCCACATTAGAAGTAATTGCCCGAATCAGGGGAATACTAATGGGCAGGGCCGCAGAAGAGTTTTCAATATTAATACGGCAGAAGCGCAGAAAGACCCGGAGCTTGTTACGGGTACATTTCTTATTGATAATAAATCTGCTTATGTTTTATTTGATTCGGGTGCGGATAGAAGCTATATGAGTAGAGATTTTTGTGCTAAGTTAAGTTGCCCATTGATGCCTTTGAATAGTAAATTTTTACTCGAATTAGCAAACGGTAAATTAATTTTAGCAGATAATATATGTCGGGATAGAGAAATTAAACTGGGGGATGAAACGTTTAAAATTGATTTAATACCAGTCGAGTTAGGGAGTTTTGATGTAATAATTGGTATGGACTGGTTAAAAAGGGTGAGAGCAGAGGTCGTTTGTTACAAAAATGCGATTCGCATTATGCGTGAAAAAGAAAAACCTTTAATGGTGTACGGAGAAAAGAACAATGCGAAATTAAATCTTATTAGTAGTTTGAAGGTGCAAAAACTAATAAGAAAAGGTTATTACGTCATTCTAGCACACATCAAGGACGTTAAACCTGAAGAAAAGAACATCAGTGATGTTCCTGTCGCAAAAGAATTTCCCGATGTATTTCCGAAAGAATTACCGGGATTACCCCCACGTCGATCCGTTGAATTTCAAATAGACCTTGTACCAGGAGCTGCACTAATAGCTCGTGCTCCATACCGACTCGCACCCAGCAAAATGAAAGAATTACAAAGTCAATTACAGGAACTTTTAGAGCGTGGTTTCATTTGACCAAGTACATCACCACGGGGAGCTCCTGTTCTGTTTGTCAAGAAGAAATATGGTACATTTAGGTTGTGTATCGACTACTGAGAGTTGAACAAACTTACCATCAAGAACCGCTACCCACTACCGAGAATCGACGACTTATTTGATCAACTACAAGGCTCGTCGGTTTATTCGAAGATTGATTTACGTTCTGGGTATCATCAAATGCGGGTGAAGGAGGATGACATTCTGAAGACTGCTTTAGGGACGCGTTACGAACATTACGAGTTTATGGTTATGCCATTTGGGTTGACTAACATACCAGCTGTGTTCATGGACCTCATGAACCGAGTGTGTGGACCATACCTTGACAAGTTTGTCATTATTTTCATCGATGACATACTTATTTACTCAAAGAATGACCAAGCGCATGAAGAACATTTGAGAAAAGTGCTAGAGTTGTTAAGAAAAGAAAAACTGTACGCTAAGTTTTCAAAGTGTGCATTTTGGTTGGAAGAAGTTCAATTCCTCGGTCATATAGTGAACAAAGAAGGTATTCAAGTGGATCCAGCAAAAATTGAAACCGTTGAAAAGTGGGAAACCTCGAAAACTCCGAAACACATACGCCAATTTTTAGGGCTAGCTGGTTATTACAGGAGATTCATCCAAGATTTTTCCAAAATAGCAAAACTCTTGACTGCGTTAACGCATAAAGGGAGGAAATTTGAATGGAAGGATGAACAAGAAAAAGCGTTTCAATTGTTGAAGAAAAAGTTAACTACGGCACCTATATTGTCATTACCTGAAGGGAATGATGATTTTGTGATATATTGTGACGCCTCAAAGCAAGGTCTCGGTGGTGTATTAATGCAACAAACGAAAGTAATTGCTTATGCGTCTAGACAATTGAAGATTCACGAGCAGAATTATACGACGCATGATTTGAAATTAGGCGCGGTTGTTTTTGCATTAAAGACCTGGAGGCACTACTTATATGGGGTCAAAAATATTATATATACCGACCACAAAAGTCTTCAACACTTATTTAATCAGAAACAACTGAACATGAGGCAGCGCAGATGGATTGAATTATTGAATGATTACGAATTTGAGATTCGTTACCACCCGGGGAAGGCAAATGTGGTAGCCGACACCTTGAGTAGAAAGGACAGAGAACCTATTCGAGTAAAAGCTATGAATAAAATGATTCACATTAACCTTACTACTCAAATAAAGGAGGCGCAACAAGGAGTTTTAAAAGAGGGAAACTTAAGGGATGAAATACCCAAAGGATCGGAGAAACATCTTAATATTCAGGAAGACGAAACTCGGTATAGGGCTGGAAGAATTTGGGCACCAAAATTTGGAGATATGAGATAAATGGTACTTAGAGAAGCTCATAAAACCAGATACTTAATACATCCTGGAACGAGAAATATGTAAAAGGATCTTAAGAAACATTTTTGGTGGCTGGGTATGAAAGCCGATGTTGCTAAATATGTAGGAGAATGTTTGATGTGTTCTAAGGTCAAAGCTGAGCATCAGAAACCATTAGGTCTACTTCAACAACCCGAAATCCAGGAATGGAAATGGGAAAACATTACCATGGATTTTATCACTAAATTGCCAAGTACTGCAAGTGGTTTTGATACTATTTAGGTAATAGTTGATCGTCTCACCAAATCAGCACACTTCCTGCCAATAAGAGAAGATGACAATATGGAGAAGTTAGCACGACTGTATTTGAAGGAAGTCGTCTCCAGACATGGAATACCAATCTCTATTATCTCTGATAGGGATGGCAGATTTATTTCAAGATTCTGGTAGACATTACAGCAAGCATTAGGAACTCGTCTAGACATGAGTACTGCCTATCATCCACAAACTGATGGGCAGAGCGAAAGTATGATACAAATGCTTGAAGACATGCTACGAGCATGTGTTATTGATTTCGGAAACAGTTGGGATCGACATCTACCGTTAGCAGAATTTTCCTACAACAACAGTTACCATTCAAGTATTGAGATGGCGTCATTTGAAGCACTATATGGTAGAAAGTGTAGGTCTCCAATTTGTTGGAGTGAAGTGGAGGATAGACAGATTACGGGTCTGGAGATAATACAAGAAACTACCGAGAAGATCATCTAAATTCAACAACAGTTGAAAACCGCCTAAACTCGACAAAAGAGCTACGCTGACATTAAAAGAAAAGATATAGAATTTGAAAATGGAGATATGGTCATGCTTAAAGTTTCACCTTGGAAAGGTGTTGTTCGATTTGGGAAACGAGTGAAATTAAATCCAAGGTATATTGGACCATTCAAGATTATTGATCGTGTCGGACCAGTAGCTTACCGACTTGAGTTACCTTAACAACTCGCGGCTGTACATAACACTTTCCACATCTCGAATTTGAAGAAATTTTTTGCTAAAGAAGATCTCACTATTCCGTTAGACAAAATCCAAATCAACAAAAAACTTCAATTCATCGAAGAAACCGTCGAAATAATGGATCGTGAGGTTAAAAGACTTAAGCAAAACAAAATACCAATTGTTAAGGTTCGATGGAATGCTCATAGAGGACCCGAGTTCACCTAGGAATGAGAAGATCAGATGAAGAAGAAATTCCCGCACTTATTTCCAGAAGATACGACAACACCTCCAACTGCTTAAAATTTCGGGACGAAATTTATTTAACGGGTAGGTACTGTAGTGACCCGAACTTTTCCATGTTTATATATATTAAATGAAATTGATATTTATATAATTAAGTGTTTCCAACATGTTATGTAATCAAACTTTTAAGACTTGATTAATTGAAATAGGTTTTATATAGACAATTGACCACCCAAGTTGACCGGTGATTCACGAACGTTAAAACTTGTAAAAACTATATGATGTCATATATGTGGATATATATATAGTTAACATGGTATTATGATAACTAAACATATCATTAAGTATATTAACAATGAACTACATATGTAAAAACAAGACTACTAACTTAAGGATTTCGAAACGAGGCATATATGTAACGATTATCGTTGTAACGAAATTTAAATGTATATATATATATATATATATATATCATATTTAGATATATTAATATATCATAATATCATGATAATATAATAATTTAACATCTCATTAGATATAATAAACAATGGGTTAACAACATTAAATGAGATTGTTAACTTAAAGGTTTCAAAACAACACTTACATGTAACGACTAACGATGACTTAACGACTCAGTTAAAATGTATATACATGTAGTGTATTTAGATGTATTAATATAATTTTGGAAGAATTCAAGACATATATCAAAACACTCATACTTAACGAAAATGGTTACAGTTACATTCCCATTCTTTTTTCATCAAGAATTCTAGTCGTATTCATACCCGTATTATACACAGCTTCTAGACGTACTTACTATGGGTATATACCAATAGAAACTAGCATGGGATTCCACTCTTGATTATATCATGCATGACTAATCAATTTTAACTTCTACCATGAACTAGTCAACTAACTAGAACTCCTTTTAACCCCACTCACCACTCACCACTTACCACTCATCATTCACTCCATTTCACTTCCAATTCTCTTTCTAATTCTCTCTCAACACACACACACACACACACACACACACACTTATGAAAGAATTTTTCTAGTAGCTAATCATCATCTTCATCAAAAATTACTTCAAGAATCAAGCTATAATCATCTTAGGAAAAACACTTCAAGAACACTTCAAAAATCCTTTCAAGTTTACTAGTTTACTTCCAACCTTTCTAATCCATTCCAAGAAATCATCTAAGATCAAGAAACCTTTGTTATTTATAGTAGGTTATCTTTCTTATTCAAGGTAATATTCATATTCAAACTTTGATTCAATTTCTAAAACTATAAACTATGTTAATTCGAGTAAAAATCTTACTTGAACTTGTTTTGTGTCATGATCCTACTTCAAGAACTTTCAAGCCATCCAAGATCCTTTGAAGCTAGATCATTTCTTGTCACTTCCAGTAGGTTTACCTACTAAACTTGAGGTAGTAATGATATTCATAACATCATTCGATTCATATATATAAAACTATCTTATTCGAAGGTTTAAACTCGTAATCACTAGAACATAGTTTAGTTGATTCTAAACTTATTCACAAACAAAAGTTAATCCTTCTAACTTGACTTTTAAAATCAACTAAACACATGTTCTATATCTATATGATATGCTAACTTAATGATTTAAAACCTGAAAACACAAAAAACACCATAAAACTGGATATACGCTGTCGTAATAACACCGCGGGCTATTTTGGGTTAGTTAATTAAAATCTATGTTAAACTTTGATTTAAAAGTTGTTCTTCTGGGAAAATGATTTTTCTTATGAACATTGAATTATATCCAAAAATCATGGTTAAACTCAAAGTGGAAGTATGTTTTCCAAAATGGTCATCTAGACATTGTTCTTTTGACTGAAATGCTACCTTTACAAAAATGACTTGTAACCTATGTTTCTGACTATAAACTTATACTTTTTATGTATAGATTCATAAACTTAAGTTCAATATGAAACCATAGCAATTAGATTCACTCAAAACGGATTTAAAACGAAGAAGTTATGGGTAAAACAAGATTGGATATTTTTGCTTGTTGTAGCTACGTGAAAATTGGTAAAAAAATCTATATTAATCATATCCTAGCTAACTCATATTGTATTATACATGTATTCTAATATATTATGTAATCTTGGGATACCATAGACACGTATGCAAATGTTTTGACATATCATATCGACCCATGTATATATGTTATTTGGAACAACCATAGACACTCTATATGCAGTAATGTTGGAGTTAGCTATATAGGGTTGAGGTTGATTCCAAAAATATATATACTTTGAGTTGTGATCTATCCTGAGATGTGTATACTCTGGGTCGTGGATTGATTCAAGATAATATATATCGATTTATTTCTGTACATCTAACTATGGACAACTAGATGTAGGTTACTAACGAGGACAGCTGACTTAATAAACTTAAAACAGTAAAACGTATTAAAAATGTTGTAAATATATTTTCAACATACTTTGATATATATGTACATATTTGGTATAGGTTCGTGAATCGACCAGTGGCTAAGTCTTACTTCCCGATGAAGTAAAAATCTGTGAAAGTGAGTTATAGTTCCACTTTTAAAATCTAATATTTTGGGATGAGAATACATGCAATTTTATAAATATTTTACGAAATAGACACAAGTAAATGAAACTACTTTATATGGATGAATGATTGAAGGCGAATATGCCCCTTTTTAGCTTGGTAGCCTAAGAATTTGGGAACAGACCCCTAAATTGACGCGAATCCTCAAGATAGATATATCGGGCCCAACAAGCCCCATTCTAGAATTTGGAATGCTTAAGTACTTCGACTTTATCATGTCCGATGGGTGTCCCGGATTGATGGGGATATTCTATATGCATCTTGCTAATGTCGGTTACCAGGTGTTCACCGTATGAATGATTTTTATCTCTATGTATGGGATGTATTGAAATATGAAATATTGTGGTCTATTATTATGATTTAATAATATATAGGTTAAACCTATAAATCTCCAACATTTTTGTTGACGTTTTAAGCATGTTTATTCTCAGGTGATTATTAAGAGCTTCCGCTGTTGCATACTAAAATAAATACAAGATTTGAAGTCCATGCTTGTATGCTATTATGTAAAAACTGCATTCAAGAAACTTATTTTTGATGTAATATATTCTTATTGTAAACTATTATGTAATGGTCGTGTGTAAACGGTATATTTTAGATTATCATTATTTGATAATCTACGTAATGCTTGATAAACCTTTATCGATAAAATAAAGGTTATGGTTGTTTTAAAAATGAATGCAGTCTTTGAAAAATGTCTCATATAGAGGTCAAAACCTCGCGATGAAATCAATTAATATGGAACGTTTATAATCAATATGAACGGGACATTTCAGCCATGATAGCTTAATTTATCTGTATGTTGCCATAATAGAAGTTTGGGTTAGCGTAATTATATTAATTTAGTACTATTACTGTTATAATACTGAATTAGGAAGTCTGATAGATTTGTATGCTAGCATCTTAAGGATTGACCAACTTAGGTTGTGATCAGGACTTGTCCACCTATATGAAATTAGCTACTTCATAGGATTAAGACCCCTGGTTATACTGTATCTGAAGATTCTATGAACTCGGTATGGCCGGAGTTCCCGAGAGGCATCTAATGCACTTTTAGGACACGGAACCTAGGAATTGAGACATGAATGACCTAGTATGCCTATTGACTGTTTCGAAGAGACCTCTTAGGAGCTATTAAGATCTAGTTAGTGCCTTTACTGTATGACCCAAGCCTATTGCATGTTCTTGTCTGATTGTTGCCCTAGGTCTTAGTCATATCAACTGTTTAGGTATTCATTAGGTTTCTATCTACTTTACTATCAGTATGTTAACTGTAATGCTGTATAATGTTTGATTTGTTGTGATCTCATTAGTATGATGGAATGGTTGTTAGTTTTCATTTAAGGTTTTGCCAACTTAAACCGACGGACTCCTTTCGTTTGTGATCAGTGTTCAATCAACATGGCATGTTGTTATTCAGTTACCTAAACTGATAACGAGGTTTAGGATTAGAGCTTATCTCACTAATAAACCTAGTACTCTACTGAGGATAACCTCCGAGGTATTGTTACACTTCAGTTATACGACCAAGTGACATACTTCTCACTGCTCAAAGAGAACTCCAAGAGTTCAGAGTTAAGTAGGTCTGTGTAATTGGCTCATCCAACCAGATCTACATCATTCCAAGCATAGTCTTAACATAACCATGATTACCTTTCCCTAACCCAACTCTGATATCTTGGTCAACATTTTCCTGATCTGCATACTCCGGATATCCTTCCACTTTATTTACTTTTCTGCATTTAGGACCTTTAGCTAAAATCAACTACTATCTTTTATCTAGGTAATTTAACTAAAAGACAGTTATCCACTTGATCTTCAATTCGTAAATCAGCATAAAATTCGACACTAGGTTAACTTACACCTTCTACACTTTAGAAAGTAAAAGTAAATTTAGGCCCCGCAAAATATAAATTAACCGAAAATCTCTGCATGCTATACCGAATCTAACGCACTGCGACCTAACGACACTGCACGAATAAAACCTTCCGTTTTGGCTATATCAGACTCCTAGGCCGACGGTTTGAGCAAGGGAGGAGGGAGTTCATTTTTCTTTTTCTTTTTTTGTTACTTATAAGCTAGTTTTTACTTCATTTCACACAAACATCTTACTTATACCACTTTACTCCCAACTTTCCTCTCTAGATTGTAAGTAATATATCTTTTTCTTTCTTCTTTTTTTTTCTTTGAAAACTGAATACTATCATCATCATTCTACTTGTTGTTGTTTGTTGTTAAAGATTAAGCTTTCTAGCTTGTATCTTCAGGTAATCTTGCTTCTTCCATCCTTTGTTTGATGAGAAGTCAAGAACAAGAATCTAAGCTTGTTAGCTTATGATTCTAAACTTGAAGTATTATAAAGATCTAAAGTTCATAAGCTTTAAGATCTTACTTGTATTCATGTTTTGTAAACTTAAAGTTTATTTTCTTAAGATCCAAGCTTTGGCTTGAATCTTCTTAAGTATGAAACAACCATGAACTTGTTACTTGTAACTTTAATTTATTTCTTCCTTTTGTAAGTATTTAAATTCGTGACTTTATTATTTTGGTCAAGTGTTACTATTTAACCTTGATCTCATTTTTCTTAAAACTAAAGTTTAAACTTTGTAAGTTCAAGAATATGGAAGTTAAACTTTCTAGTTATAACTTTAAACACTTATGTTGGATCTAAGTTTCTATAGCTTATAGTCTTCCAAATTTTGTCTAAAACAAAAGCTTATAAGCTTATATACATTTTACAAGATAAAAAACTATGTTTCATAACTTATGGTTTTATTAAAGTAAAGATCCAAGTTCCATAACTTAGGGTTTAACTTAAAAACACTAGATCTAGACTTTCTAGTCTAGGATCTTCAAGATCTAACTAAGATCTAAGTTCTACAACTTAAGATCTTGTTTATTTAGTTTATATTCAAGTTTATAGCTTAATATTACTATTAGAATTCATGTATGTGTCGGATTTAAGATCTTGATGTAACTTTGGTTCATCAACCTTCTTACAACCCTTAAATGAGTTGTGCTACATATCTTAGACATACACTAGTATCATAATGGTCAAAACTTGGTAAAGATGATGCAAACACATCAATGAGTTGTACACTTGAAGCTACAAGCATCAAGGATGAGAACCGTGATGAACATCAATAACCAAGAACCCACCGGAGCACTTTGCTTACTTTTTTTGAGGTCTGATCAATAACCTGGACTACAGGAAAAGTTGATTTCCAGATTTTTCGGTTAGAGTAGATGAATTTTCGTTTAGGACTCGTCTTAATCCGATTAACGGTTTAGGATTTATAGTCTTCCGAAAGTCACTACACCTTTGTAACGTTGTGCTGAAATTTCTGACCTACTCGCACTTAAACCGTCGCCATGGTCAAACGAAGACGAGTTTGGTTCTGAAAATTGGTCAATGGTTGGAGGACTCACATACGGAGCCATAGCCACTGACTACGCGTCTTTTCGATTTGTGTAAAGGCCGTAGCAGCTGAACGAAGTCAGCCTTTGTTTCAATATCTATTCTTGATTGAAAACTTACCTTACTTTTTACTTATGTTGTTGAATGATGATGATACTTAAGACCTAATTTACATACTTTTAAAACCTTTGGGAACAATTTACTGACTTAGTAACTTTTGTCTTAGGTTGAGGACCTTTCGGACCAACTACTTGCTTACTTATCTCGTATCGACTTTACTACTTTTCACTGTGAGTTATAGCATCCCTTTTACTTTAACTATTTTGGGAAATGAGAATACATGCGCTTTTTTTACATTTTACATACTAGGCACGAATACTTAAACTTTATATATGTGTGGGTTATACAACAGCATAAACTTTCCCCTTAGCTCGGTAACGTTTAATCATTGGTCTTTGAACCGGTGAACGCGAATCTTAGATATGGATCCATAGGGTTTGACATCCCCACTCGGGCTAGTCGCGCTAGCATTTAATGGGTGTTTAATACTTCGTAAACTTACGCACTCGCCAAGTGTACTTTTAGGGGGTGATATTACGTTAAGTTAATTACCAAGTGCCCACGGTTGAGCATATACTTTTCATACTGTTTTGAAATACCGAAATCTCGTGGCCTACCTTACATTACTATTACATTTAAACTATAGCTCACCAACATTCATGTTGACGTTTTTAAGTATGTTTTCTCAGGTGCTTAGAGGTTTGATGCTTCCGCTGTAGTAGTCTTGCTGTGTAGACTCCCGCTGCTTTTGTTAGAGATGTCTCCGCATGAAACGTTTACCTTGCATTCACAAACTATGTTACTTTTGAAACAATGAATTTGTAATGACCATTGGGCCTCGTACTTATGTTAATTGCTTCTATTCGTAGAAGCCTACTATCGTTTGTAAAACTTATGACGTTGGTTATGACGTCACCCTTTCTTATGAATGCAAACTTTTTTTTTAAAACAGCATATAGTGTTTGACCTTGTAATGATCCTGTTGTTGATGATCCGTACACGTTAATTTTGTACGGGGCGTCACATTTGGTATCATAGCATTGGTTGTAGGGAATTAGGTTGCATTAGTGAGTCTAGACCAGACCGAGTAGGATTCACTAATAGGACTAATCTACAACTTGTTAGTTTACTTGTTTCTGCGAAACTTGCTGCATGCTGCTGCTTACTTTTACTGCTACTTGTTTTCACTACGCATGCTACTATCTACTTTCGATTGCATGATACTTCTATAGGATTTGTTATTATTGACATGCTATTTACTGCTATAGATGATCTAGACTGTCATAATTACTTTGCCTAATAGGTGCTTGCTATATGACTTACTGACATGGAAAAAGTTATTTTTCCTTGTTCAGATGTCGGATATCCCGCACATTATCATTGACTTGGAGAGCGACTTAGATTCATCTGCCACCTAGCCTGCTACTGCTGCCGACTCACAGATCCCGTCATCGCTACCCTCCAGTGACTCTGGTGATTCATCCTCTAGGGATAGTACCCACGCACCTGACCTGATGATCATCTCCGATGGAGATGAGGATGCAGAGGAGATTCCAGCTCCACCTATCCCAGGACCCCCGGAGCCACATCACCATTGCGGTGGTGCTGTGATTCCTGGGGAAAATGGGGACGGTCCTTTCCGTAATCAGTGAGGACATTGGGTCAAACGCCTTACTGATGGACGTGTCGTGCCGATCCCGCCTAGCAGATATCGACTGATGACCACCGATTGAGCAGATCCACCCTTAGATGATCCAGACGACTCATCATCCGATGACTCCAGCGAGGAGGATTCCGACGAAGATTCCGACGAGGACCTTCAGGAGGCGCCCGTGCAGCCGCCCTCTACCCCGCCGAAGAAGCGGTATCGTTTCGATGATACTGTTATTCCAGGGGTTAACGGAGGTAGACCGTTCGTGGACGCACGCGGACAGTTGGTTAGGGTTACCGCCCGTAAGCGGGTTGTGCCTTACACTGCCGATCCATTTGTGCGTAAGGCTTCCCGTTACGCATCGTCTACTTCTGGTACTGGACCGTCTGCACCACCAGCTCCACCAGCATCATCTGCAACACCAGCTCCACCTGTACCATCTACACCACCTGCCCCACCAGCATCCCCCGTCGTCGAGGAACTGAAGAGGGAAGTGCATATCCTCCGTGCTCGGGTAACTAAGCTTAAGGACCAGGTGTCCCACATGATGGACATCCTTTACCCACCGTCACCATAGGCCTATTGTATTAGATTTCATTATGTAATTCCGTTTGTAGTTTCATGTTTTACTCATGTATTGTACGAACCTTATGCGTATGTATGCAACTTTCTTATTAATGAATGGAACTTTGTGTTGTTAAATTTCTGTACGATGTTCTATTTACGTTACTATATGATGATTTTGTGGTATTTGTATCTAGTTGCATTACTTAATTAACATGCGATGTGTTGATTCCATGTTGGTTACCATATACCGTATTATTATTTATTGAATGCTGGATTTTGACTTAAGTCAAAACTTTTGTTCAGAAGAATAATGGCAAATGGAAGAGTTTCACAGGAAATACCCACAGTGGCACAGATTGAGGAAATGATAACTGCTCGAGTAGCCGAAGTAATTGCGAATGTCAACCCCCAAGCTCCACCGGTTAACCAGCACAATCATAACGGGTGCACTTATAAGGAATTTCAAAGCTGCAAGCCCCACAATTTCAGTGGTATTGAGGGGCCAGTTGGACTGACAAGATGGTTTGTGAAATTGGAAGCTGTGTTCTGTGTGAGCAACTGCTCAGAAATGAACAAAACTAAGTATGCCTCCTGTACACTGTCGAACGGCGCTTTAACCTGGTGGAACACACTTGCTCAGGCAAAGGGTATTGACGAGGCTTATGCTACACAATGGGAGGAATTTAAGGGGGCTATGATCGAGGAGTACTGCCCCAGAACTGAAATGTCCCGTTTATATTGATTATAAACATTCCATATTATTTGATTTCGTCGCGAGGTTTTGACCTCTATATGAGACGTTTTTCAAAGACTGTATTCATTTTTAAAGTAACCATAACCTTTATTTTATCGATAAAGGTTTAAAAGGCATTACGTAGATTATCAAATAATGATAATCTAAAATATACCGTTTACACACGACCATTACATAATGGTTTACATTAAGAATATATTACATCAAAAATAAGTTTCTTGAATGCAGTTTTTACATAATATCATACAAGCATGGACTCCAAATCTTGTCCTTATTTTAGTATGCAACAGCGGAAGCTTTTAATAATCACCTGAGAATAAACATGCTTAAAATGTCAACAAATTTTTTTGGTGAGTTATAGGTTTAACCTATATATTATCAAATCATAATAATAGACCACAAGATTTCATATTTCAATACATCCCATACATAGAGATAAAAATCATTCATACGGTGAACACCTGGTAACCGACATTAACAAGATGCATATAAGAATATCCCCATCATTCCGGGACATCCATCGGACATGATATAAAAACTCGAAGTACTAAAGCATCTGCTACAACGGATGGAGTTTGTTGAGCCCAATAGATCTATCTTTAGGATTCGCGTCAATTAGTAGACTGGTTTACTAATTCTTAGATTACCAAGTAAAAGGGGCATATTCGGCTTCGATCGTTCAACCATAGAAAGTAGTTTCATGTACTTGTGTCTATTTTGTAAAACATTTATAAAGCTGCATGTATTCTCATCCCAAAAATATTAGATTTTAAAAGTGGGACTATAACACACTTTCACAGATTTTTACTTCGTTGAGAAGTAAGACTTGGCCACTGGTCGATTCACGAACCTATAACAAATATGTACATATATAACAAAGTATGTTCAAAATATATTTACAACACTTTTAATACATTTTGATGTTTTAAGTTTATTAAGTCAGCTGTCGTCGTTAGTAACCTACAACTAGTTGTCCAAAGTTAGATGTACAGAAAAAAATTGATATATATTATCTTGAATCAATCCACGACCTAGTGTATACATGTCTCAGGCTAGATCACAACTCAAAGTATATATATTTTTGGAATCAACCTCAACTCTGTATAGCTAACTCCCACATTACTGCATATAGAGTGTCTATGGTTGTTCCAAATAATATATACACATGGGTCGATATGATATGTCAAAACATTTGCATACGTGTCTATGGTATCCCAAGATTACATAATATATTAGAATACATGTATAATACAATATAAGTTAGCTAGGATATGATTAATATAGATTTGTTACCAATTTTCACGTAGCTACAACAAGAAAAAATATCCAATTTTGTTTTACCCATATCTTATTCGTTTTAAATCCGTTTTGAGTGAATCAAATTACTATGGTTTCATATTGAACTCTATTTTATGAATCTAAACAGAAAATGTATAGGTTTATAGTCAGAAATATAAGTTACAAGTCGTTTTTGTAAAGGTAGTCATTTCAGTCGAAAGAACGACGTCTAGATGACCATTTTAGAAAACATACTTCCACTTTGAGTATAACCATGATTTTTGGATATAGTTTCATGTTCATAAGAAAAATCATTTTTCCAGAAGAACAACTTATAAATCAAAGTTTATCATAGTTTTGAATTAACTAACCCCAAACAGCCCGCGGTGTTACTACGACGGCGTATGTCCGGTTTTACAGTGTTCTTCGTGTTTTCAGGTTTTAAATCATTAAGTTAGCATATCATATAGATATAAAACATGTGTTTAGTTGATTTTAAAAGTCAAGTTAGAAGGATTAACTTTTGTTTGCGAACAAGTTTAGAATTAACTAAACTATGTTCTAGTGATTTCAAGTTTAAACCTTCGAATAAGGTAGTTTTATATATATGAATCGAATGATGTTATGAACATTATTACTACCTCAGGTTTTGTGGATAAACCTACTAGAAATGAGAAAAATAGATCTAGCTTCAAAGGATCCTTGGATGGCTTGAAAGTTCTTGAAGCAGAATCATGACACGAAAACAAGTTCAAGTAAGATTTCCACTTGAAATAAGATTGTTATAGTTATAGAAATTGAATCAAAGTTTGAATATGAGTATTACCTTGTATTAGAAATATATCTTACTGTAAATAAGAAAGATTTCTTGAGGTTGGATGATCACTTTACAAGATTGGAAGTAAGCTAGCAAACTTAGAAGTATTCTTGATTTTATGAAACTAGAACTTATAGAATTTATGAAGAACACTTAGAACTTGAAGATAGAACTTGAGAGAGATCAATCTGATGAAGAAAATTGAAGAATGAAAGTGTTTGTAGGTGTTTTTGGTCGTTGGTATATGGATTAGATATAAAGGATGTGTAATTTTGTTTACATGTAAATAAGTCATGAATGATTACTAATATTTTTGTAATTTTATGAGATATTTCATGCTAGTTGCCAAATGATGGTTCACACATGTGTTAGGTAACTCGCATGGGCTGCTAAGAGCTAATCATTGGAGTGTATATACCAATAGTACATACATCTAAAAGCTGTGTATTGTACGAGTATGAATACGGGTGCATACGAGTAGAATTGTTGATGAAGCTGAACCAGGATGTAATTGTAAGCATTTTTGTTAAGTAGAAGTATTTTGATAAGTGTATTGAAGTCTTTCAAAAGTTTATGAATACATATTAAAACACTACATGTATATACATTTTAACTGAGTCGTTAAGTCATCGTTAGTCGTTATATGTAAGTGTTGTTTTGAAACCTTTAGGTTAACGATCTTGTTAAATGTTGTTAAGCCAATGTTTATAATATCAAATGAGATTTTAAATTATTATATTATCATGATAATATGATGTATGAATATATCTTAATATGATATATATACATTAAATGTCGTTACAACGATAATCGTTACATATATGTCTCGTTTCAAAATCATTAAGTTAGTAGTCTTGCTTTTACATATGTAGTTCATTGTTAATATACTTAATGATATGTTTACTTATCATAATATCATGTTAACTATATATATATATATATATATATATATATATATATATATATATATATATATATATATATATATATATATATATATATATATATATATATATATATATATATATATATATATATATATATATATATATCCATATATATGTCATCATATAGTTTTTACAAGTTTTAACGTTCGTGAATCACCGGTCAACTTGGGTGGTCAATTGTCTATATGAAACCTATTTCAATTAATCAAGTCTTAAAAAGTTTGATTGCTTAACATGTTGGAAACACTTAATCATGTAAATAACAATTTCATTTAATATATATAAACATGGAAAAGTTCGGGTCACTACAGTACCTACCCATTAAATAAATTTCGTCCCGAAATTTTAAGCAGTTGGAGGTGTTGACGTATCTTCTGAAAATAAGTGCGGGTATTTCTTCTTCATATGATCTTCTCGTTCCCAGGTGAACTCGGGTCCTCTATGAGCATTCCATCAAACCTTAACAATTGGTATCTTGTTTTGTTTAAGTCTTTTAACCTCACGATCTATTATTTCGACGGGTTCTTCGATGAATTGAAGTTTTTCGTTGATTTGGATTTCATCTAATGGAATAGTGAGATCTTCTTTAGCAAAACATTTCTTCAAATTCGAGACGTGAAAAGTGTTATGTACAGTCGCGAGTTGTTGAGGTAACTCAAGTCGGTAAGCTACTGGTCCGACATGATCAATAATCTTGAATGGTCCAATATACCTTGGATTTAATTTACCTCATTTACCAAATTGAACAACACCTTTCCAAGGTGCAACCTTAAGCATGACCATCTCTCCAATTTCAAATTCTATATCTTTTCTTTTAATGTCGGCGTAGCTCTTTTGTCGACTTTGGGCGGTTTTCAACCGTTGTTGAATTTGGATGATCTTCTCGGTAGTTTCTTGTATTATCTCGGGACCCGTAATCTGTCTATCCCCCATTTCACTCCAACAAATTAGAGACCTGCACTTTTTACCATAAAGTGCTTCAAATGGCGCCATCTCAATGCTTGAATGGTCGCTGTTGTTGTAGGAAAATTCTGCTAACGGTAGATGTCGATCCCAACTGTTTACGAAATCAATAACACATGCTCGTAGCATGTCTTCAAGCGTTTATATCATCCTTTCGCTCTGCCCATCAGTTTGTGGATGATAGGCAGTACTCATGTGTAGACGAGTTCCTAATGCTTGCTGTAATGTCTGCCAGAATCTTGAAATAAATCTGCCATCCCTATCAGAGATAATAGAGATTGGTATTCCATGTCTGGAGATGACTTCCTTCAAATACAGTCGTGCTAACTTCTCCATCTTGTCATCTTCTCTTATTGGCAGGAAGTGTGCTGATTTGGTGAGAATATCAACTATTACCCAAATAGTATCAAAACCACTTGCAGTCCTTGGCAATTTAGTGATGAAATCCATGGTAATGTTTTCCCATTTCCATTCCGGGATTTCGGGTTGTTGAAGTAGACCTGATGGTTTTTGATGCTCAGCTTTGACCTTAGAACACGTCAAACATTCTCCTAAGTATTTAGCAACATCGGCTTTCATACCCAGCCACCAAAAATGTTTCTTGAGATCCTTGTACATCTTCCCCGTTCCAGGATGTATTGAGTATCTGGTTTTATGAGCTTCTCTAAGTACCATTTCTCTCATATTTCCAAATTTTGGTACCCAAATCCTCTCAGCCCTATACCGGGTTCCGTCTTCCCGAATATTAAGATGCTTCTCCGATCCTTTGGGTATTTCATCCTTTAAATTTCCCTCTTTTAAAACTCCTTGTTGTGCCTCCTTTATTTGAGTAGTAAGGTTATTGTGAATCATTATATTCATAGATTTTACTCGAATGGGTTCTCTGTCCTTCCTGCTCAAGGCGTCGGCTGCCACATTTGCTTTCCCCGGGTGGTAACGAATCTCAAAGTCATAATCATCCAACAATTCAATCTACCTACGCTGCCTCATATTCAGTTATTGCAGATTAAATATGTGTTGAAGACTTTTGTGGTCGGTATATATAATACTTTTGACCGCATATAAGTAGTGCCTCCAAGTCTTTAATGCAAAAACAACCGCGCCTAATTCCAAATCATGCGTTGTATAATTCTGTTCGTGAATCTTCAATTGTCTAGACGCATAAGCAATTACTTTCGTTCGTTGCATTAATACACAACCGAGACCTTGCTTTGAGGCGTCACAATATATCACAAAATCATCATTCCCTTCAGGTAATGACAATATAGGTGCCGTAGTTAACTTTTTCTTTAACAATTGAAACGCTTTCTCTTATTCATCTTTCCATTCAAATTTCTTCCCTTTATGCGTTAATGCAGTCAAGGGTTTTGCTATTCTGGAAAAGTCTTGGATGAACCTTCTGTAGTAACTCGCTAGTCCTAAAAACTGGCGTATGTGTTTCGGAGTTTTTGGGGTTTCCCACTTTTCAACGGTTTCGATCTTTGCTGGATCCACCTAAATACCTTCTTTGTTCACAATGTGACCGAGGAATTGAACTTCTTCCAACCAAAATGCACACTTTGAAAACTTAGCGTACAGTTTTTCTTTTCTCAGCAACTCTAGCACTTTTCTCAAATGTTCTTCGTGATCTTGATCATTCTTCGAGTAAATAAGTATGTCATCGATGAAAACAATGACAAACTTGTCAAGATATAGCCCACACACTCGGTTCATGAGGTTCATGAACACAGCTGGTGCGTTAGTCAATCCAAACGGCATAACCATAAACTCGTAATGACCGTAACGCGTCCTAAAAGCCGTCTTTAGAATATCATCCTCCTACACCCGCATTTGATGATATCCAGAACGTAAATCGATCTTCGAATAAACAGATGAGCCTTGTAGTTGATCAAATAAGTCGTCGATTCTCAGTAGTGGGTAGCGGTTCTTGATGGTAAGTTTGTTCAACTCTCGGTAGTTGATACACAACCTGAATGTACCATCTTTCTTCTTGGAAAACAAAATAGGAGCTCCCCACGGTGATGTGCTTGGTTGAATAAAACCACGCTCTAAAAGTTCTTGTAATTGGCTCTGAAGTTCCTTCATTTCGCTAGGTGCGAGTCTGTATGGAGCACGAGCTATTGGTGCAGCTCCCGGTACAAGGTCTATTTGAAATTCAATGGATCGGTGTGGAGGTAGTCCCGGTAATTCTTTCGGAAATACATCGGGAAATTCTTTTGTGACGGGAATATCATTGATGTTCTTTTCTTTGGAATTGACTTTCTCGATGTGTGCTAGTACAGCATAGCAACCTTTTCTTATTAGTTTTTGTGCCTTCAAATTACTAATAAGATGTAGCTTCGCGTTGCTCTTTTCTCCGTACACCATTAACGGTTTCCCTTTTTCTCGTATAATGCAAATTGCATTTTTGTAACAAACGATCTTTGCTTTCACTTCTCTCAACCAGTCCATACCGATTATCACATCAAAACTCCCTAACTCTACTGGTATCAAGTTAATCTTAAATGTTTCGCTAACCAGTTTAATTTCTCGATTCCGACATATATTATCTGCTGAAATTAATTTACCATTTGCTAATTCGAGTAAAAATTTACTATCCAAAGGCGCCAATGGGCAACTTAATTTAGCACAAAATTCTCTACTCATATAGCTTCTATCCGCACCCGAATCAAATAAAACATAAGCAGATTTATCGTCAATAAGAAACGTACCCGTAACAAGCTCCGGGTCTTCCTGTGCCTCTGCCGCATTATTATTGAAAACTCTTCAGCGGCCTTGTCCACTCTTGTTCTCCTGGTTCGGGCAATTTCTAATAATGTGGCCCTATTTTCCACATTTATAACAAACTACATTGGCATAACTTGCTCTGACACTACTTGCTCCGCCATTACTCGTTCCAACACCATTTGTTCCTTTCGTTCTGTTAACCCCTGGTCCGTAGACCTCAAACTTCGCCGCGCTATGACCATTTCTTTTACACTTGTTGCAAAATTTGGTGCAGAACCCCGAGTGATACTTTTCACACCTTTGGCATAGCTGCTTCTGATTGTTGTTGTTGTTGCGGTTATTATTGTTGTTGGGATGATTGTTGTAGTTGCTGTTGTTGTTGTTGTTGGGCCGTTTGTTGTAGTTACGATTGATGTTCCGATTTTTGGGATAGTTGTTGCGATTATTGTTGTAATTGCTGTTGTTGTTGTATTGGTGATTCTTATCACCGTTTTCCTCCCACTTTCTTTTGACTTGCTTCACATTGGCCTCTTCAACCGCATGTTCTTTAATTCTTTCCTCAATCTGGTTCACTAGTTTATGAGCCATTCTACATGCCTGTTGTATGGAGGCGGGCTCGTGTGAACTTATATCTTCTTAGATTCTTTCCGGTAATCCTTTCACAAACGTGTCGATCTTCTCTTCCTCATCTTCGAACGCTCTCGAACACAATAGGTACAATTCTGTGAATCATCTTTCATACGTGGTAATATCAAATCCTTGGGTTCGTAACCCTCTAAGTTCTGTCTTGAGCTTATTGACCTCAGTTCTGGGACGGTACTTCTCGTTCATCAAGTGCTTGAATGCTGACCACGGTAGTGCGTAAGCATCATCTTGTCCCACTTGCTCTAGATAGGTATTCCACCATGTTAACGCAGTACCTGTGAAGGTATGCGTAGCGTACTTCACTTTGTCGTATTCAGTACACTTACTTATGGAAAACACCGATTCGACCTTCTCGGTCCACCGTTTCAATCCGATCGGTCCTTCGGTTCCATCAAATTCCAAAGGTTTGCAGGCAGTGAATTCTTTATAGGTGCATCCTACACGATTTCTTGCGCCGTTAGCTGCATTGCTAGATTCGGAGTTATTGTTGGTATGTAGCGTAGCCTGTACTGCGGCTATGTTTGCAGCAAGAAAGGTACGAAATTCCTCTTCGCTCATATTCATGGTTTGTCGAGTAGTCGGTGCCATTTCCTTCAAATAGTCAAATGAAACAAGTTAATCATACAGAATATTAAGAGTAGTCAATAGTATCTCGTAGCATAATATGAACTCATTTATAAAAGCTTTTTCTTCATATTAGCGTTTTATAAGTTTAAATTCGGGTAGTACCTACCCGTTAGGTTCATACTTAGTAGCTAATATACAATTCAACTACTACAATTCTATATGAAAAACTGATTATAATAATATTTCGCGTTCAAACTTTTTGACAATATTTCACAAACATACAATACCGCTTATTTTACATATAACATGAAATATAGTACACAATAACTTTGATACAAGATAGTTGTGAAGATAATTCTAGCTAGTACACAAGTCGTTCAGCAAAGGCAATAAAGACACGTAATTCATACGTCCAGAAACAAGTCATGCATTCTGGTTTTACTAGGACTACTTCCCATCCTTGGTCTTGTGGAACATAACCATTATGGCCATTGATAAGATAGCGTGTTGTAACGTCGTCAAAGGGACGAGGGTTACGTAATGTCCAACAGTCCCGTAACAATCTAAAAACCTTGTTTCTCACCCCAACTACTGAGTCCGTCACTTGTGGGAACGTTTTATTTAATAGTTGTAGCCCAATGTTCTTGTTCTCACTTTGGTGAGAAGCGAACACTACTAACCCGTAAGCATAACATGCTTCTTTATGTTGCATGTTAGCCACTTTTTCTAAATCATGAAGTCCTATATTCGGATATATTTAGTCAAAATAATTTCTTAACCCGTTGCGTAAAATAGCATTTGGGTTCCCCGCAATATATGCGTCAAAGTAAACACATCGTAACTTATGGATTTCCCAATGTGATATCCCCCATCTTTCGAACGAAAGCCTTTTATAAACCGAGGCATTCTTGGAACGTTCTTCGAATGTCTTACAAACTGATCTCGCCTTAAATAGTTGTGCCGAGGAATTCTGACCGACTCTAGACAAGATTTCATCAATCATGTCTCCGGGTAGGTCTCTTAAAATATTGGGTTGTCCATCCATTTTTTGTGTTTTTATACTGTAAAATAGACAAGAGTTAGATTCATAAAAAAAATACTTATTAATACAAGCAATTTTTACATATATCATAAAGCATAAGCACACTATATTACATATATTACACCACACGAATACAACTATCTTATTCTGACTCGCTCGTTTCTTCTTCTTCGGTTTTGGTTCGTTTTGCCAAGTTTCTAGGGATATATGATGTTCCCCCAATACGAGCCGTCGTTTTCCACATTGGTTTAGAAAAACCTGGTGGTTTAGAGGTTCCAGGGTTATTGTCACAACTTAAGAAATACGGGTGTTGACGATACATATAAAGTTCATCGGGTTTGGAATCAAATTTCTCTATTTTTATGCCCTTTCCCTTATTGTTCTCTTTTGCCTTATTAAATTGTGTTGGGGTAATTTCTATAACATCATCGGAATCCTTTTCGGGATCCGATTCATCGGAGAATTGGTAATCCTCCCAATACTTTGCTTCCTTGGCTGAAACACCATTGACCATAATTAACTTTGGTCGGTTGGTTGAGGATTTTCTTCTACTTAACAATTTTATTATTTCCCCCACTGGTTCTATTTCTTCTTCCGGTTCCGATTCTTCTTCCGGTTCCGATTCTTCTTCCGGTTCCTCTTCGGGAACTTGTGAATCAGTCCATGAATCATTCCAATTTACATTTGACTCTTCATTATTATTAGGTGAGTCAATGGGACTTGTTCTAGAGGTAGACATCTATCACATAATATCAAACACGTTAAGAGATTAATATATCACATAATATTCACATGTTAAAAATATATAGTTTCCAACAAAATTTGTTAAGCAATTATTTTTCAAGTAAACACGGTCGAAGTCCAGAATCACTAATGCATCCTAACAAACTCGATAAGACACACTAATGCAAAATTCTGGTTCTCTAAGACCAACGCTCGGATACCAACTGAAATGTCCCGTTCATATTGATTATAAATGTTCCATATTAATTGATTTCGTCACGAGGTTTTGACCTCTATATGAGACGTTTTTCAAAGACTGCATTCATTTTTAAAAGAACCATAAACTTTATTTTATCTATAAAGGTTTTAAAATCACTACGTAGATTATCAAATAATGATAATCTAAAATATACCGTTTACACACGACCATTACATAATAGTTTACAATAAGAATATATTACATCAAAAATAAGTTTCTTGAATGCAGTTTTTACATAATATCATACAAGCATGGACTCCAAATATTGTCCTTATTTTAGTATGCAACAGCGAAAGCTCTTAATAATCACCTGAGAATAAACATGCTTAAAACGTCAACAAAAATGTTGGTGAGTGATAATGCTAAAAACGAACATATATTTCATAGCATTATCCCTCAAGAAAGACAAGCTTTTAGTTGCAATTGTTCTATTTACAAGTGATATTCGTTTAAATAATAAAAGGTGAAGACAAAAGACAGATTCGATGAATTGAAGACGCAAACGACCAAAAAGCTCAAAAGTACAAAGTACAATCAAAGTGGTTCCAATTATTGATAAGAAACGTCTCAAAATTACAAGAGTACAAGACGCGAAACGCAAAATACAAGATATTAAATTGTACGCAAGGACGTTCGAAAATCCAGAACCGGGACCAAAGTCAACTCTCAACGCTCGACGCAACGGACTAAAAATTACAAGTCAACTATGCACATAAATATAATATAATATTTAAATAATTCTTATAATTATTTATATATTATATTTATTTATTAAAACGTCCACAAGCAAAGAAACAAAAATATGTGAGCTGTTACCTACCACCATGCGATCGCATGGCCTGGAGGCACAAAAGCCATGCGATCGCATTGATGGAATTTGACAATATTTTAAACAAACATGTTCTACATATTAACAAAGTTTATAAAACCCATTTTATGAAGATTAAAGTAAGCGGAAGCATGCAAAAGTTCATGTTATATGTTAACCATTTTAAAAGACAAATTCCATTAATATATCAAGTCATGAAGATATGCTTACAAGTAAAAGAAATGACATAGAAATATACCTCCTCAAAAGTTTGAGGGTAGTGGTTCTTAATGGATGAAGATGAAGATGAAGATGTTGATGAACTAGCCTCTTACTTGAAGCCTCAAGTTAGTGATACCCACAAGCAACCAATAATCAACACCACCTTTGATATGGTTAGGATTTTAGACACCAAGTATTAGCTTCAAAACAAATTTTGAACCCCTTCTTCTTGCTTGATGAATTCGGCCAAATGGGAGCAAGGGAGGAGAGAAAATTTTGCTAATTTTTTTTCTAAACTTGAGATAGGATTAGTGTGTGAGAGAGTCAACATGCATGCCCTTAAACTAAGTGAAAGTTTAATGCCACACTCAAGCATGGGTGGCTTGTCTTGGGAGCCCAAAACCACCACCCCATGCTCCCCCCCTTTTTTTTTTTTTTGCAACATCTTTTAAATACTTGTACATGTTGTTAATCGCTTGATATTATATTTTATAAATCCCTTTTATAAAATATAACTCCAATTAATAGTTTAAGTACTTATAAACTATCAAATATATTATTAAGCAAGTATAAAAGGGGTTGTAGCTTCTACTTTTATAATCCTTTTATAAAATGTAGAACACACATTAATTGTTTAACCATATAAACAATTAAATCCATTATATATATAAATTATCCAAATAATTTTATCTCAAGTTGTTTATATTTTAGAAAAACAATTTTCTAAAATTGAAGTGTCGATTATTCACTTAATGATCCAATCGTTAAGATAAATACTTATAAGGTGTTGATAAGCTTGTTATTGGGTATGACCCGACTTGGATCATAACATATTAGCCACATTAGTTTAATATGTCTCTCGGGCATACGAAATACCTTCAATCTCCTACTTGCACGAGAAACATAAGAAATTAATGCAAGTGATGGATACCACCTAACGACCGTCCATCACCCCCAATATGTTATGACTTAGTGCCATTCAATAACATCATCCCTTTCGAGTTCCCATCTCGAACATGAATAGGTGAATCTTTCAATATATCCTTTTGTCCTAGATGTCATGTTAAATCCAAGAGACATAGAGTGATCACTCTCTTATAGATTTAACTTTATCAGGCCTTAGACATCTGACTCTCAACGAATAAGAGGGACAAATTCCATCTTGGCTACATACGTCCTAGACACTACACTTTGTAACATACCTGAAGCCTCCCTTATGAGCCACCTTTTCAGAATTGCGAAGGAAAGAATCAAGGCAAGATATTCGGTGAATATCTGAACCCAATATGTATCTCAGGTCAGAGGATACAAAGATATTCTCCTTTACTCAAGATTACATGTGATCAACCACAATGGCTCTATACAGTAAATCTTGAGAGCGGGTCTTCTAATATTTGTGTCCCACAAATATCTATGAACCTTGGTTGCAACCTTGCCCCACATTCACCATTTGAATGTTAACCAATCCAAGTTCATAATAGTCTAGACCTCACACTTGTTCCCACAAATGTGATCAACTACGGAATTTAGAATAATTATTTATTCATGGATAAAATATGGAAAATTGGAACATAACTCAAAATTAAATTAATACCATAATTATATTAATGAGTTTGAACTGATTCGTTCCATTACAATACATAAAATAGATCATTTCCAATCACTAGAATATCGAAGCCCTAATGCACAAACATGCCCCTCATGTTTTGGCCCATGTAAAAGCTTCGTGAGTGGATCCGCAACATTATGATCTGTGTGAACTTTGTGAATACATATCTTTCCCTTGTCAACCTCATCCCTGATGTAGTTGAATCTTCGCTCAATGTGACGAGTCATTTGATGAGCACGAGGTTCCTTGATTTGAGCAATCGCACCCTTGTTGTCACAAAAGATCTCAAGAGGGTCCTGAATGGAAGGGACCACTCCTAAGTCGTCGATGAATTTCTTCATCCATGCAGCTTCCTGAGCTGCCAATGATGCGGCAATGTACTCCGATTCTGTAGTGGATAACGCAACAACATCCTGTTTTGAACTCTTCCAAGAGACCGCACCACCATTTAACATGAAGACATAACCGGATTGTTATCGAGAATCATCTCGGTCAGTTTGGAAGCTCGCGTCCACGTAACCTTTTACAGCGAGTTCATCCTCACCAGACCCATATATTAGAAACATATCCTTAGTCCTCCTAAGGTATTTCAATATACTTTTAACAGCAATCCAATAACTGTTTCCTGGGTTATTCTGGTATCTACTTGTCAAGCTTAGAGCGCATGACACATCCGGTCTTGTACATATCATTGCATACATGATTGACCCAATAGCAGATGCGTATGGGACATTCTTCATTCTCTCTTGTTCATCTTTCGTGGTAGGACACTGAGATGAACTGAGAACGGTTCCTCTTTGAATAGGTACCAAACCTTTCTTAGAGTTTTCCATCTTGAACCTTTTCAAGACTTTATCAATGTATGTACTTTGACTTTAACCTATCAATTTCTTGGATCTATTCCTATAGATCCCTATCCCCAATATATATTGCGCTTCTCCAAGATCCTTAATGGAGAAGCAACTTTTAAGCCAAGTTTTGACTCCTTGCATTGTGGTAACATCATTCCCAAATAACAATATATCATCCACGTATAGTACGAGGAACATTATGGTGCTCCCACTAGCCTTCTTGTATACACAAGCTTCATCACCATTTTTAATGAAGCCAAATTTCTTTGCCTCCTCATTAAAACGATGATTCCACATTCTAGATGCTTGTTTCAATCCGTAGATTGATTCCTTTAACTTGCATACCTTTTTAGGATGTTTCGGATCAACAAAACCTTCGGGCTGTACCATGTAGACATCTTCCTCAAGATATCCATTTAGGAAAGCGGTTTTGACATCCATTTGCCATATTTCATAGTCATAATGAGCAGCAATGGCAAATAATATCCTAATAGACTTTAGCATTGCCACAGGCGAGAATGTTTCATCATAGTCAACCCCTTGAGTTTGAGTGAAACCTTTTGCTACAAGTCTAGCTTTGTATGTATCCAAGTTTCCATGTATGTCGGTTTTCTTCTTGAAAAGGCATTTGGAATCAACTAGCTTAGAGCTAGGAGGTTGCACAACAAGTTCCCAAACTTGGTTTTCATACATGGATTGCATCTCGGCGTTCATGGCTTCCTGCCATTTGCCTTTATCAATCCTTGATAAAGCATCTTCGTAGTTAGTGGGTTCATTTAAATCCACCGTATAGCAACCATCCACGAGGAAACCATATCTCTCAGGAGGATTACTAATCCTACTAGATCTTCGAACGTCTTGTGTACTTTGATCAACCACTTGATCATTCTCAACATTTTCGTGTTGAGTGCTAGTGTCAACCAATTGTGTATCATCTATTTGATCTTGAACCTCTTCAAAATCTATCTTCCTTTCACTATTACCTTCCATTAGGAACTTAGTTTCAAGGAATTCCGCCTTTCGAGCAACAAATACATTTTGCTCGGTCGGATCATAGAAATAGTATCCCATATCATCCTTGGGATATCCTATGAAGATACACTTTATGGATCGAGCATGCAACTTATTAGCATTATAGCGCTTTGGATAAGCTTCACATCCCCATACTTTCAAGTATGAAAGAGAAGGAGGTTTTCCAAACCACATCTCATGAGGAGTTCGTTCCACTTTCTTGGTTGGGGCCATATTTAAAATACGGGCCGCGGAGCTTAGGCAATAACCCCAAAATGATAGAGGTAACGAGCTTCTTGCCATCATAGATCGAACCATATCCATTAGGGTTCGGTTCCTCCTTTCGGAAACTCCATTAAGTTGGGGTGTTCCGGGTGGAGTAAGTTGTGAGATAATCCCACAACTCCTAATATGATCTTGGAAAGCATCGCTTAGGTATTCACCTCCTCTATCGGTACGAAGTACCTTGATTGTCTTGTTGAGTTGATTTTGTACTTCATTTTGATATTCTTTGAATGCTTCAAAAGTTTCATCTTTATGTCTTAACAAGTAGACATATCCGAAACGACTAAAGTCATCAATGAAAGTAACAAAGTATCTTTCACCATTCCTTGTTATGGGCTTAAAGGGTCCACATACATCCGAATGTATTAATCCCAATAAGTCTTTAGCCCTTTCATAGGTCCCTTTGAACGGTGTTTTAGTCATTTTGCCTTGTAAACAAGATTCACATACATCAAACGAGTCCATCTCATTTGATTTCAAAAGTCCATTCTTTTGAAGTGTATGCATTCGGTTCTTGTTTATGTGACCAAGGCGACAATGCCATAAGTAGGAATCACTCAAATCCCTTTTGAGTTTCTTGGTGCTAGTATGGTATATTGAGCTACTAGATGATGTGTCATCATGAACCAATTCATAAATTCCATTTGAAGTCGTAGCCTTAAAATAGAATACATTATCTAAATAAACGTGGATATCATCATTAACAAAATTAAGATTAAAACCACATTGTTTCAAACGGGAAACGGAAATAATGTTTCGACATAAATCGGGTGCATACAAAACATCATTCAAAATAAGTTCCAAACCACTTGGAAGCTTTAACACAAAGTCTCCTTAAGCCTTCACTTGCACTTTGGCTCCATTACCCATAAAGAGACTTGATGTTCCCGCTTGCTACTTCTTTTGAACCCCTGCAATGAATTGCAAATGTGAGTTCCACATCCAGTGTCTAATACCCATGTATTAGAAGAAGTAATACTAAGCTCTATATATACCATATATATATTACCTGAGGATTGCCCCGCATCCCTCCTTTCCTTCAACTCCTTAAGGTAGACCGGGCAGTTTCATTTCTAGTGACCCATTTCACCGCAACCGAAACATGGGTCTTCCTTGGGGTTTGCTTGTCCGGAAACCTTTTGCTTCTTATTCTTGTTTTTGGTTGGGGTAACCATCTTCCCCTTTCCCTTGCCTTGATGAGTGGGTCCTTTCCTCTTAGCCGCCTTAGGCTTAGAGGTGTTATTACCTTTGGACCCACCATCATTGATCATTAGCACGGGTGAAGCCCCTTTACCCATGCTAGTTTCGGCCATCCTTAACATGCCATGAAGCTCACCAATGGTCTTATCCATCCCATTCATATTGTAATTAATTACAAATTGGTCAAACCTCTTTGACAAGGAGTTTAGGATAAGATCCGTGGCTAGCTCATTAGATATGTTGAGATTAAGACGGTTTGCGCGATCAATAAGGCTTTTCATTTTGAGGACATAAGAGGAAACAGATTGGGTGTCATCCATACGACATGCATGTAGCGCTTGAACCGTTTCGAAGCGCTCAACACGTGCTTGTTGAAGGAACATCTCCTTCAATTGCGTAATCATGTCATATGCACTATGATGTTCGAAATTCTTTTGGAGTTCGGGTATCATAGTCCCAAGCATTAGGCAAGCGACTTGCACCGAATCGGCGCAATACTTGTCATAATAAGCCATGCCCTCTAGATCTTCCTCATCCGGTTGGTCGGGAATAGGGTCCTCCAACACATAAGCTTTATCCTCAAGTTTGAGGACAATCCTAAGATTACAGAACCAATCCATAAAGTTCGTATGGTTGAGTTTGTCTTTCTCGAGGAGAGACCTTAATGATAGGTTGTTTAGGTTAAGTGGTGCATTTTGCATGTTGTTGTTATTTGCGGCCATCTACAAAATTAACAAAGTTCATTTAAGTATCGATTTTAAATTTAATAAACAATACCCTTTTATAATTAATTGTCTTATTAAATATTAGAATCCAACGGTGAATCAAATTTCGGTTAGGTGACCTTTATCTCGTTATTTGACTTAGCTAGGTAGTCATTTATATGACAATTGCAATCCTTTTGCAACTCCTAAATTATGGGATCATGCAATCCTTTTGCATGGCATATTTATCCCATCAACGCCTATTTGTTCCTCATGCTTCGGTGACCCTAAGTTCATGATTCCCAAATCAAGTCGTTCTACTTGTGTAAACATGTAAAATCAACATACAAGTGGTTAGGTGACCTTTATCCCACAAGTGTGCGAATTTTACCTTAACCATATTAGTTAGCTCATAATGGTTAGGTGACCTTTATCCATTATGAGTTCCCTACTATGTTCAAGTGTCCCACAAAAGGATGGCGTTTAACTTGTTTACCTTGTTTTAGTTTAAGGGATTTTTAAGTTTTCATAAATTCTAGTTTAAGAAAACATTTGGCCATACACCAACATGCATTTGGTGTATAGTACATTATGAAAAACCAATTTTCATGTCTTAGTAGTAAAACCAATTACTTGATATAAACCATTTTATATACATTGTCATCATGTCCTTAATAACCATTTATTAGTGTCCTTTTGTTGTTTTAATTATAACCAATTATAATGTCATTTTTCAAGTTGTTCACATGTGATAAATTGTAGCAACCAAACATACAAACACAATAAACATGCAAAACAAACAAGTTCACAATCAAGCCAATTTGGTAGACATTTGTTTAGCCAAAACAAATGTCACCTGCTAAGGGTTATGACAAAGTAGGAGATTTTTAATCTCCCACTTAATCTTGCATCCAAATGCTTCCAACTTGTGTTCTTCTTTCATCATCTTCATTCTTCATTCTCTTTAGAAAAAAATATATCCTAATACATTTTTCTAGAAAATGAAATTATAACCTAATCTATTTTACATACCAAATATAAAATAAATTACAAATGAATAAATATTACAAATTATTACAAACCAAATGAATGATTAATATTACAAACCATAAGAATGAATAAATCAACCAAATCATACAACCACACAAACACAAGGTCTAGGCTTGATTGTGAACCATAACATACAACAAAATTTGACCAAAAAATAAGTTCCAAACCCATTTGGAACTCCCTAATTTTCGGCCAAAAAAGGTACCACCCAAATCCAACAAAATTTTTACATTCTACTTTCATGCATGTTACTAGAATGTAAGATTAGTGGATTTAAAAGTCATAAACAAGAAGCATGTTTCAAAGACCTTGGCTCTAGATACCATTGATGGAATTTGACAATCTTTTAAACAAACATGTTCTACATATTAACAAAGTTCATAAAACCCATTTTATAAAGATTAAAGTAAGCGGAAGAATGCAAAAGTTCATGTTATATGTTAACCATTTTAAAAGACAAATTCCATTAATATATCAAGTCATGAAGATATGCTTACAAGTAAAAGAAATGACATAGAAATATACCTCCTCAAAAGTTTGAGGGTAGTGGTTCTTAATGGATGAAGATGAAGATGAAGATGTTGATGAACTAGCCTCTTACTTGAAGCCTCAAGTTAGTGATACCCATAAGCAACCAATAATCAACACCACCTTTGATATGGTTAGGATTTTAGACACCAAGTATTAGCTTCAAAACAAATTTTGAACCCCTTCTTCTTGCTTGATGAATTAGGCCAAATGAGAGTAAGGGAGGAGAGAAAATTTTGTTAATTTTTTTTCTAAACTTGAGATAGGATTAGTGTGTGAGAGAGTCAACATGCATGCCCTTAAACCAAGTGAAAGTTTAATGCCACACTCAAGCATGGGTGGCTTGTCTTGGGAGCCCAAAACCGCCACCCCATGCTCCCCCTTTTTTTTTTTTTTGCAACATCTTTTAAATACTTGTACATGTTGTTAATCACTTGCTATTATATTTTATAAATCCCTTTTATAAAATATAACTCCAATTAATAGTTTAAGTACTTATAAACTATCAAATATATTATTAAGCAAGTATAAAAGGGGTTGTAGCTTCTACTTTTATAATCCTTTTATAAAATGTAGAACACACATTAATTGTTTAACCATATAAACAATTAAATCCATTATATATATAAATTATCCAAATAATTTTATCTCAAGTTGTTTATATTTTAGAAAACCAATTTTCTAAAATTGAAGTGTCGATTATTCACTTAATGATCCAATCGTTAAGATAAATACTTATAAGGTGTTGATAAGCTTGTTATTGGGTATGACCCGACTTGGATCATAACATATTATCCACATTAGTTTAATATGTCTCTCGGGCATACGAAATACCTTCACGCATGGCCCTAAAATCCAGGCCTGGTCCTATAAAGTTCGCGAGTTTTGGACGAAATTTACACATCTTTTTCTTCTTCCTTCATACGTAAACATATATATATATATATATATATATATATATATATATATATATATATATATATATATATATATTATAATTTTAATTTTAATTTTAATTCTAATAATAAGGGTATGTTAGCGAATGTTGTAAGGGTGTAAGTCGAAACTCTGTCCGTGTAACGCTAACCTATTTTTAATCACTGTAAGTTATGGTTAATGTTATTTTTAATTTAATGTCTCGTAGCTAAGTTATTATTATGCTTATTTAAGACGAAGTAATCATGATGTTGGGCTAAAAATATTAAGATTGGATAATTGGGCTTTGTACCATAATTGGGGTTTGGACAAAAGAACGACACTTGTGGAAATTAGACTATGGGCTATTAATGGGTCTTATATTAACTAAACGATACCTCATTAAATTAATATATAGACTTATAATTTGACGTATTTATATATAACCACATACGCTTGACTAGGTACGGTGGGCGGGATATCTATAAATACCAATAATTGTTCATTTTACCGGACACGGAACTGGATTAATAGTTAATAGACTTGTTGAAACAGGGGTGGATTACATTCAAGGGTAATTGGTGTAATTGTTAACAAAGTAGTAAAACCTTGGTTTACACGCAGTCGATAACCTGGTGTATTCATTAAACAAAGTATTAAAACCTTGTTACAATTCGAATCCCTAATTAGTTGGAATATTTGACTTCGGGAATAAGAATAATTTGTCGAAGACTTTCGCACTTTATATTTATGCCTGATGGACTATTATGGACAAATCCGTATCGACATATCGAATAATCCAGGACAAAGGACAATTAACCCATGGGAATAAACTAAAAATCCACACGTCAAACATCATGATTACGGAAGTTTAAATAAGCATAATTCCTTTATTTTCATATTTAATTGCACTTCTAATTATCGCTCTTTTATTTATTGTCATTGTATTTAATTGCACTTTTAATTATCGTACTCTTTAATTATCGCAATTTTATTTTATCGCACTTTTATTTATCGCAATTTCATTATCGTTATTTATTTTACGTTTTAAATTAAGTTATATTTATCTTTAATATTTTACATTAGGTTTTAACTACGACTAAAGTTTTAAAATCGACAAACCGGTCATTAAACGGTAAAAACCCCCTTTTATAATAATAATATTACTTATATATATATTTGTATTTTTTATAAGTTAAAACTAATATAGCGTTAAGCTTGTTTAATTTTCCCTGTGGAACGAACCGGACTTACTAAAAACTACACTACTGTACGATGAGGTACACTGCCTATAAGTGTTGTAGCAATGTTTAGGTATATCCATTCTATAAATAAATAAATATCTTGTGTAAAATTGTATCATATTTAATAGTATTTCGTTATAAAAATAATACTATTTCCTAGTACACCTCGCACACATCAGTGAGTTATAGGTTTAACCTATATATTATCAAATCATAATAATAGACCACAAGATTTCATATTTCAATATACATCCCATACATAGAGATAAAATTCATTCATATGGTGAACACCTGGTAACCGACATTAACAAGATGCATATATAAGAATATCCCCATCATTCCGGGACACCCTTCGGATATGATATAAATTTTGAAGTACTAAAGCATCCGGTACTTTGGATGGGGTTTGTTAGGCCCAATAGATCTATCTTTAGGATTCGCGTCAATTAGGGTGCCTGTTCCCTAATTCTTAGATTACCAGACTTAATAAAAAGGGGCATATTCGATTTCGATAATTCAACCATAGAATGTAGTTTCACGTACTTGTGTCTATTTTGTAAATCATTTATAAAACCTTCATGTATTCTCATCCCAAAAATATTAGATTTTAAAAGTGGGACTATAACTCACTTTCACAGATTTTTACTTCGTCGGGAAGTAAGACTTGGCCACTGGTCGATTCACGAACCTATAACAAATATGTACATATATATCAAAGTATGTTCAAAATATATTTACAACACTTTTAATACATTTAGATGTTTTAAGTTTATTAAGTCAGCTGTCCTCGTTCGTAACCTACAACTAGTTGTCCAAAGTTAGATGTACAGAAAAAAATTGATATATATTATCTTGAATCAATCCACGACACAGTGTATACACATCTCAGGCTAGACCACAACTCAAAGTATATATATTTTTAGAATCAACCTCAACCCTGTATAGCTAACTCCCACATTACTGCATATAGAGTGTTTCATGGTTGTTCCAAATAATATATACACATGGGTCGATATGATATGTCAAAACATTTTCATACGTGTCTATGGTATCCCAAGATTACATAATATATTATAATACATGTATAATACAATATAAGTTAGCTAGGATATGATTAATATAGATTTGTTACCAATTTTCACGTAGGTACAACAAGAAAAAATATCCAATCTTGTTTTACCCATATCTTATTCGTTTTAAATCCGTTTTGAGTGAATCAAATTGCTATAGTTTCATATTGAACTCTATTTTATGAATCTAAACAGAAAAAGTATAGGTTTATAGTCGGAAATATAAGTTACATGTCGTTTTTGTAAAGGTAGTCATTTCAGTCGAAAGAACGACGTTTAGATGACCATTTTAGAAAAACATATTTCCACTTTGAGTTTAACCATGATTTTTGGATATAGTTTCATGTTCAAAAGAAAAATCATTTTTCCAGAAGAACAACTTTTAAATCAAAGTTTATCATAGTTTTTAATTAACTTACCCAAAACAGCCTGCGGTGTTACTACGACAGCGTATGTCCGGTTTTACAGTGTTCTTCGTGTTTCCAGGTTTTAAATCATTAAGTTAGCATATCATATAGATATAGAACATGTGTTTAGTTGATTTTAAAAGTCAAGTTAGAAGGATTAACTTTTGTTTGCGAACAAGTTTAGAATTAACTAAACTATGTTCTAGTGATTACAAGTTTAAACCTTCGAATAAGATAGCTTTATATGTATGAATCGAATGATGTTATGAACATCATTACTACCTCAAGTTTTCTGTATAAAGCTACTGGAAATGAGAAAAATGGATCTAGCTTCAAAGAATCCTTGGATGGCTTGAAAGTTCTTGAAGCAGAATCATGACACGAAAAACAAGTTCAAGTAAGATTTCCACTCGAAATAAGATTGTTATAGTTATAGAAATTGAATCAAAGTTGGAATATGAGTATTACCTTGTATTATAAAGATATCTTACGGTAAATAAGAAAGATTTCTTGAGGTTGGATGATCACTCTACAAGATTGGAAGTAAGCTAGCAAACTTGGAAGTATTCTTGATTTTATGAAACTAGAACTTGTAGAATTTATGAAGAACACTTAGAACTTGAAGATAGAACTTGAGAGAGATCAATTTGATGAAGAAAATTGAAGAATGAAAGTGTTTGTAGGTTTTTTTGGTCGTTGGTGTATGGATTAGATATAAAGGATATGTAATATTATTTTCATGTAAATAAGTCATGAATGATTACTCATATTTTTGTAATTTTATGAGATATTTCATGCTAGTTGCCAAATGATGGTTCCCACATGTGTTAGGTGACTCACATGGGCTGCTAAGAGCTGATCATTTGAGTGTATATACCAATAGTACATACATCTAAAAGCTGTGTATTGTACGAGTACGAATACGGGTGCATACGAGTAGAATTGTTGATGAAACTGAACGAGGATGTGATTGTAAGCATTTTTGTTAAGTAGAAGTATTTTGATAAGTGTCTTGAAGTCTTTCAAAAGTGTATGAATACATATTAAAACACTACATGTATATACATTTTAACTGAGTCGTTAAGTCATCGTTAGTCGTTACATGTAAGTGTTGTTTTAAAACCTTTAGATTAACGATATTGTTAAATGTTGTTAACCCAATATTTATAATATCAAATGAGATTTTAAATTATTATATTATCATGATAATATGATGTATGAATATCTCTTAATATGATATATATACATTAAATGTCGTTACAACGATAATCGTTACATATATGTCTCGTTTCAAAATCATTAAGTTAGTAGTCTTGCTTTTACATATGTAGTTCATTGTTAATATACTTAATGATATGTTTACTTATCATAATATCATGTTAACTATATATATATATATATATATATATATATATATATATATATATATATATATATATATATATATATATCCATATATATGTCATCATATAGTTTTTACAAGTTTTAACGTTCGTGAATCACCGGTCAACTTGGGTGGTCAATTGTCTATATGAAACCTATTTAAATTAATCAAGTCTTAACAAGTTTGATTGCTTAACATGTTGGAAACAATTAATCATGTAAATAACAATTTCATTTAATATATATAAACATGGAAAAGTTCGGGTCACTACATATACCAAGAGTACATACATCTAAAAGCTGTGTATTGTACAAGTATGAATAAGGGTGCATACAAGTAGAATTGTTGATGAAACTGAACGAGGATGTAATTGTAAGCATTTTTGTGAACTAGACGCATTTTTGATAAGTGTCTTGAAGTCTTTCAAAAGTGTATGAATACATATTAAAACACTACATGTATGTACATTTTAACTGAGTCGTTAAGTCATCGTTAATCGTTACATGTAAATGTTGTTTTGAAACCTTTAGGTTAACGATCTTGTTAAATGTTGTTAACCCATTGTTTATTATATCTAAAGAGATGTTAAATTATTACATTATCATGATATTATGATATATTAATATATCTTAGTATGATATATATATATATACAGTTAAATGTTGTTACAATGATAATCGTTACATATATGTCTCGTTTCGAAATCCTTAAGTTAGTAGTCTTGTTTTTACATATGTAGTTCATTGTTAATACACTTAATGATATATTTACTTATCATTTAACATGTTTAACAATGTGTATCAATATCTTAATATGATTCATATGTACTTAGTAAGACGTTGTTATAACGATAATCGTTATATATATCGTTTTCGAGTTTCTTAATTCAATAGTCTCATTTTTATGTATATAACTCATTGTTAAAATACTTAATGAGATACATACCTATCATAATAACATGTTAACTATATATATATATATATATATATATATATATATATATATATATATATATATATATATATATATATATATGTATACATATATGTATATATATATACATATATGTATATATATATATATATATATATATATATATATATATATATATATATATATATATATATATGTCATCATATAGTTTTTGCAAGTTTTAACGTTCGTGAATCACCGGTCAACTTGGGTGGTCAATTATCTACATGAAACCTATTTCAATTAATCAAGTCTTAACAAGTTTGATTTCTTAACATGTTGGAAATACTTAATCATGTAAATAAAAATTTCATTTAATATATATAAACATGGAAAAGTTTGGGTCACTACAGTACCTACCCGTTAAATAAATTTCGTCCCGAAATTTTAAGCAGTTGGAGGTGTTGACGTATCTTCTAGAAATAAGTGCAAGTATTTCTTCTTCATCTGATCTTCTCATTCTCAGGTGAACTCGGGTCCTCTACGAGCATTCCATCGAACTTTAACAATTGGTATCTTATTTTGCTTAAGTCTTTTAACCTCACGATCCATTATTTCGACGGGTTCTTTGAAGAATTGAAGTTTTTCGTTGATTTGGATTTAGTCTAACAGAATCGTGAGATCTTCTTTAGCAAAACATTTCTTCAGATTTGAAATGTGGAAAGTGTTATGTACAACCACGAGTTGTTGTGGTAATTCAAGTCGGTAAGCTACTGGTCTGACACGATCAATAATCTTGAATGGTCCTATATACCTTGGATTTAATTTCCCTCGTTTACCAAATCGAACAACGCCTTTCCAAGGTTAAACCTTAAGCATGACCATCTCTCCAATTTCAAATTCTATATCTTTTCTTTTAATGTCGGCGTAGCTCTTTTGTCGAATTTGGGCGGTTTTCAACCGTTGTTGAATTTGGATGATCTTCTCGGTAGTTTCTTGTATTATCTCCGGACCCATAATCTGTCTATCCCCCACTTCACTCCAACAAATCGGAGACCTGCACTTATTACCATAAAGTGCTTCAAACGGCGCCATCTCAATGCTTGAATGGTAGCTGTTGTTGTAGGAAAATTTTGCTAACGGTAGATGTCGATCCCAACTGTTTCCGAAATCAATAACACATGCTCGTAGCATGTCTTCAAGCGTTTGTATCGTCCTTTTGCTCTGCCCATAAGTTTGTGGATGATAGGCAGTACTCATGTCTAGACGAGTTCCTAATGCTTGATGTAATATCTGCCAGAATCTTGAAATAAATCTACCATCCCTATCAGAGATAATAGAGATTGGTATTCCATGTCTGGAGATGACTTCCTTCAAATACAGTCGTGCTAACTTCTCCATCTTGTCATCTTCTCTTATTGGCCGGAAGTGTGCTGATTTGGTGAGACGATCAACTATTACCCAAATAGTATCAAAACCACTTGCAGTCCTTGGCAATTTAGTGATGAAATCTACGGTATTGTTTTCCCATTTCCATTCCGGGATTTCGGGTTGTTGAAGTAGACCTGATGGTTTCTGATGCTCCGCTTTGACCTTAGAACACGTCAAACATTCCCCTAAGTATTTAGCAACATCGGCTTTCATACCTGGCCACCAAAAATGTTTCTTGAGATCCTTGTACATCTTCCCCGTTCCAGGATGTATTGAGTATCTGGTTTTATGAGTTTCTCTAAGTATCATTTCTCTCATATCTCCAAATTTTGGTACCCAAATTCTTTCAGCCCTATACCGGGTTCCGTCTTCCTGAATATTAAGATGCTTCTCCGATCCTTTGGGTATTTCATCCTTTAAATTTCCCTCTTTTAAAACTCCTTGTTGCGCCTCCTTTATTTGAGTAGTAAGGTTATTGTGAATCATTATATTCATAGCTTTTAATCGAATGGGTTCTCTGTCCTTTCTACTCAAAGCGTCCGCTACCACATTCGCCTTCCCCGGGTGGTAACGAATCTCAAATTTGTAATCATTCAACAATTCAATCCACCTGCGCTGCCTCATGTTCAGTTGTTTCTGATTAAATATATGTTGAAGACTTTTGTGGTCAGTATATATAATACTTTTGACCCCATATAAGTAGTGCCTCCAAGTCTTTAATGCAAAAACAACCACGCCTAATTCCAAATCATGCGTCGTATAATTCTGCTCGTGAATCTTCAATTGTCTAGACGCATAAGCAATTATCTTCGTTCGTTGCATTAATACACAACCGAGACCTTGCTTTGAAGCATCACAATATATCACAAAATCATCATTCCCTTTAGGTAATGACAATATAGGTGCCGTAGTTAACTTTTTCTTTAACAATTGAAACGCTTTCTCTTGTTCATCCTTCCATTCAAATTTCCTCCCTTTATGCGTTAATGCAGTCAAGGGTTTTGCTATTCTGGAAAAATCTTAGATGAACCTTCTGTAGTAACCAGCTAGTCCTAAAAATTGGCGTATATGCTTCGGAGTTTTCGGGGTTTCCCATTTTTCAACAGTTTCAATCTTTGCTGGATCCACCTGAATATCTTCTTTGTTCACTATGTGACCGAGGAATTGAACTTCTTCCAACCAAAATGCACACTTTGAAAACTTACCGTACAGTTTTTCTTTTCTCAGAACTCTAGCACTTTTCTTAAATGTTCTTCATGCTCTTGATCATTCTTATAGTAAATAAGTATGTCATCAAAGAAAACAATGACAAACTTGTCAAGATATGGCCCACACACTCGATTCATGAGGTCTATGAACACAGCTGGTGTGTTCGTCAATCCAAACGGCATAACCATAAACTCGTAATGACCGTAACGCGTCCTAAAAGCAGTCTTTGGAATATCATCCTCCTTCACCCGCATTTGATGATACCCAAAACGTAAATCAATCTTCGAATAAACCGACGAGCCTTGTAGTTGATCAAATAAGTCGTCGATTCTCGGTAGTGGGTACCGGTTCTTGTTGGTAAGTTTGTTCAACTCTCGGTAGTCGATACACAACCTAAATGTACCATCCTTCTTCTTGACAAAAAAACAGGAGCTCCCCACGGTAATGTGCTTGGTCGAATGAAACCACACGGATCGGTGTGGAGGTAGTCCCGGTAATTCTTTCGGAAATACATCGGGAAATTCTTTTGTGACGGGAATATCATTGATGTTCTTTTCTTCGGAATTGACTTTCTCGATGTGTGCTAGTACAGCATAGCAACCTTTTCTTATTAGTTTTTGTGCCTTCAGGTTACTAATAAGATTTAACTTCGCGTTGCTCTTTTCTCCGTACACCATTAAGGGTTTTCCTTTTTCTCGTATAATGCAAATTGCATTTTTGTAACAAACGATCTCTGCTTTCACTTCTCTCAACCAGTCCATACCGATTATCACATCAAAACTCCCTAACTCTACTGGTATCAAGTCAATCTTAAATGTTTCGCTAACCAGTTTAATTTCTCGATTCCGACAGATATTATCTGCTGTAATTAATTTACCGTTTGCTAATTCGAGTAAAAATTTATTATCCACGGGCATCGGTGAACAACTTAGTTTAGCACAAAAATCTCTACTCATATAGCTTCTGTCCGCACCCGAATCAAATAAAACATAAGCAGATTTATTGTCAATGAGAAACGTACCCGTAACAAGCTCCGAGTCTTCCTGCGCTTCTGCCGTATTAATATTGAAAACTCTTCCGCGGCCCTGCCCATTAGTATTCCCCTGATTCTGGCAATTTCTACTAAAGTGGCCCGGTTTTCCATATCCAAAACAAACTATGGCGGTATTATTTGTTCCGACATTATTTGTTACTTTAGTTCTATTATGCATTGGTCCGTAGATTTCGCACTTCTTCGCGCTATGACCATTTCTTTTACACCTGTTGTAAAATGTCGTGCAGAACCCCAGGTGATGCTCTTCACATCTTTGGCATGGCTGTTTTTGGTTTTTGTTGCCATTGTTGTAATTGAGATTGTTGTTGGGATTGTTATTGTTGTTATTGTTGTTGTTGTTGTTATTGTTGTTGGGCCGGTTATTGTAGTTGTTGTTGGGACGTTTGTTGAAGTTGTTGTTGCAATTGATGTTGCGGTTATTGGGATAGTTGTTGCGATTTTGGTTGTGATTGTTGTTGTTGTATTGGCAACTCTGGTCATTAGTTTCTTCCCACTTTCTCTTGACTGGTTTCATGTTAACCTCTTTGGTCGCCTGCTCTTTAACCCTTCCTTCGATATGGTTCACTAATTTGTGAGCCATTCGACTTGCCTTTTGTATGGAGGCGGGCTCGTGTGAACTCACATCTTCTTGAATTCTTTTCGGTAACCCTTTTACAAATGCGTTGATCTTCTCTTCTTCGTCTTCAAACGTTCTGGGACACAATAGGCACAATTCTGTGAATCGTAGTTCGTACGTGGAGATATCGAAACCTTGCGTTCGTAATCCTCTAAGCTCTACCTTGAGCTTATTGACCTCGTTCCTGGGACGATACTGCTCGTTCATCAATTGCTTGAATGCTGACCATGGTAGTGTGTAAGCAGCATCTTGTCCTACCTGCTCGAGATAGGTATTCCACCACGTTAACGCCGTACCTGTGAAGGTATGTGTAGCGTACTTAACTTTGTCCTCTTCAGTACACTTACTTATGGCAAACACCGATTCGACTTTCTCGGTCCACCGTTTCAATCCAATTGGTCCTTCGGTTCCATCAAATTCCAAAGGTTTGCAGGCAGTGAATTCTTTGTAGGTGCATCCTACACGATTTCTTGTGGAATTAGTTCCACTGCTAGATCCAGATTTATTGTTATTTTGCATTGCAGCCTGCACTGCGGCTATGTTCACAGCAAGGAAAACACGGAAGTCTTCCTCACTCATGTTCAAGTTCTGACGAGTCGCCGGTGCCATTTCCTTCAAAATAGCCAAAAGAATTGAGTTAATCATATAGAATTTAAGAGTAGTCAATAGTATTTCATAGCATAATATGAACTTATTTATAAAAGCTTTTTCTTCATATTAGCATTTTATAGTTTTAATTCGGGTAGTACCTACTCGTTAAGTTCATACTTAGCAGCTATTATACAATTCTACTACTATGATTCTATATGAAAAACTTATTACAATAATATTTTGCGTTCAAAGTTTATACAATATTTTACAAACTTACAATACAGCTATAATACATATAGGATGAAATATAGCACATAATAACTTTGCTACACGGCAGCTATGAACGCAATTCTAGTTAATACGCAAGTTGTTCAGCAAAATAAATAAAGACACGTAATTCATAAGTCCAGAAACAAGTCATGCATTCAGGTTTTACTAAGACGACTTCCAATCCTTGATCTTGTGGAAAATAACCGTTATGACCATTGGCTAGGCAGCATGTTGTAATGTCGTCAAAAGGACGAGGGTTTCGTAATGTCCAGCAGCCCCGTAATAATCTAAAAACCTTTTTTCTCACCCCAACTACTGAATCCGTCACTTGTGGGAAGGTTTCATTTAAAAGCTACAATCCGATGTTCTTTTTCTCACTTTGGTAAGAAGCTAACATCACTAACCCGTAAGCATAACATGCTTCTTTATGTTGCATGTTAGAAGCTCTTTCTAATTCACGAAATCCTACGTTGGGATATGTTGAGTCAAAATAGGTTCTTAACCCGTAGCGTAAAATTGCATTTGGGTTCCCCGCATTTAACGCTTTAAAGAAAACACGGAGTAACTTACGGTCTCCCGAGTGTGATATACCCTACCTATCAAAGGAAAGCTTTTTATAAACTAAGGCATTTTTGGAAAGTCTTTCAAATGTTTGACAAGTTAATTTTGCCATAATTAATTGTGCTGATGAATTCTGACCGACTCTAGACAAGATTTTCTCAATCATATCCTCTGGTAGATCTTCTAAAATATTCGATTGTCTACCCTTAACGTCCATTTTATTTTTAAACTGTAAAATAGACAACGATTAGATTCGTAAAAGATAATTAACAAACAATACAAGAAATTTTTACATAGAACATAAAAGTACAAGCACACTACATTAGATATAATACACAACATGATTACATCCCTCAAATCTGAATCACTGGTTTCTTCTTCTTTGGACTTGGTTCGTTTTCCTAATTTTCTAGGAATATATGGTGTTCCTCTAATACGAGCCGTCGTTTTCCACAATGGTTTAGAAAAACCTGGTGGTTTAGAGATTTCCGGGTCATTGTTACAATTTAGGAAATACGGATGTTGCCAATACATATAAAGTTCATCGGGGTTGGAATCGGGTTTCACTATTTTTATACATTTTCCCTTATTATTTTCTTTCGCTTTATTAAATTGGGTCGAGGTAATTTCTATAACATCATCGGAATCCTCATCGGGATCTGATTCATCAGAAAATTGATAATCTTCCCAATATTTTGCTTCCTCAGCGGAAACACCACTGACCATTATTAACTTTGGTCTGTTGGTTGAGGATTTTATTTTATTTCATTGATTTACTATAGGTATCAATATCTCTTCCTCCGGAACCTCTTATTCTTCCGGTTCCTCCTCTTCCGGTTCCTCCTCTTCCGGTTCCTCTTCTTCCGGTTCCTTTTCGGGAATTTGTGAATCTTCCCAAAATATATTCGACTCTTCATTATTATTAGGTGAATCGATGGGATTTGTACTAGTGGTAGACATCTATCACACAATATCAAACACATTAAGAGGTTAATATATCACATAATATTTACATGTTAATAATATATAGTTTCCAACAAAAGTGTTAAGCAATTGTTTTTAAAGAAAACACAGTCGAAGTCCAGATTCACTAATGTATCCTAACAAACTCGATAAGACACATTAATGTAAATTTCTGGTTCTCTAAGACAAACGCTCGGATACCAACTGAAATGTCCCGTTCATATTGATTATAAACGTTCCATATTAATTGATTTCGTCGCGAGATTTTGACCTCTATATGAGACGTTTTTCGAAGACTGCATTCATTTTTAAAACAACCATAACCTTTATTTTATCGATAAAGGTTTAAAAGGCATTATGTAGATTATCAAATAATGATAATCTAAAATATACCGTTTACACACGACCATTACATAATGGTTTACAATAAGAATATATTACATCAAAAATAAGATTCTTGAATGCAGTTTTTACATAATATCATACAAGCATGGACTCCAAATCTTGTCCTTATTTTAGTATGCAACAGCGGAAGCTCTTAATAATCACCTGAGAATAAATATGCTTAAAACGTCAACAAAAAATGTTGGTGAGTTATAGGTTTAACCTATATATTATCAAATCATAATAATAGACCACAAGATTTCATATTTCAATACATCCTATAAATAGAGATAAAAATCATTCATACGGTGAACACCTAGTAACCGACATTAACAAGATGCATATAAGAATATCCCCATCATTCCGGGACATCCATCGGACATGATATAAAAACTCGAAGTACTAAAGCATCCGCTACAGCGGATGGGGTTTGTTGGGCCCAATAGATCTATCTTTAGGATTCGCGTCAATTAGTAGACTGGTTTACTAATTCTTAGGTTACAAAGTAAAAGGGGCTTATTCGGCTTCGATCGTTCAACCATAGAAAGTAGTTTCATGTACTTGTGTCTATTTTGTAAAACATTTATAAAGCTGCATGTATTCTCATCCCAAAAATATTAGATTTTAAAAGTGGGACTATAACTCACTTTCACAGATTTTTACTTCGTCGAGAAGTAAGACTTGGCCACTGGTCAATTCACGAACCTATAACAAATATGTACATATATATCAAAGTATGTTCAAAATATATTTACAACATTTTTAATACGTTTTAATGTTTTAAGTTTATTAAGTCAGCTGTCCTCGTTAGTAACCTACAACTAGTTGTCCATAGCTAGATGTACAGAAATAAATTGATATATATTATCTTGACCCAATCCACGACTCAGTGTATACACGTCTCAGGCTAGATCACAACTCAAAGTATATATATTTTTGGAATCAACCTCAACCCTGTATAGCTAACTCCAACATTACTGCATATAGAGTGTCTATGGTTGTTCCAAATAATATATATAGATGGGTCGATATGATATGTCAAAACATTTGCATACGTGTCTATGGTATCTAAAGATTACATAATATATTAGAATATATGTATTATACAATATAAGTTAGCTAGGATATGATTAATATAGATTTGTTACCAATTTTCACGTAGCTACAACAAGTAAAAATATCCAAACTTGTTTTATCCATAACTTCTTCGTTTTAAATCTGTTTTGAGTGAATCCAATTACTATAGTTTCATATTGAACTTAAGTTTATGAATATATACAGAAAAAGTATAAGTTTATTGTCAGAAATACAGGTTACAAGTCATTTTTGTAAAGGTAGTCATTTCAGTCCAAAGAACGACGTCTAGATGACCATTTTGGAAAACATACTTCCACTTTGAGTTTAATCATGAATTTTGGATATAGTTTCATGTTCATAAGAAAAATCATTTTCCCAGAAGAACAAATTTTAAATCAAAGTTTATCATAGTTTTTAATTAACTAACCCAAAATAGCCTGCGGTGTTACTACGACGACGTATATCCAGTTTTACGGTGTTTTTCGTGTTTTCAGTTTTTAAATCATTAAGTTAGCATATCATATAGATATAGAACATGTGGCTAGTTGATTTTAAAATTCAAGTTAGAAGGATTAACTTTTGTTTGCGAACAAGTTTAGAATTAACTAAACTATGTTCTAGTGATTTCAAGTTTAAACCTTCAAATAAGGTAGTTTTATATATGTGAATCGAATGATGTTATGAACATCATTACTACCTTAGGTTTTGTGGATAAACCTACTGAAAATGAGAAAAATAGATCTAGCTTCAAAGGATCCTTAGATGGCTTGAAAGTTCTTGATGCAGAATCATGACACGAAAATAAGTTCAAGTAAGATTTTCACTCGAAATAAGATTGTTATAGTTATAGAACTTGAATCAAAATTTGAATATGAGTATTACCTTGTATTAGAAAGATATATTACTGTAAATAAGAAAGATTTCTTGAGGTTGGATGATCACTTTACAAGATTGGAAGTAAGCTAGCAAACTTGGAAGTATTCTTGATTTTATGAAACTATAACTTATAGAATTTATGAAGAACACTTAGAACTTGAAGATAGAACTTGAGAGAGATCAATTGGATGAAGAAAATTGAAGAATGAAAGTGTTTGCAGGTGTTTTTGGTCATTGGTATATGGATTAGATATAAAGGATGTGTAATTTTATTTACATGTAAATAAGTCATGAATGATTACTAATATTTTTGTAATTTTATGAGATATTTCATGCTAGTTTCCAAATCATGGTTCTCACATGTGTTAGGTGACTCACATGGGCTGCTAAGAGCTGATCATTAGAGTGTATATACCAATAGTTCATACATCTAAAAGCTGTGTATTGTACGAGTATGAATACGGGTCCATACGAGTAGAATTGTTGATGAAACTGAACGAGTATGTAATTGTAAGCATTTTTGTTAAGTAGAAGTATTTTGATAAGTGTCTTGAAGTCTTTCAAAAGTGTATGAATACATATTAAAACACTAGATGTATATACATTTTAACTGAGTCGTTAAGTCATCGTTAGTCGTTACATGTAAATGTTGTTTTGAAACCTTTAGGTTAACGATCTTGTTAAATGTTGTTAACCCATTGTTTATTAAATCTAAAGAGATGTTAAATTATTACATTATCATGATATTATGATATATTAATATATCTTAGTATGATATATATACAGTTAAATGTTGTTACAACGATAATCGTTACATATATGTCTCGTTTCGAAATCCTTAAGTTAGTAGTCTTGCTTTTACATATGTAGTTCATTGTTAATACACTTAATGATATATTTACTTATTATTTAACATGTTTAACAAAGTGTATAAATATCTTAATATGATTCATATGTACTTAGTAAGACGTTGTTATAACGATAATCGTTATATATATCATTTTCGAGTTTCTTAATTCAATAGTCTCATTTTTATGTATATAACTCATTGTTAAAATACTTAATGAGATACATACCTATCATAATAACATGTTATGTTTACTTATCATAGTATCATGTTAACTTATCATAGTATCATGTTAACTATATATATATATATATATCCATATATATGTCATCATATAGTTTTTACAAGTTTTAACGTTCGTGAATCATCGGTCAACTTGGGTGGTCAATTGTCTATATGAAACCTATCTTAATTAATCAAGCCTTAACAAGTTTGATTACTTAACATGTTGGAAATACTTAATCATGTAAATAATAATTTCATTTAATATATATAAACATGGAAAAGTTCGGGTCACTACAAGAACGGAGATTCAGAAAATGGAAGTTGAGTTTTAGGAGTTGAAGGTTGTGGGAACCGATCTTGATAGTTATAACCGTAGGTTACTGGAATTAGCTCTGATGTGCCCCACGATGGTTACCCCAGGATTTAAGCGAATGGAACGGTATTTATGGGGACTTCCCAAGTCCATTCAAGGAAATGTCACCTCTTCAAAACCAGCTGATGTCCCAGAAGCTATGCGCATGGCGCTCACACTGATGAACCAAATTACCAACAAAGAACCAGAAAAGGGGAAATCTGAATCGGGATCTAGTAATGAGAAACGTAAGTGGGACAGCAACAAGGGAAGGGTCTTTGATCAAAACCCAGCTAAGAGGCATGAAAGTTTCAAGGGAAACAACGATGGGAGGAACCCCAACCCGAACCCTAGCTCAAACCCTAACTACAAGGGTAGTCTCCCGCAGTGCAAGAGATGCTACAAGCATCATACCGGGTACTGCAACGTGGTCTGTGAAAAGTGTAAAAGGACTGGGCATATTGGCAAAGACTGCAAGATCACCACCCCAACTGTGAAGACAAACCCTACTGGGCAAAGGAAATGCTATGAGTGTGGACAACAGGGCCACTTCAGGAATGAATGTCCCAACAAGAGAAAGAATGGCAGGCCAGCGCGTTGAAGAGCTTTCAACGTAAACGCAAGGGATGCCTGTGAGAACCCCGACTTGGTTACAGGTATATTCACTATCAACAATCTATTAGCTTCTGTCCTATTTGATACTGGTACCGATAGGAGTTATGTATATAGACACTTTTGCTCTAAGATAAATTGGTCGTTAGTTCCTTTAAAGGAGAGTATGCTTGTTGAGGCAGCCAATGGAAAACTTGAGAAAGTTGATCAAATTAGCCGATGAGGTATTATCAACATAGCTGGTATGGATTTCGAGATTGACTTGATACCCATCAAATTGGGAAGTTTTGATGTGATTGTCGGTATGGACTGGTTGACCATGGTAAGGGCCGACATTATCTGTGGAGATAAAGCTATTCGCATACCACACGGAGATGGTGAGCCACTGATTATTTACGGAGAGAGATGTAACTCAAACCTGAACCTCATTAGTTGAATGAAGGCATAAAAGATCATGAAGAAAGGACGTCTTGCTGTTTTAGCACATGTGAAAACATTAGAAACCGAGGTGAACAGTGTAGATGATGTACGAATTGTGAACGAATTTCCCGATGTCTTCCCAGAAGAATTTCCTGGATTACCGCCAACGAGGGCAGTGGAGTTTCAAATCGATTTAGTGCCACGAGTTGTACCTGTAGCTCACGCACCTTATCGACCCGCACCTTTCGAAATGCAAGAGTTGCAGAGCCAACTACAAGAACTGCTAGACCGTGGATTTATCTAACCAAGTTCTTCGCCTTGGGGCGCACCTATTTTAGTTGTGAAGAAGAAGGACGGATCTTTTCGCATGTGTATCGATTATCGTGAGTTGAACAAGTTGACGATCAAGAATCGGTATCCCCTTCCCCAAATTGACGATCTTTTCGATCAGCTGCAAGGCTCAAGCATTTACTCTAAGATCGATTTACGATCCGGTTATCACCAGTTGAGGGTGAAGGAGAGTGATGTGATGAAAACTACGTTCAGAACCCGTTATGGTCACTATGAGTTTCTCGTGATGCCATTCGGTTTAACCAACGCACCTGCCATGTTTCTGGATCTCATGAATCGTGTATGCAAGCCATACCTGGATAAATTCATTATCGTCTTCATAGATGATATCCTCATCTTCTCCAAAAGCGAATAAGAACATGAGCAACATCTTCAACTAGTGCTTAAACTCTTGAGACAAGAGCAACTTTATGCCAAATTCTCCAAGTGCGAGTTTTGGTTGAAGGAAGTCCAATTCCTGGGTCATATCGTGAACGATCAAGGTATCAAAGTTGATCCCACAAAGATCGAAGCTATCAGCAAGTGGGAAGCCCCCACTACTCCGACTTATATCCGCCAATTTTTAGGTCTCGCCGGTTACTACCGAAGATTTATTGAAGGTTTCTCTCTGATTGCGCGTCCTTTGACCGCGCTGACTCACAAAGGGAAGAATTTCGTTTGGGAAACCGTACAAGAATCAGCATTTCAAACCTTGAAGCAGAAGTTAACCACCGCGCCTATCTTATCACATCCTGAAGGCAGTGATGATTTCGTCGTATATTGCGATGCCTCAAAAAATGGTTTTGGTTGCGTATTGATGTAAAGAACGAAGGTCATTGCTCATGCTTCTCGTCAACTGAAGATCACGAGTGAAACTACACTACTCACGATCTTGAACTAGGAGCCGTTGTCTTTGCGCTCAAATTATGGAGACACTATCTTTATGGAACTAAGAGTACTATCTTCACCGACCACAAAAGCCTCTAACACATATTTGATTAAAAACAACTGAACATGAGACAACGACGATGGATCGAAACGCTGAACGACTATGATTGTGAACTTCTTTACCATCCTGGCAAGGCAAATGTTGTAGCCGACGCTTTAAGCCGAAAGGAGAGGATGGTACCTCTTTGTGTCCGCGCCCTGAACATCACCATTCATTCGAACCCCAATAGCCAAATCCATGTAGCCCAAGATGAGGCTCTCAAAGAGGAGAATATTTCTCATGAACACTTGAACATTCTCATCTCTCGATTCGAGGGTAAGGAGACTGGACTCCGATACTTCGTCGGAAGAATTTGGGTGCCTAGTTATGCGGATTTACGAAGCCTCATTCTAGATGAAGCCCACAAGTCAAGATATTCGATTCATCCCGAAGCCGGTAAAATGAACCACGATCTCAAGGAACAGTATTGGTGGCCAAATCTTAAGAGGATGTTGCAACTTATGTTGGGAAGTGTTTGACTTGCTCGAAGCTTAAGGCTGAACATCAAAGGCCATATGGGTTACTCCAGCAACCAGAAATCCCGCATGGAAGTGGGAAAGGATAATGATGGACTTCATCACAAAACTACCAAAGACGGTGGGTGGATACGATACCATCTGGGTTATCGTTGACCGTCTTACCAAATCTGCACACTTCTTAGCCATGAAAGAAACGGATAAGATGGAAAAATTCGCTCAACTATACATAAAAGTGATTGTATCTCTTCATGGTGTACCCTTATCGATTATTTCAGACCGAGATGCCCGTTTTACTTCTAGATTTTGGCGTTCTTTGCAAGAAGCCTTGGGGACTCGTCCATGAGTACTGCATATAACCCACATACCGATGGACAAAGCGAACGCACAATTCAAACTTTGGAGGACATGTTGCGTGCTTTGTGTCATTGATTTTGGAAAGGCTTGGGAAAGGCATTTGCCGCTAGCCAAATTTTCTTACAACAACATTTATCATTCGAGTATTAATGCCGCACCTTTCAAAGCATTGTATGGCCGCAAATGTCATTCTCCTATTTGTTGGGCCGAAGTAGGCGAAAAGAAAATCACCGGACCCGAGTTAGTCCATGAAACAACCGAGAAGATTGTCCAAATTCAAGCGAGACTCAAGACGGCCCGTGATCGCCAAAAGAGTTATGCCGACCTTAAATGTAAAGACTTCAAATTTAACATGGGTGACCGTGTAATGTTGAAGGTCGCACCTTGGAAAGGTGTAATCCGTTTTGGAAAACGTGGGAAGCTCAACCCGTGATACATTAGGCCTTTCGAAATCTTGGAGCGTGTTGGACCCGTTGCTTACCAACTGGATCTTCCGACTCAATAGAGCTCATTTCATCCTACCTTCCACGTATCGAATTTGAAGAAGTGTCTTGCTGAACTGGAACTTGTCATACCATTGGAGGAACTTACGATTGATGACAAACTCCACTTCGTGGAAGAACCTGTTGAAATTATAGATCGTGAGGTCAAAACTTTGAAATTCAATAAGATTTCGATCGTCCGAGTTCGATGAAATGCCAAACGAGGACCTGAGTTTACCTGGGAACGAGAGGATCAAATGATGCAGAAGTATCCTCACCTTTTCCCAACTCCTCCATCTACCTCAGCTTAAAATTTCGGGACGAAATTTTCTTTAACAGGTGGGTAATGTAACGACCCTGAATTTTCCAACTTATATTATTAATATTTATTATTAATACTTGCGTTGTACTAAATGTATTCTTATACATTTTACTTGTTACCGTAATTGACATTTTAATGTCCCGACTCGTCTTTTTGACACGTGCTTTTCACGAATAATATTTCAAATATTATTTACGTTCATAATTAATTATTATTAATTATTTCTAATTAACTAATGTAAGTAGTTAATTACTTGGGCTTGTTACTAAGTTGTTGCATACTTATACATGGGCTTTTATTATTGGACTTGGACTATCAAAGCCCACCCTACATTTCTTAATGGACTAGTTAGTGAGCCCATCATATTACTAGTGATTTATTAAGGTTAAACATAGATTAATTAAGTGTTGGAGACAAGAATGTCTCAAGCATGCATGCACCTCTTTCCCATACATTTAACCTTATACTCTTCCTAGCATACAACACTCTCCCACACATGAAATAACAAACTTGACCTTCCCCTTTTGGACTCCTAGGCTGACGGTTTGAGTAAGGGAGGAGGGAGTTCATTTTTCTTTTTCTTTTTTTGTTACTTATAAGCTAGTTTTTACTTCATTTCACACACACATATTACTTACACCACTTTACTCCCAACTTTCCTCTCTAGATTGTAAGTAATATATCTTTTTCTTTCTTCTTATTTTTCTTTGAAAACCGAATACTATCATCATCATTCTACTTGTTGTTGTTTGTTGTTAAAGATCAAGTTTTCTAGCTTGTATCTTCATGTAATCTTGCTTCTTCCATCCTTTGTTTGATGAGAAGTCAAGAAAAAGAATCTAAGCTTGTTAGATTATGGTTCTACACTTGAACTATTATAAAGATCTAAAGTTCATAAGCTTTAAGATCTTACTTGTATTCATGTTTTGTAAACTTAAGGTTTATTTTCTTAAGATCCAAGCTTTGGCTTGAATCTTCTTAAGTATGAAACAAACATGAACTTGTTACTTGTAACTTTAATTTATTTCTTCCTTTTGTAAGTATTTAAATTCGTGACTTTATTATTTTGGTCAAGTGTTACTAGTTAAACTTGATCTCATTTTTGTTGAAACTAAAGTTTAAACTTTGTAAGTTCAATAACCTGGAAGTTAAACTTTCTAGTTATAACTTTAAACACTTATGTTGGATCTAAGTTTCTATAGCTTATGGTCTTCCAAATTTTTTCTAAAACAAAAGCTTATAAGCTTATATACATTTTACAAGATAAAAATCTAAGTTTCATAACTTATGATTTTATTAAAGTAAAGATCCAAGTTCCATAGCTTAGGGTTTAACTTAAGAATACTAGATCTAGACTTTCTAGTCTAGGATCTTCAAGATCTAACTAAGATCTAAGTTCTACAACTTAAGATCTTGTTTATTTAGTTTACATTCAAGTTTATAGCTTAATATTACTATTAGAACTCATGTATGTGTCGGATCTAAGATCTTGATGTAACTTTGCTTCATCAACCTTCTTACAACCCTTAAATGAGTTGTGCTACATATCTTAGACATACACTAGTGTCATGATGGTCAAAACTTGGTAAAGATGATGCAAACACATCAACGAGTTGTACACTCAAAGCTACAAGCATCAAGGATGAGAACCGTGATGAACATCAAGCACCAAGAACCCACCGGAGCACTTTGCTTACTGTTTTTTTAGGTCTGATCAGTCACCTGGGCTACTGGAAAAGTTGATTTCCAGATTGTTCGATTTGAGTAGATGACTTTTCATTTAGGACTCGTCTTAATCCGATTTACAGTTTAGGATTTATAGCCTTCCGAAAGTCACTACACCTTTGTAACGTTGTGCTGAAATTTCTGACCTACTCGCACTTAAACCGTCTCCACGTCAAACGAAGATGAGTTTGGTTCTGAAAATTTGTCAGTGGTTGGAGGACTCACATACAGAGCCATATCGACTGACTACGCATCTTATCGATTTGTATAAAGGTCGTAGCAGCTGAACAAAGTCAGCCTTTGTTTCGATCTCTATTCTTGATTGAAAACTTACCTTACTTTTTACTTATGTTGTTGAATGATGATGATACTTAAGACCTAATTTACATACTTTTAAAACCTTTGGGAATGATTTAATGACTTAGTAACTTTTGACTTAGGTTGAGGACCTTTCGGCCCAACTACTTGCTTACTTATCTCATATCGACTTTACTACTTTTCACTGTGAGTTATAGCATCCCTTTTTTACTTTAACTATTTTAGGAACTGAGAATACATGCACTTTTTTTATGTTTTACATACTAGGCACGAGTACTTAAACTTTATATATGTGTGGGTTATACAACGGCATAAACTTTCCCCTTAGCTCGGTAACGTTTAGTCATTGGTCTTTGAACCGGTGAACCCGAATCTTAGATATGGATCCATAGGGTTTGACATCCCCACTCGGGCTAGTTGTGCTAGCATTTAATGGGTGTTTAATACTTTGTAAACTTACGCACTCGCCAAGTGTACTTTTAGGGGGTGATATTACGTTAAGTTAGTTACCAAGCGCCCACGGTTGAGCATATACTTTTCATACTGTTTTGAAATACCGAAATCTCGTGGCCTACCTTACATTACTGTTACATTTAAAATATAGCTCACCAACATTCGTGTTGACGTTTTTAAGCATGTTTTCTCAGGTGCTTAGAGGTTTGATGCTTCCGCTGTAGTAGTCTTGCTGTGTAGACTCCCGCTGCTTTTGTTAGAGATGTCTTTGCATGAAACGTTTACCTTGCATTCACAAACTATGTTACTTTTGAAACAATGAATTTGTAATGACCATTGGGCCTCGAACTTATGTTAATTGCTTCTATTCATAGAAGCCTACTATCGTTTGTAAAACTTATGACGTTGGTTATGACGTCACCCTTTCTTATGAATGCAAACTTTTTTTTTAAACAGCATATAGTGTTTTACCTTGTAATGATCCTATTGTTGATGATCTGTACACGTTAATTTTGTACAGGGCGTCACATCATCCACATCTTATAACGATAATTACTGCATCAATTACAGGGAATTAGCAATCAGTTTTTTGAAATCTCGCAGCAGGTCTACATCAACAGTTATATGTATACATATAACCTTTATCTTCTAGAATATTGATCTTAAATTCTAAAATTCCCATTCTATGAATCAATACTCTGAATTTTTGAAAAAGCTGAAGGAAGCAACAGAAACTGTAGACAATCGTAACAGTCAAAAGTTTGATGATAAAGAATAGTATGTTGGAAAAGCTCAAAAATGTAGATACTGAAAAATGAATTGAGCAAATCATGAAGTAGACTCTGAAAAAATCACAAGGACTAAACTTGTACATAAAGATTCCAGATGATTCTGTTTCTGATGAAATATTTAGTGAATACCTTTATCCGTAATTGTTCTAAATCATTGTGATTGAATTTCTTCATCACATTTTGATTGTAGAATTATAAGATATTATCGTATCTTTCATTATAAATATCCTCAATATTTCTAAAGATATCTTCATAAATATTCTTGTCCGATATTAATTATCTCTCCGCGCTATCTGTGTTATATCATAAAAGAAAACTGTTTTAGTTTCTAAATCTCTGAAAAATTAGAGTTTTAATTATGAATGATTTTGAAGTAGTGTTGGAAATTAATGCATGAGTTAGTATAATATAATGACACTTGATCAACGTGATTATATTACAGTAAGTCATGCTGAATTTCTAATGGAACGTGATGATGGTTCACATATCATACCCTCATCATGTGCCATGTTACATAACTCTTTCATTCTACTTAATCTCTAAGCATAGCACAGAAATATTTTCCTTGATATTTCTGTTCTTCCGTAATTCCGACAGTTTGTTAATAAATTGTGCGATTACATTTTCTTCCTGATTATAAGATTTCTTTAAATTCCTGGAATTCCAAAAATCCACCGTGATTACGTCAAAAGTTAAATCTCTATCTCAATCTTTTGTGACAGCTTCACTCGTACGCTTCACATAATCGAATCGTTTTATCTGTATAACTCAAGGATGATAAAACTCTATTTATCAACTCAAAATCGTAATGAAAACATTTTTATTGTTAACCATGACGACCTCGATCAAATTTCGGGACGAAATTTCTTTAACGGTAAGGTACTGTAATGACTCGGAAAATTTTGACTAATTTTAAATCAAACTCTCGATACGATTTAATATTTTGACTCGATAAGCAAAGTCTGTAATGTTGAGTCTCAAAATTTTTGAACTGTTTTCTTGTATTCATTTAACTTCAACTGTCCTCGACGATTCACGAACAATTAATTGTAAATAGATAGGTGTGTGTGTGTATATATATATATATATATATATATATATATATATATGTATATATATATATATATATAAATAATATTTAGAAATATAATTTTAAATAATTATATGTTGTTGTTATTAAAATTAATTATATGAAATAAAATAAAATATGATATTATGATAATTATTATTTAAAACATATCTATATATATAAATAAAGTATATTATATATATATTTGGTGATTTCGAATCTATTTAATAAATGACAGTAGCACTCGTTTGCCATTCGATCGATATTAAATAAACTAAATTCAAACTTATGAGAGTATAGAAAAAAAATTAACGTTAGTCTGTAATTAGGTTAAGTAAAAGCTTGATTTATTAAAAATATCTTTACATTATTAATTTGAATATTAACATTCCGTACATATTAAATGAAATTAAAAACAATTACTAGACGAAGCTTTTTGATCAGGTTATAAACATATAAGGATCGAAAAAAAATGAATTTAATTTAAATATGGAATTCTTCCGAAGACCTTTATTTTCCAGTGATTTACAACATAGCATGAAATCCAATCCGTAAATGATTACGGATAACTTATTACACGTTTGTATCTTAAATTATATTATAATTTGAAATACTGTGCATGATTTGGATTCACTGTACCTAATTGATATATGATTGAATATATATTTTATTTTTGGTACGTTTGTGGATATATTTATTATACTCCTTATATTGTTATCTTTCTTTTCTTCTTCTATATTACCTCACCCCACATCCATTACTAACAACTTGACAGGATTATTATTTTGGTTTTGAAATTAATCAACTATCATTCTATATTTATATATACTATATACACAAGATACATTCATAGATATTGAAAACCTACTTCACACAGAGAACAACTCGATCACCTTTCTTCTAAACCCTCACATCCAACACCTTCAATCATCCGGCCACAACCACAACAAACTATCACCACGAACTCCATCAAAGTTCTAGGTGCATTTTTTATTTTATTTGTTTTTTTCTTTTTGTTGTTGTTAATTCTGTTCTATAAACCAAAAGTCACTACAACACCATAATATACCACAAACCCGTTTATTATAAGCCACTTCTACTGTTCAAATTTCAACAGCTTCTACTACCGTTTTACTATCCAACAGCCCACTTCAAAACCACCTTGAACCACTATCAAAGGACAACCTCACCTAGAACCCATTTACTATTTTTCTGTTTTAAAAACACCATACTATGTACATCATCAACCAAGTGATTAACGGACTGTTTTGTTTCCAATTTAGTTCCACACAATAACCATCAATAAATCACCACCATGTATAATCAACAAACTCACTTAAACCGCCAGCTTCGGTTCTTTTCCTGTTTCAAATTGCCAACCCCATGTAACCGTCTGCAAACACCCAACAACACCATCACCAAGCTTGAACTATCAACAAGTACTACCGCCAACCCCATATATAAAGCGTATTTAATGAAGTGACATTAGATTCAAAATTATATGCGTTATACATAATTACATTATGAGTGAAATAACAGGCCTTAAAACAATATGTACCATGCTAAGTCATGCATACAAAAAGAAATAATATAATAGAAATTCAAAATGGTTAAAAGAGCGTCTAAATCTAAACAAAAAAAAAGGAAAAATTGAAGGCTTTCAAGGCCTCATTTCGAAAATTATTTGGGACAAACCGCCTACGGCAGTTTGCCAACTCTCAAAAAAATACACGATTTAAAAAAACGGTGACTAAATCGGAGCTACGAGTCAAAAGATACGATAGATCTAACATTTTGGCCAAAGACAAAAAACACCAAGCACCATGAACCGTCGGTGGTGTTTGGTGCGAGGTGTGAATTTGCGAGGAAAGATGACTTTTTCATAATCTAGACGACCTGAAATGGCAAGCATGTTCAAAAAGTCTTGCTCTTTGGGCCGTTTTAGGGTGATTCTGAGAATTTTAGCACAATCTGAAACCAAAGGTTATGCGCCGCCAAATGTTACTCTATCTGGCGGCGAATATTAATGATTTAAAAAGAATGTTTATTGAAGTGACATTAGACTCAAAATTATATGAGTTATACATAATTACATTGTAAGTGAAATAATAGGCTTTAAAACTATATATACCAGGTAAGTCATGTATACACAAAAGTAATAATACAGTATATATTGAAAACGTTCAAAAAGCATTTATAATGAGTAAAATGTCTTTTTGGGATCCTGATGAGACGACTCGTCCTAATCCATAAGGACAAATACAATAACATATGATTACATTGCGAGGTTCTGACCTCTATATGATACATTTTACAAACATTGCACTCGTTTTTAAAAGACAATCTTTCTTTACATCGAAATTTGACGGCATGCATACCATAATATATCCAACTATAATTGACTTAATAATAATCTTGATGAACTCAACGACTCGAATGCAACGTCTTTTGAAATATACCATGATTGACTCCAAGTAATATCTTTAAAATGAGCAAATGCGCAGCGGAAGATTTCTTTAATACCTGAGAATAAACATGCTTTAAAGTGTCAACCAAAAGGTTGTTGAGTTCATTAGTTTATCATAATCGTTCATTTTCATCATTTTAATAGACCACAAGAATTTTCATTTCCAGTTATCATAAATATACGTCCCATGCATAGAGACAAAAATCATTCATATGGTGAACATGTAACGACCCTGGATTTTCCAACATTTATTTATTAATAATTATTATTATTAATACTTGTGATTTAACGAATGTATGTTATTACATTTACTTGTTACCATGATTGATCATACTTAACTTTTGAATGCCCGAAACGTCTTTGTGACACGCGAAACTTATACGAATAATATTTTCAAGTATTATTTACATTCATGATTAAGTTTTATTAATCATTTTGATTAACTATGGTTATTAGTTAATTACTTGGGCTTTAATTGGATTAACTTGAGAATTACTTAAACTTGGGCCTTTATTAGTGCTAATGGACTTATGAGCCCACCCTACACCCTTAAATGGACTAGTTAGCCCATTACTCCATGTAAGTATCATATTAAGAACTAACTAGATAGTTTAATACTTAAGGAATCTAGTTACCATTTACTTGCACATCTTTCCCACAAAAATACATCTTTTAACCAACTTTTGAAGTCTTTACATGAAATGATCTTGTGGACAAATCCCTCCCTCTTCTCCCTCTAGAAACCATCGGCCTTGAGGCCATTTAGGGGAGTTCAAATTTTTTTTTTTTATTACTTCTTCATTTTCTCTCATCTCACTTTTCACACACTTCATTTACTTCACATTTTTCTCTCATTTTACTTTCTATCTTGTAAGTACCATGACACTTTTTCTTCTCTTCTTTTCCCTTTAAAACCGTAAACTTACATACATAATCATCATCATCACTTGTCTTTGATTGTTGTTACTTGTTGTAGTTGTTTACTTATTTGTTGTTGCTTACTTACTAGTTATCAAGAATCAAACTTTTTAGTTTAATTCTTCATAATATCTTGTATTTACAAGAACACACAAGAACCTAACTTACTAGTTATGTTCTACATTTATTGTTTTAAGAGATTGTAAGTTCATGTGTTGAAAATCATTACTTGTGTTCATGAAGTAAACTTAAAGCCTACTTCCTTAAAGATCAAAGCTTTGGTTGAATCTTTAAAAGTATGAACAACCATGACTTATTAACTTGTTTATTTAGTTTATTACTTCATTTACTTGCACTTTTAAATTCATGAATCATGTTGTTCTTGGTCAAGTGTTACTAGTTAACTTTGATCTCATTTTTCTTGAACAAAAGTTAACTTTAAAAGTTCAAGAACATGGAAGTATAACTTTTTAGTTATAACTTCATACACTTGTGTTAGATTTAACTTAATAACTTTAGATCTAGACCTTTGGGTCTTGGATCTTCAAGATCTAACTAAGAACTATGTTCTACATCTTAAGATCTTGATTAGTTAGTTTACTTTCAAGTTTGAAGTTCAATATTACTTTTATAGTTCATGTATGTGTTAAATCTAAGACTTTGATGTAACTTTGGTTCATCAAACCACATACAACACTTAATTGAGTTGTGCTACATGTCTTAGACTTACACAAGTGTTATGAAGGTAAAACTTAGTTAAGATGATGCAAACACATCACCGAGTTGTACACTTGAAGCTATATGCATCAAGGATGAGAACCGTGATAAGCATCGAACACCAAGACCCACCGGAACCTACTATTTTATTGTTTCTGGGTCTGATCAGTATGACCTTGGCTACTGTAAATATGATTTTCCATTAGCTCTGTTCGAGTATATAACTTTTCATTTAGGACTCGTATTAATCCGAGTTACGGTTTAGGATTTATGGCCCTCCGAGTGTCACTATGTCTTTTAACGTTGTGCTGAAATTCTGACCTACTCGCACTTAGACCGTCGACACGGTCAAATGAAGAAGAGTTTGCTTCTAGAATTTTTACCACAACTAGAGGACTCATATACGGATCCACGGCCACTAGTCTCACCTTATTTCAGTAGGTATAGAGGCCGTGGTGACTGATCCAAGTCAGCCTTTGTTTTAAACTCTTTTCATGAACGAAACTTACTTTACACCTTTTGTTTGATGATGATTAATGATGAACTTTAAGACTTTATTTACATACATTTAAACCTATTGGGACGATTTACTGACTTAGTACTATTTGACTTAGGTTGAGGACTTTCCGGACCTACGTACCAGCTTATTTCCCGACTCGACTTTACCACTACTTTATCGCTGTGAGTTATAGCATTCTCTTTTTACTTTAACTATTTTGGGAATTGAGAATACATGCGCATTTTACGTTTTACATACTAGGCACGAGTACTTAAACTTTATATATGTGTGGGTTATACAACGGCATAAACATTCCCTTTAGCTCGGTAACGTTTAGTCATTGGTTTTTAAACTAGTGAACGTGAATCTTAGATATGGATCCATAGGGTTTGACATCCCCACTCGGGCTAGTCGCGCTAGCATTTAATGAGTGTTTACTACATCGTATACATACTCACTTGCCAAGTGTACTTTCATGGGGGTATAAACGTTAAGTTAGTTATCAAGTGCCCATGGTTAAACATATACTTTATCATACTATTTTGAAACGCTCTTTGTAGCACTGAAATCTCGTGGCCTACCTTACATTACTGTTATACTTAAACTATAGCTCACCAATCTATGTGTTGACGTTTTTAAGCATGTTTTTCTCAGGTGTTTAAGGTTGCTTCCGCTGTGTACTAGTCTTGCTGTAGACACCCGCTGCTTTAGAGATGTCACCGCATGAACTGTTTATCTTGCATTCATAACTTTAATACTTCTGAAAAATATTTGTAACGACCTAAGGGTCACCTACTACTACTATTTTCTTCTGTTCATTGAAGCATAATTTTGATTGTAAAACATTTGACGTTGGTTATGACGTCACCTTTTATCATGAATGCAAACTTGTTTTGAAAACGCATATAGTGTTTGACCTTGTAATGATCCTGTTGTTGATGATTCGTACACGATGGTTTTGTACGGTGCATCACATTTGGTATCAGAGCATTGGTTGTAAGGAATTAGGTCGCATTAGTGAGTCTAAGACCGACCCGAGTAGGATTCACTAATAGGACTAATCTACAACTTGCTAGTTTACTTGTTTCCACTGAACTTACTGCATGCTACTGCTTACTTTTACTGCTATATGCCGTATGCTACTACATGATTTCACTACTGCATGATATTACTTGCTTTCGATTACATGCTACTTCTGTACGATTTACTGTTATTGCCATGCTATTTACCGTTATACATGATTTAGACTGTTGGCCTAATACGTGCTTGCTTTATGACTTACTGACATGGAAAATTTATTTTTCCTTGTTCAGATGTCGGATATTCCACCTGCTATCGTTTTGGGTAGTTCAAACACTTCAGTCACTTCACCTGCCACTGTTGCCGATCCACCGATCTCGTTGGCGACATCCTCTAGTGACACAGGCGCTTCGTCCTCCGGAGCTAGTAGTCATGCGCCTGCCCCAGTGGGTACTGCAGACAGAGCCCAGGACCTCCCGGAGATTCCAGCTCCACTAGCCCCGGTACCTCAGGAGCCACAGCACCATCCTGGTGGTGTTGTGATTCCCGCAGAATTCAGGGAAGGTCCATTCCGTAATCAGTATCGTCATTGGTGCCGACGCACTCCTGATGGATGACTCGTACCGATCCCGCCTTTTAGATACCGACAGATGATGGCCGCCCAAGGAGAGCCAGTACAGCCACCCGTGCAGCCACCTCCACATGATTAAGATGACCCATCATCCGACGACTCATCCACATACGACTCTAGTGACGATGACTCCGACGAGGAGGAACTTGATGATGCACCTGTTCAGCCACCCTCCACCCCGCCGAAGAAGCGGTACCATTATTCCGGGGATCAACGGAGGTCGAGCATTCACTGACGCATATGGTCGGCGTCGTAGGGTTACCGCCCGTAAGCGGCTTGTGCCGTATCCTGCTGATCCCTTCATCCGTAAGCCTTACCGCCTCACAACCTCTACTTCTGGAGCCGGACCGTCTGCACCACCAGATCCACCAGCACCACCCGTACCGACTGCACCGCCTGCCCCACCCACTCCCTCTGTCGAGGAACTGATGAGGGAGGTGGAGATCCTCCGTGCTCGGGTAACTGAGCTCGAGGACCAGATGTCCCATGTATTGGACATCTTACACCCGCCTTCACCGTAGGACTTTTGTAGTAGATTTCATTATGTAATCTAGTTATAGTTTTATGTTTCACTTATGTATTGTACGAACTTATACAGATGTATGCAACTTATTATTATTAATGAATGGAACTTTGCGTTATTTAATTCTTGCACGATGTTCTATTTACGTTACTATATGATTCTGTGGTATTTGTACCTAGATGCGTTACTTAATAAACATGTGATGTGTTGATTCCGTGTTGGTTACATATACTGTATTATTACTATTTGCATACTGGATTTTGACTTGAGTCAAAATTTTTGTTTAGAACACCATGGCCAACGGACGATCAACATCAACACCTACCGCAGCCCAAATCGAGGAGATGATTGCCGAAAGGGTAGCCGCAGCCATTGCGGAAATGCAACCCCAAGCTCCACCGCCACCGCCACCGGTTATTCAACTCATTTGTAATGGGTGCACGTACAAAGAGTTCCAAAGCTGCAAACCTCATAACTTTAGCGGAACGGAGGGGCCGGTTGGTCTCACTAGATGGTTCGAGAAATTAGAATCTGTGTTTCGAGTTAGTAACTGCTCGGAAGCGAATAAAACCAAGTATGCTTCATGCACTCTGTCTGACGGCGCACTAACGTGGTCGAACACGTTGGCTCAAGCAAAAGGTATTGATGAGGCGTTTGCTACCCCATGGGAGGAATTCAAAGGGGCCCTGATTGAGGAATATTGTTCTAGGATCGAGATCCAGAAGATGGAGATGGAATTTATGCAATTAAAGGCAGTTGGGAACGACCTTGATAGTTACAACCGGAGGTTTTTGGAATTAGCCCTGATGTGTCCGACAATGGTCACCCCGGAATTCAAGCGTATGGAAAGGTACTTCTGGGGACTTCCTAAGAGCATTAAGGGAAATCTCACGTCGTCCAAACCACCAAATGTCCCGAAAGCGATGCGCATGGCGCATACTTTAATGAACCAAATCATCATCGATGAACCGAAGAAAACTAAGTCTGATGCGGGTAGTAGCGAGAAGCGCAAATGGGATAACAACAGGGGAAGGACCTATGATCAGAACCCGGCGAAGCGACATGAGGGTTTCAAAGGAAATAACAACGGTGGGAACTCCAACCCCAACTACAAAGGAACCTTACCACAATGCAAGTGGTGCTACAACCACCATATTGGATATTGTAACGTTGTTTGTGAAAAGTGCCAACGGACTGGGCATATCGGGAAAGATTGCAAGGTCACCACTTTGAATGGGAAGCCGAACACCAATGGACCGAAAAAGTGCTACGAATGTGGACAAACAGGCCATTTCAGAAATGCGTGCCCCAACAAAAGAAAAGACGGAAGTCAATTTCGAATTCCGCACCAGCTACGTTGATAATAGCACCTCGAATAATGTGGTCAACTTTTTCAAGTTTTCCATTGGCGACCTCGACAAACATACTTTCTTTTAAAGGAACTAACGACCAATTAATCTTATCGCAAAAGTGTCTACATACATAACTCCTATCGGCACCAGTATCAAAAAGGACAGAAGCTAAAAGATTGTTGATAGTGAATATACCTGTCACCAAGTCAGGGTTCTCTCGTTGAAAGCTCTACCACGCGGTTGTCCGCCGTCTTTTCTTTTGTTGGGGCACGCATTTCTGAAATGGCCCGTTTGTCCGCATTCGTAGCACTTTTTCGGTCCATTAGTGTTAGGCTTCCCATTCAAAGTGGTGACCTTGCAATCTTTCCCGATATGCCCAGTCCGTTGGCACTTTTCACAAACAACGTTACAATATCCAGTATGGTGGTTGTAGCACCGCTTGCATTGTGGTAAGGTTCCTTTGTAGTTGGGGTTGGAGTTCCCACCGTTGTTATTTCCTTTGAAACCCTCATGTCGCTTCGCCGGGTTCTGATCATAGGTCCTTCCCCTGTTGTTATCCCATTTGCGCTTCTTGCTACTACCCGCATCAGACTTAGTTTTCTCCAGTTCATCGATGATGATTTGGTTCATTAAAGTATGCGCCATGCGCATCGCTTTCGGGACATTTGGTGGTTTGGACGACGTGACATTTCCCTTAATGCTCTTAGGAAGTCCCCAGAAGTACCTTTCCATACGCTTGAATTACGGGGTGACCATTGTCGGACACATCAGGGCTAATTCCAAAAACCTCCGGTTGTAACTATGAAGGTCATTCCCAACTGCCTTTAATTGCATAAATTCCATCTCCATCTTCTGGATCTCGATCCTAGGACAATATTCCTCAATCAGGGCCCCTTTGAATATTCCTCAATATTCCTCAACTTAGCTGATGCACGAGAGAACCCCAACTTGGTGACAGGTATATTCGCTATCAACAATCTTTTAGCTTCTGTCCTTTTTGATATTGGTGCCGATAGGAGTTATGTATGTAGACACTTTTGTGATAAGATTAATTGGTCGTTAGTTCCTTTAAAGAAAGTATGTTTGTCGAGGTCACCAATGGAAAACTTGAAAAAGTTAACCACATTATTCGAGGAGCTATTATCAATGTAGCTGGTGCGGAATTCGAAATTGACTTAATTCCTATCAAATTGGGAAGTTTTGAGTGATCTTCAGTATGGATTGGTTGACTAAGATAAGGGCCGATATTATCTGTGGAGATAAAGCTCTTCGTATACCGCACGGAGACGGTGAACCACTGATCATCTACGGAGAGAGATGTACCTCGAAGCTGAACCTCATTAGTTACGTGAAAGTGCAGAAGATCATAAAGAAGGGACGTCTTACTGTCCTAGCACATGTGAAAACGGTAGAAACAGAGGTGAAGAGTGTGAACGACGTTCGAATTGTGAACAAATTCTTCGATGTCTTTCCTGAAGAATTGCCTGGATTACCGCCGCCGAGTGTAGTAGAGTTTCAGATTGATTTAGTGCCAGGAGCAGCACCTGTAGCTCACACACCTTATAGACTCGCACTTTCCGAGATGCAAGAATTACAAAGCCAACTACAAGAACTGCTAGACCTTGGATTTATCCAACCAAGTTTCTCGCCTTGGGGCGCACATGTGTTGTTTGTGAAGAAGAAGGATGGATCCTTCCGTATGTGTATTGACTACCGTGAACTCAACAAATTGATGATCAAGAATCGGTATCCTCTTCCCCGCATTGACGATCTTTTTGACCAACTACAAGGATCGAGTGTTTACTCTAAGATCGATTTACGATTCGCTTATCACCAGTTGAGGGTGAAGGAAAGTGATGTGATGAAAACTGTATTCAGAACCCGTTATGGTAATTATGAATTTCTCGTAATGCCATTTGGATTGACTAACGCACCTGCCGTATTTATGGACCTCATGAATCTTGTCTGCAAGCCGTACTTGGATAAGTTTGTTATCGTCTTCATAGATGATATCCTCATCTACTCTAAGAGTGAAGAAGAGCATGAGCAACACCTCCGACTAGTACTTGAACTCTTGAGACAAGAGCAACTTTATGCGAAATTCTCCAAGTGTGAATTTTGGTTGAAGGAAGTCCAATTTCTGGGTCATGTTGTGAGCGACCAGGGTATCAAAGTTGATCCCGCCAAGATTGAAGCTATCAGCAAGTGGGAGACCCCCCACTACTCCAACTCACATTCGCCAATTCCTAGGTCTCGCCGGTTACTACCGAAGGTTTATTGAAGGATTTTCTCTGATCGCGCGTCCTTTGACCGTACTGACTCACAAAGGGAAGAAGTTCATTTGGGAACCCGCACACGAATCAGCATTCCAAACTTTGAAGAAGAAGTTAACCACCACACCTATCTTATCACTTCCTGAAGGCAGTGATGATTTCGTCGTTTATTGCGATGCTTCGAAGAGTGGTTTTAGTTGTGTACTGATGCAACGCTCAAAGGTTATCGCTTATGCCTCCCGACAATTGAAGATTCACGAGCGGAACTACACTACTCACGATCTCAAACTTGGAGCCGTTGTCTTTGCGTTCAAATTGTGGAGACACTATCTTTATGGAACTAAGATCACCATCTTCACCGACCACAAAAGTCTCCAACACATCTTTGATCAGAAGCAACTGAATATGAGACAGCGTCGATGGATCGAGACACTGAACGACTATGATTGTGAACTTCGTTATCATCCTGGCAAGGCCAATGTTGTAGCTGACGCTTTAAGCCGAAAGGAGAGGATGACACCTCTTCGTGTTAGGGCTCTGAACATCACCATTCATTCGAATCTCAACAGTCAGATCCGAGTAGCCCAAGATGAGGCTCTCAAGGAGGAGAATATATCTCACAAACATTTGAACATACTTGTCTCTCGATTTGAGGTTGGGGAGTCTGAACTCCGATGTTATGCCGGAAGAATTTGGGTACATCTTTATGGAGATCTACGATAATCCACAGACTGATGGGCAAAGTGAACGAACGATTCAGACCTTGGAAGACATGTTGCATGCATGTGTTATTGATTTTGGAAAGGCCTGGGAAAGGCATTTGCCACTCACCGAATTTTCTTACAACAACAGTTATCACTCGAGCATTAATGCTTCACCTTTTGAAGCGTTGTATGGCCGCAAGTGCCGATCTCCTATTTGTTGGGCCGAAGTAGGCGAAAAGCAAATCACCGGACCCGAGGTAGTCCATGAAACAATGGAGAAGATTGCTCAGATTCAAGCGAGACTTATGACTGCCCGCGATCGTCAAAAGAGTTATGCCGATCTTAAATGTAAAGACTTTGAATTCAACGTGGGCGACCGTGTAATGTTGAAGGTTGCACCTTAGAAAGGTGTGATCCGTTTTGGAAAACGTGGAAAGTTAAACCCATGATACATTGGTCCTTTTGAAATCTTGGAACGTGTTGGACCCGTTGCATACCGTTTGGATCTACCAGCACAATTGAGCTCAATTCATCCTACCTTCCACGTATCAAACTTGAAGAAGTGTCTTGTTGCACCTGAACTTATCATACCACTTGAAGAACTTATAATTGATGACAAACTCCACTTTGTGGAAGAACCTGTTGAAATTATGGATCGTGAGATCAAAACTTTGAAATGTAACAAGATTCTGATCGTCCGAGTATGATGGAATGCCAAACGAGGACCTGAGTTTACCTGGGAGCGAGAGGATCAAATGATGCTGAAGTATCCTCACCTTTTCCCGACTCCTCCATCTACCTCAGCTTAAAATTTCGGGACAAAATTTTCTTTAACAGGTGGGTAATGTAACGACCCTGGATTTTCCAACATTTATTTATTAATAATTATTATTATTAATACTTGTGATTTAACGAATGTATGTTATTATATTTACTTGTTACCATGATTGATCATACTTAACTTTTGAATGCCCGAAACGTCTTTGTGACACGCGAAACTTACACGAATAATATTTTCAAGCATTATTTACATTCATGATTAAGTTTTATTAATCATTTTGATTAACTATGGTTATTAGTTAATTACTTGGGCTTTAATTGGATTAACTTGAGAATTACTTGAACTTGGGTCTTTATTAGTGCTAATGGACTTATGAGCCCACCCTACACCCTTAAATGGACTAGTTAGCCCATTATTCCATGTAAGTATCATATTAAGAATTAACTAGTTAGTTTAATACTTAAGGAATCTAGTTACCATTTACTTGCACATCTTTCCCACAAAAATACATCTTTTAACCAACTTTTGAAGTCTTTACATGCAATGATCTTGTGGACAAATCCCTCCCCCTTCTCCCTCTACAAACCGTCGACCTTGAGGCCATTTAGGGGAGTTCAAAATTTTTTTTTTGATTACTTCTTCATTTGCTCTCATCTCACTTTTCACACACTTCATTTACTTCACATTTTTCTCTCATTTTACTTTCTATCTTGTAAGTACCATGAGACTTTTTCTTCTCTTCTTTTCCCTTTAAAACCATAAACTTACATACATAATCATCATCATCACTTGTCTTTGATTGTTGTTACTTGTTGTAGTTGTTTACTTATTTGTTGTTGCTTACTTACTAGTTATCAAGAATCACACTTTTTAGTTTAATGCTTCATAATATCTTGTATTTACAAGAACACACAAGAACCTAACTTACTAGTTATGTTCTACATTTATTGTTTCAAAAGATTGTAAGTTCATGTGTTGAAAATCATTACTTGTGTTCATGAAGTAAACTTAAAGTCTACTTCCTTAAAGATCAAAGCTTTGGTTGAATCTTTAAAAGTATGAACAACCATGACTTATTAACTTGTTTATTTAGTTTATTACTTTATTTACTTGCACTTTTAAATTCATGAATCATGTTGTTCTTGGTCAAGTGTTACTAGTTAACTTTGATCTCATTTTTCTTGAACAAAAGTTAACTTTAAAAGTTCAAGAACATGGAAGTATAACTTTTTAGTTATAACTTCATACACTTGTGTTAGATTTAACTTAATAACTTTAGATCTACACCTTTGGGTCTTGGATCTTCAAGATCTAACTAAGAACTATGTTCTACATCTTAAGATCTTGATTAGTTAGTTTACTTTCAAGTTTGTAGTTTAATATTACTTTTATAGTTCATGTATGTGTTAAATCTAAGACTTTGATGTAACTTTGGTTCATCAAACCACATACAACACTTAATTGAGTTGTGCTACATGTCTTAGACTTACACAAGTGTTATGATGGTCAAAACTTGGTTAAGATGATGCAAACACATCAACGAGTTGTACACTTGAAGCTATATGCATCAAGGATGAGAACCGTGATAAGCATCGAACACCAAGACCCACCAGAACCTACTGTTTTACTGTTTCTGTGTCTGATCAGTATGACCTGGGATACTTTAAAGATGATTTTCAGTTAGATCTGTTCGAGTAGATAACTTTTCATTTAGGACTCGTCTTAATCCGAGTTACGGTTTAGGATTTATGGCCCTCCGAGTGTCACTATGTCTTTTAACGTTGTGCTGAAAATTCTGACCTACTCGCACTTAGACCGTCGCCACGGTCAAACGAAGACGAGTTTGCTTCTGGAATTTTTACCAAAACTAGAGGACACATATACTGAGCCATGGCCACTGGTCTTACCTTATTTCAGTAGGTATAGAGGCCGTGGTGACTGATCCAAGTCAGCCTTTCTTTTAAACTCTTTTCATGAACGAAACTTACTTTACACCTTTTGTTTGATGATGATTGATGATGACCTTTAAGACCTTATTTACATACATTTAAACCTATTCAGACGATTTACTGACTTAGTACTATTTGACTTAGGTTGAGGAATTTCCGGACCTATGTACCTGCTTATTTCCCGACTCGACTTTACCACTACTTTATCGCTGTGAGTTATAGCATTCCCTTTTTACTTTAACTATTTTGGGAACTGAGAATACCTGCGCATTTTACATTTTACATACTAGGCACGAGTACTTAAACTTTATATATGTGTGGGTTATACAATGGCATAAACGTTCCCTTTAGCTCGGTAACGTTTAGTCATTGGTTTTTGAACCGGTGAACGCGAATCTTAGATATGGATCCATAGGATTTGACATCCCCACTCGGGCTAGTCGCGCTAGCATTTAACGAATGTTTAATACTTCGTATACATACGCACTTGCCAAGTGTACTTTCAGGGGGTATAAACGTTAAGTTAGTTACCAAGTGCCCACGGTTAAACATATACTTTATCATACTATTTTGAAACGCTCTTTGTAGCACTGAAATCTCGTGGCCTACCTTACATTACTGTTATACTTAAACTATAGCTCACCAATCTTTGTGTTGACATTTTTAAGCATGTTTTTCTCAGGTGCTTAAGGTTGCTTCCGCTGTGTACTAGTCTTGCTGTAGACACCCGCTGCTTTAGAGATGTCACCGCATGAACTGTTTATCTTGCATTCATAACTTTAATACTTTTGAACAATGATTTGTAACGACCTAAGGGTCACGTACTACTACTATTTGCTTCTGTTCATTGAAGCATACTTTTGATTGTAAAACATTTGACGTTGGTTATGACGTCACCTTTTATCATGAATGCAAACTTGTTTTGAAAACGCATATAGTGTTTGACCTTGTAATGATCCTGTTGTTGATGATTCGTACACGATGATTTTGTACGGGGCATCATAGAACACCTGTTACCGACATTAGCAAGATGCATATAAGAATATCCCCTATCATTCCGAGAAATCCTTCGGACATGATAAAAATGAATTCGAAGTACTAAAGCATCCGGTACTTTGGATGGGGTTCGTTAGGCCCAATAGATCTATCTTTAGGATTCGCGTCAATTCGTAGATCGGTTTACTAATTCTTAGGTTACCAAGCAAAAGGGGCATATTCGGCTTCGATAATTCAACCATATAATGTAGTTTCGATTACTTGTGTCTATTTCATAAAACATTTATAAAAGCAGCACATGTATTCTCAGTCCCAAAAATATATATTGCAAAAGCATTTAAAAAGGGAGTAATGAAACTCACCATAATGTATTTTGTAGTAAAAAAAAATACATATGACGACATTGAACAATGCAGGGTTGGCCTCGGATTCACGAACCTATATCATTTATATATATATATATATATATATATATATATATATATATATATATATATATATATATATTAAAACATATACTCGTAATCGAACAATTTCATATGTTATAACTTTATATATTATTTATTTAGTTTGTAAATATAATTCAAAATGATTATTATTTATACAATTTTATATAACTATTATTCATCATTAATAATAATAAAATTGTATATTAAGGTTTATATATGATAAAAATATATATTTATATTTTAAATTGATATCTTTTATATATAGCTTAATTTATATCTTTTTAATAATAAAAATATAGTGTTATATATTTTTATAAGAAATCTATTTGTAGTTGTTCCGATAATGATAAAAATGATAGTAATAATATTGATAGTAATAATAGTATAGTTGTAATAATATTGATAATGGTAAAAGTAATAATAATGATAGTAATAATAATATTACTTATGGTAACAATAATACTAATACCTATAAAGTGATATCGATATTAATATATATGAAAATAATACTAATAATACTTATATCTATTGTTAACAATACTGATTATAACACTTTTATTAATAGTAATACTAATATAATAATCATATCAATAATAATAATGATCATAATTATAATAATACTTATGTTACTACTAATAATAATAATGGTACTAAAATTGATACTATGGTTAATATTTATGAAAAAAGTAATAAATTATGTTATTTTTATAATAATTATAGTATTAATAATCATAATCATAAAAATGATAATAATACTAAAATGGTAAATTAATAGTAATAATAATATTAGTAATGCTTATAATAATAATAATAATTGTTATAATACTTATATCCATGATAAAACTAATAATTATTATAATCCTTATAACAATATTAATAATAATAACAATAATAATAATCATAGTAATAATAATAATAATAATAATAATAATAATAATAATAATAATAATAATAATAATAATAATAATAATAATAATAATAATAATAATAATAATAATAATAATAATAATAATAATAATAATAATAATTGAAATAAAAGTAATAAAATATACCCTTTAAAAGCTTTTTGTAAAAAGAATTGCTCGGGACCTGACTCGAACCCATGACCTCCCGCTTAACCCGAAACACTCATAACCATTCGTCTGCCCAGGTTTCTTGTTTTAATCACCACATAAATCTAATTAACCCAGCTTATTTCTGTCTCCTTTATCATCTTTTTCACCATTTTATTCGACCAGTAATCAAATCAAACATAATCATAATCAATTGAGTTGGGTTTTGGATTCATAAATTTAAACAGAAATGGATTAAACGTGTAACAATTGATTCGTTTTATCAGAAAATAACTTAAAAGTTTCCACAGACCCGTTTTTACACTTTATAAACTCAATTCGCGTTTTTAAAAATTAGACTCTTTCAGACTAAGATCTCAACATGAAATAGGTTGAAAAACTATTTTAGAAACTACCTGTATCCTTAATTAAGCCTATAACATCAACTGGAACTCGAATTTCGTTGTGAACAAAAGAGTTGACTTTTGAAATTGAGAGTTTGACTCCAAAATTAAGACTCGATACTAAAAATTGGAAATTGAAACGTTCTAGATAGTTTAAGTAGGAGATTCCTAACAAGACTGCAATTTTACATTTTGAAAATTGGTTCGTTTTTGAAGTTTTTGGAAAATGAAGCAAGAACAAAGAATGTGGTCTGTGTTCTTTGAATTTTGTATTGATTTTTGTTCTTTAAGATCGAATTGTATTATTAGGGTATCATAGAGAGTTTATCAGATATTATTACAACATGATTGACTCGTTTACCTTTGTTTTGTAGCTTGGATTGCTCGACACCAAATATTCGATTGGTACGAAGGAAAAATATAAAATTTAAAAGGTGAATTCGACCTCTAACTACTTTTGTTTATGTTATAGAGGATTGGATCAAGTTGGTAATTCCAGCTGATAAATTACATAGCGTAAACAGCAATTTGAAACTGATTTACGTATTTTTTCTTATATTTAAATACGTATATACCGTATTTATGTATATATAATATTTGTATATGTATTTATAGGTATAATTCGGTATTCTGTATATGTATATGTATTTATATATATATATATATATATATATATATATATATATATATATATATATATATATATATATATATATATATATATATATATCTGTATTTGTATACTTATATCTCAAACTTATATGTATTTGTATATTAAGTATATACTTAATTATAATAACATTTAATTATATAAATTTTAATATCTAATTTTTAATGAAACAAATAATAATAGTAACAATTGAAATAATAATGATAATACTACTAATATTAATAATAATATTACTAATAACAATATTAATAAGAGTAATCATAATAATAACAATGCTAAGTTTAATAATAATAACGATAATAATAATATTATTAATGTTACTAATAATAATATTACTCATAATAGCATTAATATTATTAATTATAATTATAATATTAATAATAATAATATAACAACTTACATGTTTATGATTTCATATCTATTGAGAATAATAATATTAATAATACTGATTTTAATATTAATATTATTAATAATAGTAAACTAATAATAATAAGTATAACATTTTATATTTTACTAATTTAATAACATATATTGCATATTTAATAGTTATACATATTTATTTAAACTAATACATATATAATTATGTTTTAAATATCAAGTTTTATTACTTAGATAAATGTATTAATTATATATATATCATAACAATAAATTCAAAGTATATCATTATATATATAATACTTTGTTATCGTTAAAAATTCATGTTCGAAATCATTTATATTCGATATATTCTATATATTCAAATAACAAGTTTAAGTTATGTTACTAAATCACATAATAGATTATTAATATATTTAATTTATAATATATATAACTATTTGAATATATATATATACATTTAATTTAACAATCAAAGGTTCGTGAATCGCTGAAAATAGTCAATGGTCAGATGATTTCATATAATAGTTTAAACATTTTTGAGACTTGATTTAATAGGCTTTGCTTATCGTGTCGCAATCATACAAAGATTAAGTTTAAATTTGGTCGGAAATTTTCGGGTCGTCACAGTACCTACACGTTAAAGAAATTTCGTCCGAAAATTTGAGTGAGGTGGTCATGGCTAACACTAAAAATGTTCTCATGACAATTTGAGATGATAAATAGAGTTTTATTACTGTTTGAGTAGTATGGATAAGATAATTAGATTACTCGAAGAATACGAGTGAAGCTATCACTAAATAGTGAAATGAGTATATGCAGATTCGATTTACCGATGAGATTGTCACGGTTGACTTCTGAAAATCAAGGAATTTAGAGAATATCTTCGAAATCTAAAGGGGGTGATACTTCGGTGAATAAGGAAATTAAGATCTCTATAATTAAATACGGTGATCTGCCTCGATTACTCTGTCTGATATTTTCCTTATAAATTAAACTCTTCCGTTCCATTATTCTCACCATTCCCATAATTTCTTTCTTATTTCATCCATCCAAAAAGATTGTGAAAATGCTTAATCCCGTTCTAATCCTTGATATTTTTCTGACTTCTATTATTACCTTGGGGTGATACTATTCTTAATTATACCGTGTCTTTATATTGCTATTTGTATTAATATTCACGGTTTGTAACCTTCGTGTTGTTATTGGGCTTTATATTTTCTCTTATATTTTGGAGCTCTTTGCCTTTCTATTATCTTCTCGACCTCAGGTAAAGCGAGTAACGGTCCAGGATTTGTAAGTATGGAGTTTCGAATGAACATCATGTTCTAAACAAGAAGGAATGTATTAGCACGATTTGATTTGTCAAATTACCAGAATCACTGAGAATAGAACTATCAAGAATATACTATCTTGATGTGTTCAGAAGTTAAGCAGAATGAAAGAGTTATGTAACATGGCACATGATTACGTTATAATCTGTGAATCATCATGTTCCATTAGAAACTCAGCATGACTTACTGTAATATAATCACGTTGATCAAGTGTCATTATATTATACTAACTCATGCATCAATTTCTTTACATTTCTGAAGAATTCATTCATAAATTAAACTTAGATTTTACAGAAGTTTCCAATATAATGAAACACAGGAAGCACGAAGAGGTATATAATTTCGGACGAGAATATTTATGAAAATATCCTCAAAAATATAGAAGATATTTTGAAATTTCCAAGTTCGAAGGTTGATGAAGAAAAAATTTTCCGCAAGATTTTAACATGACTTCGGAGCAAGATATTCTCTAAAGATTTCAACGGATCCAGAATTACCTGGATTCTTTGAATATAGGGTATGGTCCTTGTATTTTTCCTTGGTCTCCTTCGTGGTTAGCTCAATCCGTTTTCCAGTTCCAACTTTTCTGAGCTTTTCCAACATACTATTCTTTATCATCAAACTTCCGATGATTAAGGTCGTTTACGGTTGTCTACGGTTTCTGCTGCTTCATTCAGCTTTTTCAACATTCAGAGTATTAATTTGCAGACTGGGTGCTTTTCAGAATTCAGAATGGAAGATCATAATTCTAAGAGATAAATGTTATATATATATACATATAACTATTGATGTAGAAACGCTGCAAGATTCGAAATACTGATTGCTAATTCTCGGTAATTAGTATGGCAATTCTCGCTATAAGATGTGGATGAGTATGTGATAGGGTTTTGATGAACAAATATAATGGTTTCTCGAAGAGACTTAAGCCATTGAGTAATGAAGTTACTGGTAAGTTTACTGCTAAGGTGGTGGAATATAAACTATCCCCGGTAACGATGATGAATGGGTAATTGTTATAATAAGGCTTATTCGAATGAAAAATTGAAGTTGATTTGCTGAAGCTGTGACAAAATTGACTAATTTGAAAAAGAATTTTCAAAGTTATTTTCGATAATAACAACGCCAAATGAGTTAGCACAGACATGTTTTAAACGTTTACTCAGGTTTCGAGTGTTTTCAGATACATAACTATATGCATAACTCTTTCCTTTAGTAGATGAAGTGCGGTTGGTTCATCCTCTGGATTGAGGTGTTTTCAAGAATCATGAAAGGTTTGAACGCATATTGTAATCGTCAGGATACAAATGAGGTTTAAGATGAAATCAAGTGGCAAACTTGAAGAATTATTTAGTTTCATATGTTATAATCAATATTTTAATTCATTTTTAATTGTCCAATCTTGATAGTCCACAGTCGATAGTCCACAGTTATAAGTTCAATAATTCATATATAGTTTAATTTATAATATTTGAATTAATTAATACGTATCGTAACCCGTGTACATATCTCAGACTCGACCACAACTCAAAGTATATATATTATTATAGAATCAACCACAACCTTGTATAGCGAACTCGATCATTACAGCATATAGAGTGTCTATGGTTATTCCAAATAATATATATATATGCGTCTATATGATATGTCAAAACCTTGTATACGTGTCCCGATATTTAAAGTGCGTAAAAATAAATAACAGAAATTAAATGACGATAAATAAAGTGCGTAAAGTAAATAACAGAAATTAAATGACGAAAAATAAAATTGTGAGAATATAAACTGCGATAATTAAATTGCGATAAATAAAATGTAATCAGTTAGCTAGGAACAGTTAGCGTGGATTCTTAATAAAATTTCTCATAGTTAATTTGTCTGTTTCTAAAAAATTTTATTTTGTCAAATGTTTTCTTCATTATACCACTTGTTGGATTCTGATAAATCAAAATCCAAATATGAAATTGGATGAATATGGTTATTCTGTGGTTAACGGATTTGTATATCGGTGGATGTAAGTAGGATAGTAAATGACTGTTGAATAGCTTTGAAGAATGTACAGTGTAACTTACTAATGTGAAATCTGAATATTCCTCGGGTATTACCTACCCGTTAAAATATTTTCACAATTAACACTTTGTACGAAAGAATTTTTTTAATTACAATCTTTATAAAAACATATATACATATATATTTTCTTCATATGTAATCATGGATTCATTGAGTTAATATGATATTAAACTCATTTGGTTTACCGTTAGAACTAGAATACATAATCTCTAAAACATTTAGAGATTACTTAATCGCCATGAAGAACGAAGATAATTGATGTAGAACGATACGTAGAATGATGATTATACTCGAGGTACAGAATGAGATGTTGAGGCATGGATTGTTGATGGTACTGGTGCTGTTACTGATGGTACTGTTTGTGCCGGTGATGTTGCTGAAGCTGATAAATTTTGCACCATATTCTCCAAATTTATTTTTCGAGCGCGAAGTTTGTTGACTTCTTCTATTATTCCGGGGTAATTGTCGGTTGGAACGAGCGAATGAATAAGGTTTAGAATTTTAGATAGAATATAATCTTGGCGAGATATTCGGGAAATGAGAGAGAAAATAGTATTACGAACAGGTTCGCCGGTAAGTGCTTCGCATTCATCGCCAAGAGGCAAATTCGGTTGGTGGAAGGGATCGCCTTTTTCGCGTCTCCATTGATTAAGTCGACTACGAACCCATCAGATAAATTGGGGATGACTGATTGGTTGATTCATTCTGGTGACGCTGATAGGTGAAACTCCATATCGGAATAGCTGTCGGAATCCGAGGAATTCGAACTGGTTGAGGGATTCATCTCGTACGATCAGATGAAGGACTTTTCGATAAGAAATAGATTATAGGATGTAGATTAGTTCCCTGCAATACATAATTTATATATGCATATATAATACTAAAATCCCATAAGTTACGGAGGAATCTACAGAAGCTGTCAGGCAAAGGTAACAATAACAGATACGCTAAGATATAAATTTATCTATACACTGTCTATGCAATAGAGGCAGTAAGAAATGTCTAGACTAAGAATAATAAGCAGGTAATTTTCTAAGGATGATAAGCAGATGATTTCCGACTAGAAATGATAAGCAAAACTTTTGACATGCAGACACGATCGAAGTCCAGATTCACTAATGCGTCTAAACAACTATCAGTTAGATACACTAATGCAAGACCTAGTTGGCTAAGACCACCGCTCTGATACAACATGAGACGACCCGTCCTAATACATAAGGACGAATACAATAACATATGATTACATTGCGAGGTTCTGACCTCTATATGATACATTTTACAAACATTGCACTCGTTTTTAAAAGACAATCTTTCTTTACATCGAAATTTAACGGCATGCATACCATAATATATCCAACTATAATTGACTTAATAATAATCTTGATGAACTCAACGACTCGAATGCAACATCTTTTGAAATATGCCATGATTGACTCCAAGTAATATCTTTAAAATGAGCAAATGCACAGCGGAAGATTTCTTTAATAGCTAAGAATAAACATGCTTTAAAGTGTCAACCAAAAGGTTGGTGAGTTCATTAGTTTATCATAATCGATCATTTTCATCATTTTAATAGACCACAAGAATTTTCATTTCCAGTTCTCATAAATATACGTCCCATGCATAGAGACAAAAATCATTCATATGGTGAACACCTAGTAACCGACATTAACAAGATGCATATAAGAATATCCCCTATCATTCCGGAAAATCCTTCGGATATGATAAAAACGAATTCGAAGTACTAAAGCATCCGGTACTTTGGATAGGGTTCGTTAGGCCTAATAGATCTATCTTTAGGATTCGCGTCAATTAGTAGATCGGTTTACTAATTCTTAGGTTACCAAGCAAAAGGGGCATATTCGGCTTCGATCATTCAACCATATAATGTAGTTTCGATTACTTGTGTCTATGTCGTAAAACATTTATAAAAGCAGCGCATGTATTTTCAGTCCCAAAAATATATATTGCAAAAGCATTTAAAAAGGGAGTAATGAAACTCACCATAATGTATTTTGTAGTAAAAAAATATATATGACTACATTAAACAATGCATGGTTGGCCTCGGATTCACGAACCTATATCATTCATATATATATTAAAACATATACTCGTAATCGAACAATTTCATATGTTATAACTTTATATATTATTTATTTAGTTTGTAAATATAATTGAAAATGATTATTATTTATACAATTTTATATAACTATTATTCATCATTAATAATAATAAAATTATATATTAAGGTTTATATACGATAAAAATTTATATTTATATTTTAAATTGATATCTTTTATATATAGCTTAATTTATATCTTTTTAATAATAAAAATATAGTGTTATATATTTTTATAAGAAATCTATTTGTAGTTGTTCCGATAATGATAAAAATGATAGTAATAATATTGATAGTAATAATAGTATAGTTGTAATAATATTGATAATGGTAAAAGTAATAATAATGATAGTAATAATAATATTACTTATGGTAACAATAATACTAATACATATAAAGTGATATCGATATTAATATATATGAAAATAATACTAATAATACTTATATCTATTGTTAACAATACTAATTATAACATTTTTAATAATAGTAATACTAATATAATAATCATATCAATAATAATAATGATCATAATTATAATAATACTTATGTTACTACTAATAACAATAATGGTACTAAAATTGATACTATGGTTAATATTTATGAAAACAGTAATAAATTATGTTATTTTTATAATAATTATAGTATTAATAATCATAATCATAAAAATGATAATAATACTAAAATGGTAAATTAATAGTAATAATAATATTAGTAATGCTTATAATAATAATAATAATTGTTATAATACTTATATCCATGATAAAACTAATAATTATTATAATCCTTATAACAATATTAATAATAATAACAATAATAATAATCATAGTAATAAAAATAATAATAATAATAATAATAATAATAATAATAATAATAATAATAATAATAATAATAATAATAATAATAATAATAATAATAATAATAATAATAATAATAATAATAATAATTGAAATAAAAGTAATAAAATATACCCTTTAAAAGCTTTTTGTAAAAAGAATTGCTCGGGACCTGACTCGAACCCATGACCTCCCGCTTAACCCGAAACACTCATAACCGTTCGTCTGACCCAGGTTTCTTGTTTTAATCACCACATAAATCTAATTAACCCAGCTTATTTTTGTCTCCTTTATCATCTTCTTCACCATTTTATTCGACCAGTAATCAAATCAAACATAATCATAATCAATTGAGTTGGGTTTTGGATTCATAAATTTAAACAGAAACGAACTGAATGTGTAACAATTGATTCGTTTTATCAGAAAATAACTTAAATGTTTCCACAGACCCGTTTTTACACTTTATAAACTCAATTCGCGTTTTTAAAAATTAGACTCTTTCAGACTAAGATCTCAACATGAAATAGGTTGAAAAAATATTTTAGAAACTACTTGAATCCTTAATTAAGCCTATAACATCAACTGGAACTCGAATTTCGTTATGAATAAAAGAATTGACTTTTGAATTTGAGAGTTTGACTCCAAAATTAAGACTTGATACTAAAAATTGGGAATTGAAACATTCCAGATAGTTTAAGTAGGAGATTCCTAACAAGACTGCAATTTTACATTTTGAAAATTGGTTCGTTTTCGAAGTTTTTGGAAAATGAAGCAAGAACAGAGAATGTGGTATGTATTCTTTGAATTTTGTTTTTTTTTGTTCTTTAAGATCGAATTGTATTATTAGGGTATCATAGAGAGTTTATCAGATATTATTACAACATGATTAACTCGTTTACCTTTGTTTTGTAGCTTGGATTGCTCGACACCAAATATTCTATTGGTACGAAGGAAAAATATAAAATTTAAAAGGTGAAGTCGACCTCTAACTGCTTTTGTTTGTGTTATAGAGGATTGGATCAAGTTGGTAATTCCAGCGAACAAATTACATAGCGTAAACAGCAATTTGAAACTGATTTACAAATTTTTTCTTATATTTAAATACATATATACCGTATTTATGTATATATAATATTTGTATATGTATTTATAGGTATAATTCTGTATTCTGTATATGTATATGTATAAATGTATATATATATATATATATATATATATATATATATATCTACGAATATATATACATAAAGATATATATATGTATATGTATATGTATAAATGTTATTATAATTAAGTATATACTTAATATACAAATACATATAAGTTTGAGATATAAGTATACAAATACAGATATATATATATATATATATATATATATATATATATATATATATATATTTGTATACTTATATCTCAAACTTATATGTATTTGTATATTAAGTATATACTTAATTATAATAACATTTAATTATACAAATTTTAATATCTAATTTTTAATGAAACAGATAATAATAGTAACAATTGAAATAATAATGATAATACTACTAATATTAATAATAATATTACTAATAACAATATTAATAAGAGTAATCATAATAATAACAATACTACATTTAATAATAATAATGATAATAATAATATTATTAATGTTACTAATAATAATATTACTCATAATAGCATTAATATTATTAATTATAATTATAATATTAATAGTAATAATATAACAACTTACATGTTTCTAATTTCATATCTATTGAGAATAATAATATTAATAATACTGATTTTAATATTAATATTATTAATAATAGTAAACTAATAATAATAAGTATAGCATTTTATATTTTACTATTTTAATAACATATATTGCATATTTAATAGTTATACATATTTATTCAAACTAATACATATATAATTATGTTTTAAATATCAAGTTTTATTACTTAGATAAATGTATTAATTATATATATATCATAACAATTAAATTTAAAGTATATCATTATATATATAATACTTTGTTATCGTTAAAAATTCATGTTCGAAATCATTTATATTCGATATATTCTATATATTCAAATAACAAGTTTAAGTTATGTTACTAAATCATATAATAGATTATTAATATATTTAATTTATAATATATATAACTATTTGAATATATATATATACATTTAAATTTACAATCAAAGGTTCGTGAATCTCTGACAATAGTCAATGGTCAGATGATTTCATACAATAGTTTAAACATTTTTGAGACTTGATTTAATAGGCTTTGTTTATCGTGTCAAAATCATACAAAGATTAAGTTTAAATTTGGTCGGAAATTTCCGGGTCGTCAATCCTGATGACCTCGAATGGCAATACACTTTCCGAGAGTCCTGATGTTATGGTCGTTTTAGGGTGATCTTGAGAATTTCAACACAATCTGAAACCAAAAGTTATGCGCCGCCAAATGGTACTCCATTTGGTGGCGCATATTATTGATATAAAAAGCGTGTTTAATGAAGTGATATTAGATTAAAAATTATATGCGTTATACATAATTACATTGTGAGTGAAATAATAGGCCTTAAATTAATATGTACCATGCTAAGTCATGCATACAAAAAGAAATAATTTAATAAAATTCAAAATGGTCAAAAGAGCGTCTAAAATTAAACAAAAAAGGCACAATTGAAGGCTTTTGAGGCCTCGTTTCGAAAAATATTTGGGACAAACCGCCTACGGTAGATTGCCAACGGATAGATCTCGAAAAAATACACGGTTTAAAAAAATGGTGACTAAATCGGGGCGACGAGTCAATAGATATGATAGATCTAACATTTTGACTGAAGACAAAAAAACACCAAGCACCATGAACTGTTGATGGTGTTTGGTGCGTGGTGAGAATTTACGAGGAAAGATGTCTTTTTCGAAACCTAGACTACCTGAAATGGCAAGCATATTCAGAGAGTCTTGCTCGTTGGGGTGTTTTAGGGTGATCCTGAGAATTTCAGCACAATATGAAACCAAAGGTTAGGCGCCGCCAAATGTTACTCCATCTGGCAGCGTGATTTAAAAAGATTGCTTATTGAAGTGACATTACTCAAAATTATATGAGTTATACATAATTACATTGTAAGTGAAATAATAGGCGTTAAAACTATATATACCATGGTAAGTCATGTATACACAAAAGTAATAATACGATATATATTGAAAACGTTCAAAAGACATTTATTATGAGTAAAATATCTTTTTTCAGCATCCCGATGACCTCGAATGGCAATAAACTTTCCGAGAGTCCTGATGGTAGGGTCGTTTTAGGGTGATCTTGAGAATTTTAACACAATCTGAAACCAAAGGTTATGCGCCGCTAAATGGTACTCCATTTGGAGGCGCATATTATTGATATAAAAAGCGTGTTTAATTAAGTGACATTAGATTAAAAATTATATGCGTTATACATAATTACATTGTGAGTTAAATAATAGGCTTTAAAACAATATGTACAATGCTAAGTCATGCATACCAAAACAAATAATATGATAGAAATTCAAAATGGTTAAAAGAGCGTATAAAATTAAACAAAAAAGGCAAAATTAAAGGCTTTCGAGGCCTCGTTTCGAAAAATATTTACGAAAAACTACCTACAGCAGTTTGCCAATGGATAGATCTCGAAAAATTACACGATTTAAAAAAACGGTGACTAAATCGGAGCTACGAGTCAAAAGATACGATAGATCTAACATTTTAACCAAAGACAAAAAACACCAAGCACCATGAACCGTCGGTGGTGTTTGGTGCGAGGTGTGAATTTTCGAGGAAAGATGACTTTTTCAGAATCTAGACGACCTGAAATGGAAAGCATGTTCAGAGAGTCTTCCTCGTTGGGCCATTTTAGGGTGATCCTGAGAATTGCAGCACAATCTGAAACCGAAGGTTATGCGCTGCCAAATGTTACTCCATCTGGCGGCGAATATTAATGATTTAAAAAGAATGTTTATTGAAGTGACATTAGACTCAAAATTATATGAGTTATACATAATTACATTGTAAGTGAAATAATAGGCTTTAAAACTATATATACCAGGCTAAGTCATGTATACACAAAAGTAATAATACGATATATATTAAAAACGTTCAAAAAGCATTTATAATGAGTAAAATGTCTTTTTTGGGATCCTGACGACCTCAAATGGCAATAAACTTTCCGAGATTCCTGATGTTATGGTCGTTTTAGGGTGATCTTGAGAATTTTAACACAATCTGAAACCAAAGGTTATGCGTCGCCAAATGGTACTCCATTTGGTGGCGCATATTATTGATATAAAAAGCGTGTTTAATGAAGTGCTATTAGATTAAAATTATATGCGTTATACATAATTATATTGTGATTGAAATAATAGGCCTTAAATTAATATGTACCATGCTAAGTCATGCATACAAAAAGAAATAATTTAATAAAATTCAAAATGGTCAAAAGAGCGTCTAAAATTAAATAAAAAAGGCAAAATTGAAGGCTTTTGAGGCCTCGTTTCGAAAAATATTTGATACAAACCGCCAACGGTAGATTGCCAACGGATATATCTCGAAAAAATACACGATTTAAAAAAACGGTGACTAAATCGGAGTGACGAGTCAAAAGATATGATAGATCTAACATTTTGGCCAAAGACAAAAAACACCAAACACCATGAACCGTCGGTGGTGTTTGGTGCGTGGTGAGAATTTACGAGAAAAAATGTCTTTTTCGAAACCTAGACTACCTGAAATGGCAAGCATATTCAGAGAGTCTTGCTCGTTGGGCCGTTTTAGGGTGATCCTGAGAAATTCAGCACAATATGAAACCAAAGGTTATGCGCCGCCAAATGTTACTCCATCTGGCGGTGTGATTTAAAAAGATTGCTTATTGAAGTGACATTACTCAAAATTATATGAGTTATACATAATTACATTGTAAGTGAAATAATAGGCCTTAAAACTATATATACCATGGTAAGTCATATATACAAAAAAAGTAATAATATGATATATATTGAAAACGTTCAAAAGACATTTATTATGAGTAAAATGTTTTTTTTCGGCATCCTGACGACCACGAATGGCAATAAACCTTCCGAGAGTCCTGATGTTAGGGTCATTTTAGGGTGATCTTGAGAATTTCAACACAATCTGAAACCAAAGGTTATGCGCCGCTAAATGGTACTCCATTTGGCGGCGCATATTATTGATATAAAAAGTGTGTTTAATTAAGTGACATTAGATTAAAAATTATATACGGTATACATAATTACATTGTGAGTTAAATAATAGGCTTTAAAACAATATGTACAATGCTAAGTCATGCATACAAAAACAAATAATATGATAGAAATTCAAAATGGTTAAAAGAGCGTCTAAAATTAAACAAAAAAGGCAAAATTAAAGGCTTTCGAGGCCTCGTTTCGAAAAATATTTAGGAAAAACTGCCTACAGCAGTTTGCCAACGGATAGATCTCGAAAAAATACACGATTTAAAAAAACGGTGACTAAATTGGAGCTACGAGTCAAAAGATACGATAGATCTAACATTTTGACCAAAGACAAAAAACACAAAGCACCATGAACCGTCGGTGGTGTTTGGTAGGAGGTGTGAATTTGCGAGGAAAGATGACTTTTTCAGAATCTAGACGACCTGAAATGGCAAGCATGTTCAGAGAGTCTTGCTCGTTGGGCCGTTTTAGGGTGATCCTGAGAATTTTAGCACAATCTGAAACCAAAGGTTATGCGCCGCCAAATGTTACTCCATCTGGCGGCAAATTTTAATGATTTAAAAAGAATCTTTATTGAAGTGACATTAGACTAAAAATTATATGAGTTATACATAATTACAAAGTAAGTGAAATAATAGGCTTTAAAACTATATATACCAGGTAAGTCATGTATACACAAAAGTAATAATACGATATATATTGAAAATGTTCAAAAAGCATTTATAATGAGTAAAATGTCTTTTTTAGGATCCTGACGACCTTGAATGGCAATAAACTTTCCGAGAGTCCTGATGTTATGGTCGTTTTAGGGTGATCTTGAGAATTTCATCAAAATCTGAAACCAAAGGTTATGCGCCGCTAAATGGTACTCCATTTGGCGGCGCATATTATTGATATAAAAACGTGTTTAATTAAGTGACATTAGATTAAAAATTATATGCGTTATACATAATTACATTATGAGTTAAATAATAGGCCTTAAAACGATATGTACAATGCTAAGTCATGCATACAAAAACAAATAATATGATAGAAATTCAAAATGGTTAAAAGAGCCTCTAAAATTAAACAAAAAAGGTAAAATTAAAGGCTTTCGAGGCCTCGTTTCGAAAAATATTTTGGAAAAACTGCCTACAGCAGTTTGCCAACAGATAGATCTCGAAAAAATACATGATTTAAAAAAACGGTGACTAAATCGGAGCTAGAAGTCAAAAGATACGATAGATCTAACATTTTGGCTAAAGAAAAAAAACACCAAGCACCATGAACCGTCGGTGGTGTTTGGTGCGTGGTGTGAATTTGCGTGGAAAGATGTCTTTTTGGAATCTAGACGACCTAAAATGGCAAGCATGTTCTGAGAGTCTTGCTCGTTAGGCCATTTTAGGGTGATCCTGAGAATTTCAGCACAATCTGAAACCAAAGGTTATGCGCCGCCACATATTACTCCATCTGGCGGCGCAAATTAATGATTTAAAAAGATTGCTTATTGAAGTGACATTAGACTCAAAATTATATGAGTTATACATATTTACATTATAAGTGAAATAATATGCCTTAAAACTATATACCATGCTAGGTCGTGTATACACAAAACTAATAATACGAAATATATTGAAAACGTTCAAAAAACATTTATAATGTGTAAAATGTCTTTTATCGGCATCCTGACGACCTCGAATGGCAATAAACTTTTCGAGAGTCCTGATGTTACGGTCATTTCAGGGTGATCTTGAGAATTTCAACACAATCTGAAACCAAAGGTTATGCCTCGCCAAAAAGTACTCCATTTGGCGTCGCATATTATTGATATAAAAAGCATGTTTAATGAAGTGACATTAGATTAAATGTTATAAGCGTTATATATAATTACATTGTGAGTGAAATAATATGCCTTAAAAGAATATGTACCATGCTAAGTCATGCATACAAACAGAAATAATATGATAAAAATTCAAAACGGTCAAAAGAGCGTCTTAAATTAAACAAAAAAGGCAAAATTGAAGGCTTTCTAGGCCTCGTTTCAAAAAATATTTGGGTCACACCGCCTACAGCAGTTTTCTGACGGATAGATCTCGAAATAATACACGATTTAAAAAAAACGGTGACTAAATCGGAGCTACGAGTCAAAAGATACGATAGATCTAACATTTTGACCAAAGACAAAAAACACCAAAAACCATGAACCGTCGATGGTGTTTTTGGTGCGTGGTGTGATTTTGCGAGGAAAGATGTCTTTTTCGAAATCTAGATGACTTGAAATGGCAAGAACGTTCAGAGAGTCTTGCTCGTTCAGCCGTTTTAGGGTGATCCTGATAATTTCAGCACAGGGACTATCCGTAGGGACTATTCGCGCAATTTTCTCCAATCTAAAACCAAAGGTTATGCGCCGCCAAATGTTACTCCATCTGGCGGCGCATATTAATGATTTAAAAAGCGTGTTTAATAAAGTGACATGAAAGGACCCGTCCTAATCCACCTGGACGACGTCATCAACATTTGGTCCCATTACGATGATCGACTCCAAGTAATGTCCTTAAAATGAGCAAATGCACAGCGGAAGACTTAATTCGTACCTGAGAATAAACATGCTTAAAAGTGTCAACCAAAAGGTTGGTGAGTTCATAGGTTTATCATGATAATCATTTTAATATATTAATAGACCACAAGATTTCCGTTATCATAAACATAATACACTCGCAAGTGTATGTAAAGCATTCTAAGTGGTTGAGCACTTGGTAACCATACTTAACATTTAATCAACGTCGCATATTCCCTTTATTATGAAATCTTAATACACCGTACCAAGTGTAGTCACCGAAACGAAGTACTGTGCAACCGTTGAATACTGGTCGTCCAGTCCGGTTGGGGTTGTCAGGCCCGATAGATCTATCAACAGGATTCGCGTTTACAATACCCATGTAAATAGTAGTTACCAAGCTACAGGAAAATATGCCAGTGGTACAACTCAACGTAGAATATATTTTTAAGTACTTGTGTCTATTTTGTAAACATTTATAAAAGCAGCGCATGTATTCTCAGCCCAAAAATATATATTGCAAAAGCAATTAAAAAGGGAGCAAATGAAACTCACTTTTGCCTTGAAGGTATTTAATTCGACTTGGTCTCCGATAGATATCACGAACCTAACCATATATATAATATATCAACATATTTTCTTTTTAAGTAATCGTTACATATATATATATACTTTTAATACTTTTAATATTTTCTTAGTCCGTAGTTAGCAGTCCGATGTTAGTGGTCCACAATTAGTTGCTTAAATAAAATAAATAAAGACCCCATCGTATTCGTATTGATCAGAATTAATCTCGACCCATGGTACCATGTTGTCAAATGACGTGTTGCGTACATAAAGTACCGTGTTGTCAAATGACGTGTTGCGTACAATCATGAGGTCTTATGATTAATCTTCTCGTGTTGTTTACGGGTGGTCCTGAAATATATAAAATCAAATCATAAGTAATTATATATAAAATATCATATTAATTAGAAAAGATATGATTAATTTACTTTTTCTCCAAATATTTTCGTAGCTAAACTAGCTTCGGATACCCAATCTTGTTTTAGTCGTAGTTTCTTCATTACAACTCCGTTTTTGTTGGTTCAACTTGCCACTTCCTTGGATCGAGTCAAAATTTAAGAATATGAACTGAAAATACCTTAGTTTGTATTCGAAATCATAGGTTATAGGTCAAACTTTGGTGAAACTTATGAAAGTGATCATTTTCCATCATAAAAACAACATTTAATGATCATTTTTCTAAAAATACTTACACTTTGAGTTAAACCATGAAATTTTTATGTGTTAACATATTCATAAGAAATATCATTTTTCTAGAACATGAACTTCCAATTCAAAGTTTAAGATGTTTTTTAATTATCCAACCCAAAACAGCCCCCGGTTGCACTCCGACGACGTAGATTCAGTTTTTAAGATGTTCTTTGAAAAACCAAGTTATATCTTATTAAGTTAGCATATCATTATGATATATTACAGGTCTTGAAGTGTTTTAAAAGTCAAGTTAGAAGGTTCTATTTAGTTTGCAAACAAGTTTGAAATCATTCAAACTATGTTCTTGTTGTTAAAATTTTATACCACAAAATAAGATAGCTATATGAATATGAATTGAATAAGATTATGAACAAGGTTACTACCTCAAGTTACTTGGACAAAGTTACTGCAAAAGATAAGAAATAATCTTGGAATCAAAGAGTGGTGGAGTTAGATCAAAAGGTTGGAAGTAAACTTCTTCAAATGGGTGGTTATTTTGATATGTTCTTGAAAGAGTTTTCTTATGGTGTTTAAGGCTTGTAATTGAAGCTAAATGATGGGGAAAATGCTTGGAGATGATCAAGTATGAAGTTAGGAGTATTTCGAGAGAGAAATGAGGGTGTAGGTATGAGAAAATGGAGTGAAGAAATGGTGTTCATTTATAAAAACGTTTTTAGTTTATAAAGAAAGAAAAGGATTCCTAATTTTGTTTTCTTACTAATAATTCATACTACTTGACAAATTCTAGTTACATCATATCTAGGGCAGTAATAATGTTGATTAGGATGTTGATTTGATGTGTTTATACCAATAGTAAATACGTATAGAAGCTGGGTATGATACGGGTACATATAGCCTAGATATACGTATAGAAATCTTGAGGAAACGGAACGAGAATTCAAATATAGCTATATTTTGTGAATATACTTATATTGTTTTATGTATTTAAGTCCTTAAAAGTGATTAAATACATTATATATACGATACATGTATAAGCATTATAGATTATAAGTATATATATCAAAGAATGTTACGTATAGTTATCGTTTTGAAAACTTAAGTTAGTAGTTTCAAAATATACTTATAACTCATTGTCATTAGTATATAATGAGATGTTAAACCATCCTTAGATCATGTTAAATATATATAAATACATATATATATATATATATATATATATACACAAACGTATAATTATCGTATGTTATATAGTTCGTGATATCATCGGTCATATTGGACGGTCAAACGTTGTGTAAAACTCTTTTCAAAAACACAAGTCTCAACAATTTGGATTGCTTATCATGTTGGTATGGTTTAATTTATGTAAATATTAATCTCATAAGTATAATTTCGTCGAAAAATTCCGGGTCATTACAGTACCTACCCGTTAAAGAAATTTCGTCCCCGAAATTTGATAGAGGTTGTTATGGATAACAATAAGAAGGTTTTCATGACAAATATAAGGTGATAATGGAGTTTTATCATCATTGAGTAATGTAGATAAAACGATTTGATTATGCGAAGAATATAAATGAGACTATCGTAAAAGAGTGAGATGAGTAAAATATATTCGTCTTAACCGATGACGTATTTATGATTGATTTCCGGGATTTAAGGGATTTAAAGAGAATCTTATGTAATAAGATTTGGTTCTTTGGTGATTAAGGAAATCAGGATCTTCTTTGATTATATGCAATAATCTGTTTCGATTGCTCTGTCGGATATTTCACTATAAATTCACCCCTTCGTTTCCTTATTTTCCACGACTCACACCTTCTATTCTTTCTCCCTTAATTCTTACTTTAAAGCATTCATCAATATGCTCCATCCAGTCCTGATTCTTGATATACTCCTAACTTTTATATCTGTCATTCTTCTTTTTCATCTACCACCAGAAGAATCTACTTACTTCTACTATACTCTTGTGTTTATAGTGTTTCTAATTCTCCCGTGTCTCTATATTGCTATCTGTATTGATATACACGGTTTGTAATTTCGGGGTTATTATCGAAGTTTATATTCTTCATTATTTTTCGGAGCTTCATGCTTTCGTTTTCTCTTCTCGACTTCGAGTCAAGCGAGTAATGGTCCGGAATTCGTAGATATGAAATTCACAATGAACATAGCTAATGCTCTAAGAAGAAAATGGTAATAGAACGATTTTGATTTGTTAAATTACCAGAATACCCTGGAGAAGACCGAGTCATCCAGAAAAATATTCTCTTGATATGTTTAGAGATTAGATAGAATGTAAGAGTCGTGTAAATGGCACATGATGACGGTACTGTGAATCATCATGCTTCATTAGAAACTCAGCATGACTTACTGTAATATAATGACGTTGATCAACTGTCATTATATTATGCTAATCCATGCTTCAGTTCCCAACACTACTTCAAAACAATCATATTTTAAACTCGAAGGTTTCAGAATTTAGAAGCTAACACAGTTTCTTTTATGTTGCAGATATTACGGGGAGATAAATGATCTCAGATAAGAATAGTTGTGAAAATATCGCCAGAAATATGGAGGATATTTATAATAGAACATACGAGAATATCTTAGAATTTCTAATATCAATGGATGATGAAGAAGATTTGTCTGTGAAGGTTTAGAATGAGAAATAAGATGTTTGCTAACGATTTCAGCAGGCACAGAATCATTTGGATTCTTTGAAGGCAAACTTATTCTTTGTGATTTGTCCACGACTTTCTTCATAGTTTCACATAATCCACTTTTCGGTACTAAATTTTCTATCGAGCGTTCCTAACACTCCTTTCTTTATCATCAAACTTTTGGCCATTAAGATCATCTACAACATGCTGCTTCGTCAGCATTTTTAAAGTTAACTGATCTGGGTCATCGGTTATCAAACCGAGGTAGTTTCAGGAGAATTGTGTTTTTAGAATGATTAATCGCTGATGGTAATATTGTGGAATATAAAAGGTTCCCCAGTAACAATAAAGAGTACGCATATATATCGCGGTTATAATAAAGTTGTTTCAGATGAAAAGTCAGAGTTGACTTACTGGAGCTGTGACAAAATTAGCTACTTTGGAAAGGGATTGCAAAACGATCTTCGGTAATAACAATGTCAAAGGAACTAGAACAGATACGTGTCAAACGTTTACTCAGTTTCCGAGGGTTTTTCAGGTGCATAACTATATGCATCAATATTTTCTTCCGTAGATGAAGTGCGGTTGGTTTATCCTCTCGATTGAGGTGTTTTTAAGAATCATGATAGATTTAAACGCTGATTGTAATCGTCGAGATACAATGAGGTTTAAGATGAAATCAAGTGGCAATCTTGAAGAAATGTTTAGTTTCATATGTTATAATCAATATTTTAATTCATTTTAATTGTCCAATGTCATTAGTCCATAGTCGATAGTCCACAGTAACAGTCCAATAATTCATATATAGTTTAATATATAATATACAAATTAATTAATACGTGTCGTGACCCGTATACCTCTCAGACTCGATCACAACTCAAACTATATATATTATTGTAGAATCAACCTCAACCCTGTATAGAGAACTCGATCATTACTGCATATAGATTGTCTATGGTGATTTCAAATAATATATATAGATGCGTCGATATGATATGTCAAAACATTGTATACGTGTCCCGATATTTAAAGTGCGTTAAATAATTACAGAAATTAAATGACGATAAATAAAAGTGCGATAATTAAATTGCGATAAATAAACTGCGATAAATAAAATGTAATCAGTTAGCTAGGAACAGTTAGCTGGAACAGTTAGCGTGGATTCTTAACAAAATTTTTCATAGTTAATTTGTTTGTTTCTAACAGATTTTATTTTGTCATATGTTTTCTTCATATGCCACTTGTTGGATTCTGGGAAGTCAAAATCCAAATATGAAATTGAATGAAAATGGTTATTCTGCGGTGAACGGATACGTATATCGGTGGTTATAAGTAGGATAGTAAATGACTGTTGAATCAACTTCGACTAATGTACAATGTAACTTATTAAGATGAAATCTAATTATTCCTCGCGTATTACCTACCCGTTAAAAAAAAATTTCACCATTAATATTTTGTACAAAAGAACTTTTAATTACAATCTTTATGAAAACATATATACATATATATTTTCTTCAGATGAAATCATGAATTTAATGAGTTAATATGATATAAATCTCATTTGCTTTTCGGTTTAAGCTAGAATAAGAAATCTCTAAAACTTTTTGAAACCACATATTCTTCGCAGAATATCAATGAAGTTATGGATCAATACTTCATCGTTCATTATTGTTGGTACTCCTTGGTATCTATGGTGCGTATGATGTTGATGTTTATGGGACAGATTATGATGTCGAGACGTGTGATGCGGATGTTGTTTGTTAGTGGTGATGATGGTATTGTTGATGTTATTGATGGTGGTGCTGATTATGCTACTGGTGCTGCTGCTGGTGTTTGCAACCTTCGCACCATGTTCTCCAAAGCCGTCACGCGAGCGATAAGTTCGTTAACTTCTGCTAGTACACCGGGATGATTGGCGGTTGGAGCGAGCGAATGAACAAGATTTGTAATATGGGATAGTATATAATCGTGATGAGATACTCTAGAAATGAGAGAGAAAATGGTGTTTCGAATAGGTTCGCCGGTAAGTGCTTCAGGTTCATCGCCAAGAGGGCAATTTGGTGGATGGAATGGATCACCTTCTTCTTGTCTCCAGTGATTTAGTATATTACGAACCCATCCCCAATTCATCCAGAATAGATGATGGGAAATTGGTTGATCCATTCCGGTGACACTGCTTTCGGAGCCCGAATGGAAATCCATATCGGCATAACTGTCGGAATCTGAAGAATTCGAACTAGATGCGGAATCCATCTTGTATAATGGGAAAAATGAATTTTTGGTATGGAATAGATTATAGGAGTTAGATTTGGTACTCTTCAATACATAATTTACATATGTATATATAATACCAAAATCCCGTAAATTACGGAGAATCTTTGAAAAGATATCAGTCAAAGTTCGCAATAACAGATATGCTAAGATAAGAATTCGTCTATACATTATCAATGCAGTAAATGCAGTAAAACGTGTCTAGACTTATGAATGATAAGCAGGTAATTTCCTAAGGATGATAAGCAGATGATTTCCGACTAGAAATGATAAGCAAAACTTTTGACATGTAGACACGGTCGAAGTCCAGACTCATTAATGCATCCTAACAGCTACTAGTTAGACACACTAATGCAAGACCTGGTTCGCTACGACCACCGCTCTGATACCAACTGAAAGTTGGGGACGCATCCCACTCAGTGCCTTCCCAGCTAACCGCCTGGTGACCACTGAGCGTACCTCAGACACTGATTTTACGGCCCACCTCTCGGCAACGTACAGCCAACCCTAATAGGGACCGCGAGGAGTAAGAGCCAATGCTTCGTCACAGGTAACACTGTGAGAACCCCCTCTACGATTAACCCGCTAATAAACGGCATTAAACCAGCTCTGATACCAACTGAAAGGACCCGTCCTAATCCACCTGGACGACGTCATCAACATTTGGTCCCATTACGATGATCGACTCCAAGTAATGTCCTTAAAATGAGCAAATGCACAGCGGAAGACTTAATTCGTACCTGAGAATAAACATGCTTAAAAGTGTCAACCAAAAGGTTGGTGAGTTCATAGGTTTATCATGATAATCATTTTAATATATTAATAGACCACAAGATTTCCGTTATCATAAACATAATACACTCGCAAGTGTATGTAAAGCATTCTAAGTGGTTGAGCACTTGGTAACCATACTTAACATTTAATCAACGTCGCATATTCCCTTTATTATGAAATCTTAATACACCGTACCAAGTGTAGTCACCGAAACGAAGTACTGTGCAACCGTTGAATACTGGTCGTCCAGTCCGGTTGGGGTTGTCAGGCCCGATAGATCTATCAACAGGATTCGCGTTTACAATACCCATGTAAATAGTAGTTACCAAGCTACAGGAAAATATGCCAGTGGTACAACTCAACGTAGAATATATTTTTAAGTACTTGTGTCTATTTTGTAAATATTTATAAAAGCAGCGCATGTATTCTCAGCCCAAAAATATATATTGCAAAAGCAATTAAAAAGGGAGCAAATGAAACTCACTTTTGCCTTGAAGGTATTTAATTCGACTTGGTCTCCGATAGATATCACGAACCTAACCATATATATAATATATCAACATATTTTCTTTTTAAGTAATCGTTACATATATATATATACTTTTAATACTTTTAATATTTTCTTAGTCCGTAGTTAGCAGTCCGATGTTAGTGGTCCACAATTAGTTGCTTAAATAAAATAAATAAAGACCCCATCGTATTCGTATTGATCAGAATTAATCTCGACCCATGGTACCATGTTGTCAAATGACGTGTTGCGTACATAAAGTACCGTGTTGTCAAATGACGTGTTGCGTACAATCATGAGGTCTTATGATTAATCTTCTCGTGTTGTTTACGGGTGGTCCTGAAATATATAAAATCAAATCATAAGTAATTATATATAAAATATCATATTAATTAGAAAAGATATGATAAATTTACTTTTTCTCCAAATATTTTCGTAGCTAAACTAGCTTCGGATACCCAATCTTGTTTTAGTCGTAGTTTCTTCATTACAACTCCGTTTTTGTTGGTTCAACTTGCCACTTCCTTGGATCGAGTCAAAATTTAAGAATATGAACTGAAAATACCTTAGTTTGTATTCGAAATCATAGGTTATAGGTCAAACTTTGGTGAAACTTATGAAAGTGATCATTTTCCATCATAAAAACAACATTTAATGATCATTTTTCTAAAAATACTTACACTTTGAGTTAAACCATGAAATTTTTATGTGTTAACATATTCATAAGAAATATCATTTTTCTAGAACATGAACTTCCAATTCAAAGTTTAAGATGTTTTTTAATTATCCAACCCAAAACAGCCCCCGGTTGCACTCCGACGACGTAGATTCAGTTTTTAAGATGTTCTTTGAAAAACCAAGTTATATCTTATTAAGTTAGCATATCATTATGATATATTACAGGTCTTGAAGTGTTTTAAAAGTCAAGTTAGAAGGTTCTATTTAGTTTGCAAACAAGTTTGAAATCATTCAAACTATGTTCTTGTTGTTAAAATTTTATACCACAAAATAAGATAGCTATATGAATATGAATTGAATAAGATTATGAACAAGGTTACTACCTCAAGTTACTTGGACAAAGTTACTGCAAAAGATAAGAAATAATCTTGGAATCAAAGAGTGGTGGAGTTAGATCAAAAGGTTGGAAGTAAACTTCTTCAAATGGGTGGTTATTTTGATATGTTCTTGAAAGAGTTTTCTTATGGTGTTTAAGGCTTGTAATTGAAGCTAAATGATGGGGAAAATGCTTGGAGATGATCAAGTATGAAGTTAGGAGTATTTCGAGAGAGAAATGAGGGTGTAGGTATGAGAAAATGGAGTGAAGAAATGGTGTTCATTTATAAAAACGTTTTTAGTTTATAAAGAAAGAAAAGGATTCCTAATTTTGTTTTCTTACTAATAATTCATACTACTTGACAAATTCTAGTTACATCATATCTAGGGCAGTAATAATGTTGATTAGGATGTTGATTTGATGTGTTTATACCAATAGTAAATACGTATAGAAGCTGGGTATGATACGGGTACATATAGCCTAGATATACGTATAGAAATCTTGAGGAAACGGAACGAGAATTCAAATATAGCTATATTTTGTGAATATACTTATATTGTTTTATGTATTTAAGTCCTTAAAAGTGATTAAATACATTATATATACGATACATGTATAAGCATTATAGATTATAAGTATATATATCAAAGAATGTTACGTATAGTTATCGTTTTGAAAACTTAAGTTAGTAGTTTCAAAATATACTTATAACTCATTGTCATTAGTATATAATGAGATGTTAAACCATCCTTAGATCATGTTAAATATATATAAATACATATATATATATACACAAACGTATAATTATCGTATGTTATATAGTTCGTGATATCATCGGTCATATTGGACGGTCAAACGTTGTGTAAAACTCTTTTCAAAAACACAAGTCTCAACAATTTAGATTGCTTATCATGTTGGTATGGTTTAATTTATGTAAATATTAATCTCATAAGTATAATTTGGTCGGAAAATTCCGGGTCATTACATGACATTATACTCAAAATTATATGAGTTATAAATAATTATGTTGTGAGTGAAATAATAAGCCTTAAACCTATATATATCATGCTAAGTCATGTATAAACAAAAGTAATAATACGAAATATATTTAAAATGTTCAAAAAAACATTAATAATGAGTAAAATGTCATTTTTCGCATCCTGACGACCTCGAATGACAATAAAATTTCTGAGAGTCTTAATGTTTGAAATTTCCCGTTCATATTGATTATAAACGTTCCATATTAATTGATTTCGTCGCGAGGTTTTGAACTCTATTTGAGACGTTTTTCAAAGACTGCATTCATTTTTAAAACAACCATAACCTTTATTTTATCTATAAAGGTTTAAAAAGCATTACGTAGATTATCAAATAATGATAATCTAAAATATACCGTTTACACATGACCATTACATAATGGTTTACAATAAGAATATTTTACATCAAAAATAAGTTTCTTGAATACAGTTTTTACATAATATCATACAAGCATAGACTCCAAATCTTGTCCTTATTTTAGTATGCAACAGTGGAAGCTCTTAATAATCACCTGAGAATAAACATGCTTAAAACATCAACAAAAATGTTGGTGAGTTATAGGTTTAACCTATATATTATCAAATCATAATAATAGACAACAAGATTTCATATTTCAATATACATCCCATACATAGAGATAAAAATCATTCATATAGTGAACACCTGGTAGCCGACATTAACAAGATGCATATAAGAATATCCCCTATCATTTCGGGAAATCCTTCGGACATGATAAATAAACATTGAAGTACTAAAGCATCCGGTACTTTGGATAGGGTTCGTTAGGCCCAATAGATCTATCTTTAGGATTCGCGTCAATTAGTAGATCGGTTTACTAATTCTTAGGTTACCAAGTAAAAGGGGCATATTCGGCTTCGATCATTCACCCATATAATATAGTTTCATTTACTTGTGTCTATTTCGTAAAACATTTATAAAACTGCATGTATTCTCATCCCAAAATATTAGATTTAAAAAGTGGGACTATAACTCACTTTCACATATTTTTACTTCGTCGGGAAGTAAGACTTGGCCACTGGTCGATTCACGAACCAATAACAAATATGTACATATATATCAAAGTATGTTCAAAATATATTTACAACATTTTTAATACGTTTTAATGTTTTAAGTTTATTAAGTCAGATGTCCTCATTAGTAACCTACAACTAGTTGTCCAAAATTAGATGTACAGAAATAAATCGATATATATTATCTTGAATCAATCCACCACCCAGTGTATACACGTCTCAGGCTAGATCACAACTCAAAGTATATATATTTTTAGAATCAACCTCAACCCTGTATAGCTAACTCCAACATTACTGCATATAGAGTGTCTATGGTTGTTCCAAATAATATATATACATGGGTCGATATGATATGTTAAAACATTTGCATACGTGTCTATGGTATCCCAAGATTACATAATATATTAGAATACATGTATAATACAATATAAGTTAGCTAGGATATGATTTGTATAGAATTGTTACAATATTTCCCGTAGCCACAACAATCAAAAAATATCCAATCTTGTTTTACCCATAACTTCTTCGTTTTAAATCCATTTTGAGTGAATCAAATTGCTATGGTTTCATATTGAACTCTATTTTATGAATCTAAACAGAAAAAGTATAGGTTTATAGTCGAAAATATAAGTTACAAGTCATTTTTATAAGAGGTAGTCATTTCAGTCGAAAGAACGACGTCTTGATGACCATTTTGAAAAACATACTTCCACTTTGAGTTTAACCATGAATTTTGGATATAGTTTCATGTTCATAAGAAAAATCATTTTCCCAGAAGAATAACTTTTAAATCAAAGTTTATCATAGTTTTTAATTATCAAACTCAAAACCGCCCGAGGTGTTACTATGACGGCGTATGTCCGGTTTTACGGTGTTTTTCGTGTTTCCAGGTTTTAAATCATTAAGTTAGCATATCATATAGATATATAAAATGTGTTTAGTTGATTTTAAAAGTCAAGTTAGAAGGATTAACTTTTATTTGCGAACAAGTTTAGAATTAACTAAACTATGTTCTAGTGATTTCAAGTTTAAACCTTCGAATAAGATAGCTTTATATGTATGAATCAAATGATGTTATGAACATCATTACTACCTCAAGTTTTGTGGATAAACCTACTGGAAAAGAGACAAATGGATCTAGCTTCAAAGGATCCTTGGATGGCTTGAAAGTTCTTGAAGCAGAATCATGACACGAAAACAAGTTCAAGTAAGATCATCACTCGAAATAAGATTGTTATAGTTATAGAAATTGAACCAAAGTTTGAATATGAGTATTACCTTGTATTCGAAAGATATCTTACTGTAAATAAGAAATATTTCTTGAGATTAGATGATCACTTTATAAGATTGGAAGTAAGCTAGCAAACTTGGAAGTATTCTTGATTTTATGAAACTAGAACTTATAAAATTTATGAAGAACACTTAGAACTTGAAGATAGAACTTAAGAGAGATCAATTAGATGAAGAAAATTGAAGTATGAAAGTGTTTGTAGGTGTTTTTGGTTGTTGGTATATGAATTAGATATAAAGGATGTGTAATTTTGTTTACATGTAAATAAGTCATTAATGATTACTAATATTTTTGTAATTTTATGAGATATTTCATGCTAGTTGCCAAATGATGGTTCCCACATGTGTTAGGTGACTCACATGGGCTGCTAAGAGCTGATCATTGGAGTGTATATACCAATAGTACATACATCTAAAAGCTGTGTATTGTACAAGTACGAATACGGGTGCATACGAGTAGAATTGTTGATGAAACTAAATGAGGAATTAATTGTAAGCATTTTTGTTAAGTAGAAGTATTTTTATAAGTGTCTTGAAGTCTTTCAAAAGTGTATAAATACATATTAAAACACTACATGTATATACATTTTAACTGAGTCGTTAAGTCATCGTTAGTCGTTACATGTAAATGTTGTTTTGAAACCTTTAGGTTAACGATCTTATTAAATGTTGTTAACCCATTGTTTATTATATCTAAAGAGATGTTAAATTATTACATTATCATAATATTATGATATATTAATATATCTTAGTATGATATATATACAGTTAAATGTTGTTACAACGATAATCGTTACATATATGTCTCATTTTGAAATCATTAAGTTAGTAGTCTTGTTTTTACATATGTAGTTCATTGTTAATACACTTAATGACATGTTTAATTATCATTTATCATGATTAAACATAGTGTATCAATATCTTAATATGATTCATATGTATTTAGTAAAACGTTGTTATAACGATAATCGTTATATATATCGTTTCGAGTTTCTTAATTCAATAAACTCAATTTTATTTATATAACTCATTGTTAAAATAGATAATGAGATACTTACTTATCATAATATCATGTTAACTATATATATATATATATATATATATATATATATATATATATATATATATATATATATATATATATATATATATATATATATATATCCATATATATGTCATCATATAGTTTTTACAAGTTTTAACGTTCGTGAATCACCGGTCAACTTGGGTGGTCAATTGTCTATATAAAACCTATTTCAATTAATCAAGTCTTAACAAGTTTGATTGCTTAACATGTTGGAAACACTTAATCATATAAATATCAATTTAATTTAATATATATAAACATGGAAAAGTTTGGGTCACTACAGTACCTACCCGTTAAATAAATTTCGTCCCGAAATGTTAAGCAGTTGGAGGTGTTGATGTATCTTCTGGAAATAAGTGCGGGTATTTCTTCTTCATCTGATCTTCTCATTCCCAGGTGAACTCGGGTCCTCTACGAGCATTCCATCAAAACTTAACAATTGGTATCTTATTTTGTTTAAGTCTTTTAACCTCATGATCCATTATTTTGACGGGTTCTTCGATGAATTGAAGTTTTTCGTTGATTTGGATTTCGTCTAACGGAATAGTGAGATCTTCTTTAGCAAAATATTTCTTCAAATTCGAGACATGGAAAGGGTTATGTACAGCCGCGAGTTGTTGAGGTAACTCAAGTCGGTAAGCAACTGGTCCGACACGATCAATAATCTTGAATGGTCCAATATACCTTGGATTTAATTTCCCCCGTTTACCAAATCGAACAATGCCTTTCCAAGGTGCAACTTTAAGCATGGCCTTCTCTCCAATTTCAAATTCTATATCTTTTCTTTTAATGTCAGCGTAGCTCTTTTGTCGACTTTGGGCGGTTTTCAACCGTTGTTGAATTTGGATGATCTTCTCGGTAGTTTCTTGTATAATCTCCGGACCCGTAATCTGTCTATCCCCCACTTCACTCCAACAAATCGGAGACCTGCACTTTCTACCATAAAGTGCTTCAAACGGCGCCATCTCAATGCTTGAATGGTAGCTGTTGTTGTAGGAAAATTCTGCTAACGGAAGGTGTCGATCCCAACTGTTTCCGAAATCAATAACACATGCTCGTAGCATGTCTTCAAGCGTTTGTATCGTCCTTTCGCTCTGCCCATCAGTTTGTGGATGATAGGCAGTACTCATATCTTGACAAGTTCCTAATGCTCGCTGTAATGTCTGCCAGAATCTTGAAATAAATCTGCCATCCCTATCAGAGATAATAGAGATTGGTATTCCATGTCTGGAGACGACTTTCTTCAAATACAGTCGTGGTAACTTCTCCATCTTGTCATCTTCTCTTATTGGCAGGAAGTGTGCTGATTTGGTGAGACGATCAACTATTACTCAAATAGTATCAAAACCACTTGCAGTCCTTGGCAATTTAGTGATGTTATCCATGGTAATGTTTCCATTTCCATTTCGGGATTTCGGGTTGTTGAAGTAGACCTGATGGTTTCTGATGCTCAGCTTTGACCTTAGAACACGTCAAACATTCTCCTACATATTTAGCAACATCGGCTTTCATACCTGACCACCAAAAATATTTCTTGAGATCCTTGTACATCTTTCCCGTTCCAGGATGTATTGAGTATTTGGTTTTATGAGCTTCTCTAAGTACCATTTCTCTCATATCTCCAAATTTTGGTACCCAAATTCTTTCAGCCCTATACCGGGTTCCGTCTTCCCGAATATTAAGATGTTTCTCCGATTCTTTGGGTATTTCATCCTTTAAGTTTTCCTCTTTTAAAACTCCTTGTTGCGCCTCCTTTATTTGAGTAGTAAGGTTAGTGTGAGTCATTATATTCATAGATTTTACACGAATGGGTTCTCTATCCTTTCTGCTCAAGGTGTCGGCTACCACATTTGCCTTCCCCGGGTGGTAACGAATCTCAAAGTCGTAATCATTCAACAATTCAATCCACCTACGCTGCCTCATATTCAGTTGTTTCTGATTAAATATGTGTTGAAGACTTTTGTGCTCAGTATATATAATACTTTTGACCCCATATAAGTAGTGCCTTCAAGTCTTTAATGTAAAAACAACCACGCTTAATTCCAAATCATGCGTCGTATAATTCTATTCGTGAATCTTCAATTGTCTAGACGTATAAGAAATTACTTTCGTTCATTGCATTAATACACAACCGAGACCTTTCTTTGAGGCGTCACAATATATCACAAAATCATCATTCCCTTCAGGTAATGATAATATAGGTGCCGTAGTTAACTTTTTCTTCAATAACTGAAACACTTTATCTTGTTCATCCTTCCATTCAAGTTTCTTCCCTTTATGCGTTAACGCAGTCAAGGGTTTTGCTATTTTAGAAAAATCTTGGATGAATCTACTGTAATAACCAGCTAGCCCTAAAATTGGCGTATGTGTTTTGGAGTTTTCGGGGTTTCCCACTTTTCAACGGTTTTAATCTTTGCTGGATCCACCTGAATACCTCCATTGTTCACTATATGACCGAGGAGTTGAACTTCTTCCAACCAAAATGCACACTTTGAAAACTTAGCGTACATTTTTTATTTTCTCAGCAACTCTAGCACTTTTCTCAAATGTTCTTCGTGCTCTTGATCATTCTTCGAGTAAATAAGTATGTCATCGATGAAAACAATGACAAACTTGTCAAGATATGGCCCACACACTCGGTTCATGAGGTCCATGAACACAGCTGGTGCATTAGTCAATCCAAACGGCATAACCATAAACTCGTAATGACCGTAACGCATCCTAAAAGCAGTCTTTAGAATATCGTCCTCCTTCACCCGCATTTGATGATATCCAGAACGTAAATCGATCTTCGAATAAACAGACGAGCCTTGTAGTTGATCAAATAAGTCGTCGATTCTCGGTAGTGGGTAGCGGTTCTTGATGGTAAGTTTGTTCAACTCTCGGTAGTCCATACACAATCTGAATGTACCATCTTTCTTCTTGACAAACAAAATAGGAGCTCCCCATGGTGATGTGCTTGGTCGAATTAAACCACGCTCTAAAATTTCCTGTAACTGACTTTGTAATTCTTTCATTTCGCTGGGTGCGAGTCTGTATGGAGCACGAGCTATTGATGCAGCTCCTGGTACAAAGTCTATTTGAAATTCAATGGATCGATGTGGGGGTAATCCCGGTAATTCTTTCGGAAATACATCGGGAAATTCTTTTGCGACGGAAAAATATCACTGATGTTCTTTTCTTCAGGTTTAACTTCCTCGATGTGCGCTAGAATGACGTAACAATCTTTTCTTATTAATTTTTGCGCCTTCAAACTACTAATAAGATTTAATTTCGCGTTGTTCTTTTCTCCGTACACCATTAAAGATTTTTCTTTTTTCACGAATAATGCGAATCGCATTTTTGTAACAAACGACCTCTGCTCTCACCTTTTTCAACCAGTCCATGCCAATTATTACATCAAAACTTCCTAACTCGACTGGTATTAAATCAATTTTAAACGTTTCATCCCCCAGTTTAATTTCTCTCTCCCGACATATATTATCTGCTGAAATTAATTTACCGTTTGCTAATTCGAGTAAAAATTTACTATCCAAAGGCGTCAATGGGTAACTTAATTTAGCACAAAATTCTCTACTCATATAGCTTCTATCCGCACCCGAATCAAATAAAACATAAGCAGATTTATCGTCAATAAGAAACGTACCCGTAACAAGCTCCGGGTCTTCCTGTGCTTCTGCCGCATTAATATTGAAAACTCTTCCACGGTCCTGCCCATTAGTATTCCCCTAATTCGGGAAATTTCTAATAATGTGACCAGGTTTTCCACATTTATAACAAACAGCGTTGGTATTACTTGCTCCGACACTATTCGTTTCGGCATTACTTGTTCCGACATTATTTGTTCCTTTAGTTCTGTTAAACTTTGGTCCGTAGACCTCACACTTTGTCGCGTTATGACCATTTCTTTTACACCTTTTGCAAAATGTCGTGCAAAACCCCTGATGATTTTCTTCACACCTATGACATGGCTGTTTTTGGTTTTTGTTGCCGTTGTTGTTATTGAGGTTGTTGTTGGGATTGTTATTGTTGTTGAAATGGTTGTTGTATTGTTGTTGTTGTTGGAATGTTTGTTGTAGTTATTGTTAGGATTGTGGTTATTGTTTCGGTTGTTGGGATAGTTGTTGCGATTGTGGTTGTAATTGTTGTTGTTGTACTGGTGACTCTTGTCACCGTTTTCCTCCCATTTCCTCTTGAGTTGTTTCGTGTTGGCTTCTTCGGCCGCCTGCTCTTTAATTCTTCCCTCAATCTGATTTATGAGTTTATGAGCCATTCGACTTGCCTTCTGTATAGAAGCGGGCTCGTGTGAACTCACATCTATTTGAATCCTTACTGGTAACCCTTTTACAAACGCGTCGATCTTCTCTTCTTCATCTTCAAATGCTCCCGGACACAATAGGCACAACTCCGTGAATCGTCGTTCATATGTGGTAACGTCGAACCCTTATGTTCGTAACTCTCTAAGTTCTGCCTTGAGTTTATTGACTACGTTTCTAGGACGGTACTGCTCGTTCATCAATTGCTTGAATGCCGACCACGGTTGAAATGTCCCGTTCTTATTGATAAAAAACGCTCCATATTAATTGATTTCGTTGCGAGGTTTTGACCTCTATATGAGACGTTTTTCAAAGACTGCATTCATTTTTAAAACAAACCATAACCTTTATTTCATAAATAAAGGTTTAAAAAGCTTTACGTAGATTATCAAATAATGATAATCTAAAATATCCTGTTTACACACGACCATTACATAATGGTTTACAATACAAATATGTTACATCGAAATCAGTTTCTTGAATGCAGTTTTTACACAATATCATACAAACATGGACTCCAAATCTTGTCCTTATTTTAGTATGCAACAGCGGAAGCTCTTAGTATTCACCTGAGAATAAACATGCTTTAAACGTCAACAAAAATGTTGGTGAGTTATAGGTTTAACCTATATATATCAAATCGTAACAATAGACCACAAGATTTCATATTTCAATACACATCCCATACATAGAGATAAAAATCATTCATATGGTGAACACCTGGTAACCGACAATAACAAGATGCATTTTTAAGAATATCCCCATCATTCCGGGACACCCTTCGGATATGATATAAATTTCGAAGTACTAAAGCATCCGGTACTTTGGATGGGGTTTGTTAGGCCCAATAGATCTATCTTTAGGATTCGCGTCAATTAGGGTGTCTGTTTCCTAATTCTTAGATTACCAGACTTAATAAAAAGGGGCATATTCGATTTCGATAATTCAACCATAGAATGTAGTTTCACGTACTTGTGTCTATTTTGTAAATCATTTATAAAACCTGCATGTATTCTCATCCCAAAAATATTAGATTTTAAAAGTGGGACTATAACTCACTTTCACAGATTTTTACTTCGTCGGGAAGTAAGACTTGGCCACTGGTTGATTCACGAACCTATAACAATATATACATATATATCAAAGTATGTTCAAAATATATTTACAACACTTTTAATATATTTTGATGTTTTAAGTTTATTAAGTCAGCTGTCCTCGTTAGTAACCTACAACTAGTTGTCCACAGTTAGATGTACAGAAATAAATCGATAAATATTATCTTGAATCAATCCACGACCCAGTGTATACATATTCAGTATTGATCATAACTCAAACTATATATATTTTGGAATCAACCTCAACCCTGTATAGCTAACTCCAACATTCACATATAGAGTGTCTATGGTTGTTCCGAAATATATATAGATGTGTCGACATGATAGGTTGAAACATTGTATACGTGTCTATGGTATCTCAAGATTACATAATATAAAATACAAGTTGATTAAGTTATGGTTGGAATATATTTGTTACCAATTTTCACGTAGCTAAAATGAGAAAAATTATCCAATCTTGTTTTACCCATAACTTCTTCATTTTAAATCCGTTTTGAGTGAATCAAATTGCCATGGTTTCATATTGAACTCTATTTTATGAATTTAAACAGAAAAAGTATAGGTTTATAGTCGGAAAAATAAGTTACAAGTCGTTTTTGTAAAGGTAGTCATTTCAGTCGAAAGAACGACGTCTAGATGACCATTTTAGAAAACATACTTCCACTTTGAGTTTAACCATAATTTTTGGATATAGTTTCATGTTCATAATAAAAACCATTTTCTCAGAATAACAAATTTTAAATCAAAGTTTATCATAGTTTTTAATTAACTAACCCAAAACAGCCCGCGGTGTTACTACGACGGCGTAAATCCGGTTTTACGGTGTTTTTCGTGTTTCCAGGTTTTAAATCATTAAGTTAGCATATCATATAGATATAGAACATGTGTTTAGTTAATTTTAAAAGTCAAGTTAGAAGGATTAACTTTTTTTTGCGAACAAGTTTAGAATTAACTAAACTATGTTCTAGTAATTACGAGTTTAAACCTTCGAATAAGATAGTTTTATATATATGAATCGAATGATGTTATGAACATCATTACTACCTCAAGTTTAGTAGGTAAACCTACTGGAAGTGACAAGAAATGATCTAGCTTCAAAGGATCTTGGATGGCTTGAAAGTTCTTGAAGTAGGATCATGACACAAAAACAAGTTCAAGTAAGATTTTTACTCGAATTAAGATAGTTTATAGTTATAGAAATTGAATCAAAGTTTGAATATGAATATTACCTTGAATAAGAAAGATAACCTACTGTATATAACAAAGGTTTCTTGATCTTAGATGATTACTTGGAATGGATTAGAAAGCTTGGAAGTAAATTAGTAAACTTGAAGGGATTTTTGAAGTGTTCTTGAAGTGTTCTTCCTATGATGATTATAGCTTGATTCTTGAAGTGATTTTTGATGAAGATGATGATTAACTACTGAAAAAATACGTTCATAATAGTGTGGGTGTGTTGAGAGAGAATTAGAAAGAGAATTGGAAGTGAAATGGAGTGAATGATGAGTGGTAATTGGTGAGTGGTGAGTGGGGTTAAAAGGAGTTCTAGTTAGTTGACTAGCTCATGGTAGAAGTTAAAATTGATTAGTCATACATGACATAATCAAGAGTGGAATCCCATGCTAGTTCCTATTGGTATATACCCATAGTAAGTACGTTTTGAAGCTGTGTATAATACGGGTAAAAATACGACTAGAATTCTTGATGAAAGAAAAGAATGGGAAAGTAACTGTAACCATTTTCGTTAAGTATGAGTGTTTTGATATATGTCTTGAAGTCTTCCAAAAGTATTTTAATACATCTAAATACACTACATGTATATACATTTTAACTGAGTCGTTAAGTCATCGTTAGTCGTTACATGTAAGTGTTGTTTTGAAACCTTTAAGTTAACGATCTCAATTAATGTTGTTAACCCATTGTTTATTATATCTAATGAGATGTTAAATTATTATATTATCATGTTATTATGATATATTAATGTATCTTAATATGATATATATACATTTAAATGTCGTTACAACGATAATCGTTACATATATGTCTCGTTTCGAAATCCTTAAGTTAGTAGTCTTGTTTATATGTATATAACTCATTGTTAATATACTTATGGAGATACTTACTTATCATAATCTCATGTTAACCATATGTATATCCATATATATATCGTCATGTCATTTTTACAAGTTTTAACGTTCGTGAATCGCCGGTCAACTTGGGTGGTCAATTGTCTATATGAAACATATTTCAATTAATCAAGTCTTAACAAGTTTGATTGCTTAACATGTTGGAAACATTTAATCATGTAAATATCAATCTCAATTAATATATATAAACATGGAAAAGTTCGGGTCACTACAGTACTTACCCGTTAAATAAATTTCGTCCCGAAATTTTAAGCTGTTGAAGGTGTTGACGAATCTTCTGGAAATAGATGCGGGTATTTCTTCATCATCTGATCTTCATGCTCCCAGGTGAACTCGGGTCCTCTACGAGCATTCCATCAAACCTTAACAATTGGTATCTTGTTTTGCTTAAGTCTTTTAACCTCACGATCCATTATTTCAACGGGTTCTTCGATGAATTGGAGTTTTTCGTTGATTTGGATTTCATCTAACGGAATAGTGAGATCTTCTTTAGCAAAACATTTCTTCAAATTCGAGACGTGGAAAGTGTTATGTACAGCCACGAGTTGTTGAGGTAACTCAAGTCGGTAAGCTACTGGTCCGACACGATCAATAATCTTGAATGGTCCAATATACCTTGGATTTAATTTCCCTCGTTTACCAAATCGAACAACGCCTTTCCAAGGTGCAACTTTAAGCATGACCATCTCTCCAATTTCAAATTCTATATCTTTTCTTTTAATGTCAGCGTAGCCCTTTTGTCGACTTTGGGCGGTTTTCAACCGTTGTTGAATTTGGATGATCTTCTCGGTAGTTTCTTGTATAATCTCTGGACCCGTAATCTGTCTATCCCCCACTTCACTCCAAAAAATCGAAGACCTGCATGTAGCATGCTCGTAGCATGTCTTTAAGCGTTTGTATCGTCCTTTCGCTCTGCCCATCAGTTTGTGGATGATAGGCAGTACTCATGTCTAGACGAGTTCCTAATGCTTGCTGTAATGTCTGCCAAAATCTTGAAATAAATCTGCCATCCCTATCAGAGATAATAGAGATTGGTATTCCATGTCTGGAGACGACTTCCTTCAAATACAGTCATGCTAACTTATCCATCTTGTCATCTTCTCTTATTGGTAGGAAGTGTGCTGATTTGGTGAGACGATCAACTATTACCCAAATAGTATCAAAACCACTTGCAGTCCTTGGCAATTTAGTGATGAAATCCATGGTAATGTTTTCCCATTTCCATTCCGGGATTTCGGGTTGTTGAAGAAGACCTGATGGTTTCTGATGCTCAGCTTTGACCTTAGTACACGTCAAACATTCTCCTACGTATTTAGCAACATCGGCTTTCATACCCGGCCACCAAAAATGTTTCTTGAGATCCTTGTACATCTTCCCCGTTCCAGGATGTATTGAGTATCTGGTTTTATGAGCTTCTCTAAGTACCATTTCTCTCATATCTCCAAATTTTGGTACCCAAATCCTTTCAGCCCTATACCGGGTTCCGTCTTCCCGAATATTAAGATGCTTCTCCGATCCTTTGGGTATTTCATCCTTTAAATTTCCCTTTTTTAAAACTCCTTGTTGCGCCTCCTTTATTTGAGTAGTAAGGTTATTATGAATCATTATATTCATAGATTTTACTCGAATGGGTTCTCTGTCCTTCCTGCTCAAGGCATCGGCTACCACATTTGCCTTCCCCGGGTGGTAACGAATCTCAAAGTCGTAATCATACAATAATTCAATCCACCTACGCTGCCTCATATTCAGTTGTTTCTGATTAAATATGTGTTGAAGACTTTTGTGGTCGGTATATATAATACTTTTGACCCCATATAAGTAGTGCCTCCAAGTCTTTAATGCAAAAACAACCGCGCCTAATTCCAAATCATGCGTCGTATAATTTTGTTCGTGAATCTTCAATTGTCTAGACGCATAAGCAATCACCTTCGTTCGTTGCATTAATACACAACCGAGACCTTGCTTTGATGCGTCACAATAAATCACAAAATCATCATTCCCTTCAGGCAATGACAATATAGGTGCCGTAGTTAGCTTTTTCTTCAATAACTGAAACGCTTTCTCTTGTTCATCATTCCATTCAAATTTCTTCCCTTTATGCGTTAATGCAGTCAAGGGTTTTGCTATTCTGGAAAAGTCTTGGATGAACCTTCTGTAGTAACCAGCTAGTCCTAAAAACTGGCGTATGTGTTTCGGAGTTTTCGGGGTTTCCCACTTTTCAACAGTTTCTATCTTTGCTGGATCCACCTTAATACCTTCTTTGTTCACTATGTGACCGAGGAATTGAACTTCTTCCAACCAAAATGCACACTTTGAAAACTTAGCGTACAATTCTTCCTTCCTCAAAACTTCTAACACCTTTCTCAAATGTTCACCGTGTTCTTGGTGATTCTTTGAGTAAATAAGTATGTCATCAATGAAAACAATGACAAACTTGTCAAGGTATGGTCCACACACTCGGTTCATAAGGTCCATGAACACAGCTGGTGCATTAGTTAAACTAAACGGCATGACCATAAACTCGTAATGACCGTAACGTGTTCTGAAAGCAGTCTTTGGAATATCATATTCTTTCACCCGCATTTGATGATACCGGGAACGTAAGTCAATCTTTGAATAAACAGACGAGCCTTGTAGTTGATCAAATAAGTCGTCGATTCTCGGTAGTGGGTAGCGGTTCTTGATGGTAAGTTTGTTCAACTCTCGGTAGTCGATACACAACCTGAATGTACCATCTTTCTTCTTGACAAACAAAACAGGAGCTACCCACGGTGATGTGCTTGGTCGAATGAAACCACGCTCTAAAAGTTCTTGTAATTGGGTTTGCAGTTCTTTCGTCTCGCTGGGTGCCAGTCTGTAAGGAGCACGAGCTATTGGTGCAGCTCCTGGTACAAGATCTATTTGAAATTCAACGGATCGATGTGGGGGTAATCCCGGTAATTCTTTCGGAAATACATTGGGAAATTCTTTTGCGACGGTAACATCATTGATGCTCTTTTCTTCAGTTTGTACTTTCTCGACGTGTGCTAGAACAGCATAGCAACCTTTTCTTATTAGTTTTTGTGCCTTCAAATTACTAATAAGATGTAGCTTCGTGTTGCCCTTTTCTCCGTACACCATTAAGGGTTTTCCTTTTTCTCGTATAATGCGAATTGCATTTTTATAACAAACGATCTCTGCTTTCACTTCTTTCAACCAGTCCATACCGATTATCACATCAAAACTCCCTAACTCTACTGGTATCAAGTCAATCTTAAATGTTTCGCTAACCAGTTTAATTTCTCGATTTCGACATATATTATCTGCTGAAATTAATTTACCATTTGCTAATTCGAGTAAAAATTTACTATCCAAAGGCGTCAATGGACAACTTAATTTAGCACAAAAATCTCTACTCATATAGCTTCTATCCGCACCCGAATCAAATAAAACGTAAGCAGATTTATTGTCAATAAGAAACGTACCCGTAACAAGCTCCGGGTCTTCCTGTGCCTCTACCGCATTAATATTGAAAACTCTTCCGCGGCCTTGTCCATTCGTGTTCTCCTGGTTCGGGCAATTTCTAATAATGTGGCCCGGTTTTCCACATTTATAACAAACTACATTAGCATAACTTGCTCCGACACTACATGCTCCGCCATTACTCGTTCCGACACCATTTGTTCCTTTCGTTCTATTAACCCCTGGTCCGTAGACCTCACACTTCGCCGCACTATGACCATTTCTTTTACACTTGTTGCAAAATTTGGTGCAGAACCCCGAGTGATACTTTTCACACCTTTGGCATAGCTGCTTCTGATTGTTGTTGTTGCGGTTATTATTGTTGTTGGGATGATTGTTGTAGTTGCTGTTGTTGTTGTTGTTGTTGTTGGGCCGTTTGTTGTAGTTGCGATTGATGTTGCGATTGTTGGGATAATTGTTGCGATTATTGTTGTAATTGCTGTTGTTGTTGTATTGGTGATTCTTATCACCGTTTTCCTCCCACTTTCTTTTGACTTGCTTCACATTGGCCTCTTCAGCAGTCTGTTCTTTAATTCTTTCTTCAATCTGGTTCACTAGTTTGTGAGCCATTCTACATGCCTGTTGTATGGAGGCGGGCTCGTGTGAACTTATATCTTCTTGGATTCTTTCCGGTAATCCTTTCACAAACGCGTCGATCTTCTCTTCCTCATCTTCGAACGCTCCCGGACACAATAGGCATAATTCTGTGAATCGTCTTTCGTACGTGGTAATATCAAATCCTTGGGTTCGTAACCCTCTAAGTTCTGTCTTGAGCTTATTGACCTCGGTTCTGGGACGGTACTTCTCGTTCATCAAGTGCTTGAATGCTGACCACGGTAGTGCGTACGCATCGTCTTGTCCCACTTGCTCTAGATAGGTATTCCACCATGTTAACGCAGAACCTGTGAAGGTATGCATAGCGTAATTTACTTTGTCCTCTTCAGTACACTTACTTATGGCAAACACCGATTCGACCTTCTCGGTCCACCATTTCAATCCGATCGGTCCTTCAGTTCCATCAAATTCCAAAGGTTTGCAGGCAGTGAATTCTTTGTAGGTGCATCCTACACGATTTCCTGTACTGCTAGATCCAAGGTTATTGTTGGTATGTAGCGCAGCCTGTACTGCGGCTATGTTTGAAGCTAGAAAAGTACGGAATTCCTCTTCATTCATATTCACGGTGTGTCGAGTAGTCGGTGCCATTTCTTTCAAAATAGTCAAATGGAACAAGTTAATCATACAGAATATTAAGAGTAGTTAATAGTATTTCGTAGCATAATATGAACTCATTTATAAAAGCTTTTTCTTCATATTAGCGTTTTATAAGTTTAAATTCGGGTAGTACCTACCCGTTAAGTTCATACTTAGTAGCTAATATACAATTCAACTACTACAATTCTATATGAAAAACTGATTATAATAATATTTCGCGTTCAAACTTTTACACAATATTTTACAAACTTACAATACCGCTTATTTTACATATAGCATGAAATATAGCACACAATAAATTTGATACAAGTTGGTTGTGAAGATAATTCTAGCTAGTACACAAGTCGTTCAGCAAAGGCAATAAAGACACGTAATTCATACGTCCAGAAACAAGTCATGCATTCTGGTTTTACTAGGATTACTTCCCATCCTTGGTCTTGTAGAACATAACCGTTATGGCCGTTGATAAGACAGCGTGTTGTAACGTCGTCAAAGGGACGAGGGTTACGTAATGTCCAACAGTCCCGTAACAATCTAAAAACCTCATTTCTTACCCCAATTACCGACTCCGTCACTTGTGGGAACGTTTTGTTTAATAGTTGTAGCCCGATGTTCTTGTTCTCACTTCGGTGAGAAGCGAACATTACTAATCCGTAAGCATAACATGCTTCTTTATGTTGCATGTTAGCCGCTTTTTCTAAATCACGAAGTCCAATATTCGGATATATTGAGTCAAAATAATTTCTTAACCCATTGCGTAAAATAGCATTTGGGTTCCCCGCAATATATGCGTCAAAGTAAACACATCGTAACTTATGGATTTCCCAATGTGATATCCCCCATCTTTCGAACGAAAGCCTTTTATAAACCAAGGCATTCTTGGAACGTTCTTCGAATGTCTTACAAACTGATCTCGCCTTTAATAGTTGTGCCGAAGAATTCTGACCGACTCTAGACAAGATTTCATCAATCATGTCTCCGGGTAGGTCTCTTAAAATATTGGATTGTCTATCCATTTTGTGTTTTTATACTGTAAAATAGACAAGAGTTAGATTCATAAAAAAATACTTATTAATACAAGCAATTTTTACATATATCATAAAGCATAAGCACACTATATTACTTATATTACACCACACGAATACAACTATCTTATTCCGACTCGCTTGTTTCTTCTTCTTCGGTTTTGGTTCGTTTTGCCAAGTTTCTAGGGATATATGATGTTCCCCTAATACGAGCCGTCGTTATCCACATTGGTTTAGAAAAACCTGGTGGTTTAGAGGTTCCCGGGTCATTGTTACAACTTAAGGACTTCGGGGGTTGACGATACATATAAAGTTCATCGGGGTTGGAATTAGATTTCTCTATTTTTATGCCCTTTCCTTTATTATTTTCTTTTGCCTTTTTAAATTCAGTTGGGGTAATTTCTATAATATCATCGGAATTCTCGTCGGAATCCGATTCATCGGAGAATTGGTAATCCCCCCAATATTTTGCTTCCTTGGCGGAAACACCATTGACCATAATTAACCTTGGTCGGTTGGTTGAGGATTTTCTTTTACTTAACCGTTTTATTATTTCCCCCACCGGTTCTATTTCTTCATCCGGTTCTGATTCTTCTTCCGGTTCCGATTCTTCTTCCGGTTCCGACTCTTCTTCCGGTTCCTCTTCGGGAACTTGTGAATCAGTCCACGAATCATTCCAATTTACATTTGACTCTTCATTATTATTAGGCGAGTCAATGGGACTTGTTCTAGAGGTAGACATCTATCACATAATATCAAACGCGTTAAGAGATTAATATATCACATAATATTCACATGTTAAAAATATATAGTTTCCAACAAAATTTGTTAAGCAATCATTTTTCAAGTAAACACGGTCGAAGTCCAGACTCACTAATGCATCCTAACAAACTCGATAAGACACACTAATGCAAAATTCTGGTTCTCTAAGACCAACGCTCGGATACCAACTGAATTGTCCCGTTCTTATTGATTAAAAACGTTCCATATTAATTGATTTCGTTGCGAGGTTTTGACCTCTATATGAGACGTTTTTCAAAGACTGCATTCATTTTTAAAACAAACCATAACCTTTATTTCATAAATAAAGGTTTAAAAAGCTTTACGTAGATTATCAAATAATGATAATCTAAAATATCCTGTTTACACACGACCATTACATAATGGTTTACAATACAAATATGTTACATCGAAATCAGTTTCTTGAATGCAGTTTTTACAAAATATCATACAAACATGGACTCCAAATCTTGTCCTTATTTTAGTATGCAACAGCGGAAGCTCTTAGTATTCACCTGAGAATAAACATGCTTTAAACGTCAACAAAAATGTTGGTGAGTTATAGGTTTAACCTATATATATCAAATCGTAACAATAGACCACAAGATTTCATATTTCAATACACATCCCATACATAGAGATAAAAATCATTCATATGGTGAACACCTGGTAATCGACAATAACAAGATGCATTTTTAAGAATATCCCCATCATTCCGGGACACCCTTCGGATATGATATAAATTTCGAAGTACTAAAGCATCCGGTACTTTGGATGGGGTTTGTTAGGCCCAATAGATCTATCTTTAGGATTCGCGTCAATTAGGGTGTCTGTTCCCTAATTCTTAGATTACCAGACTTAATAAAAAGGGGCATATTCGATTTCGATAATTCAATCATAGAATGTAGTTTCACGTACTTGTGTCTATTTTGTAAATCATTTATAAAACCTGCATGTATTCTCATCCCAAAAATATTAGATTTTAAAAGTGGGACTATAACTCACTTTCACAGATTTTTACTTCGTCGGGAAGTAAGACTTGGCCACTGGTTGATTCACGAACCTATAACAATATATACATATATATCAAAGTATGTTCAAAATATATTTACAACACTTTTAATATATTTTGATGTTTTAAGTTTATTAAGTCAGCTGTCCTCGTTAGTAACCTACAACTAGTTGTCCACAGTTAGATGTGCAGAAATAAATCGATAAATATTATCTTGAATCAATCCACGACCCAGTGTATACGTATCTCAGTATTGATCACAACTCAAACTATATATATTTTGGAATCAACCTCAACCCTGTATAGCTAACTCCAACATTCACATATAGAGTGTCTATGGTTGTTCCGAAATATATATTGATGTGTCGACATGATAGGTCGAAACATTGTATACGTGTCTATGGTATCTCAAGATTACATAATATACAATACAAGTTGATTAAGTTATGGTTGGAATAGATTTGTTACCAATTTTCACGTAGCTAAAATGAGAAAAATTATCCAATCTTGTTTTACCCATAACTTCTTCATTTTAAATCCGTTTTGAGTGAATCAAATTGCTTTGGTTTCATATTGAACTCTATTTTATGAATATAAACAGAAAAAGTATAGGTTTATAGTCGGAAAAATAAGTTACAAGTCGTTTTTGTAAAGGTAGTCATTTCAGTCGAAAGAACGACGTCTAGATGACCATTTTAGAAAACATACTTCCACTTTGAGTTTAACCATAATTTTTGGATATAGTTTCATGTTCATAATAAAAACCATTTTCTCAGAATAACAAATTATAAATCAAAGTTTATCATAGTTTTTAATTAACTAACCCAAAACAGCCCGCGGTGTTACTACGACGGCGTAAATCCGGTTTTACGGTGTTTTTCGTGTTTCCAGGTTTTAAATCATTAAGTTAGCATATCATATAGATATAGAACATGTGTTTAGTTAATTTTAAAAGTCAAGTTAGAAGGATTAACTTTTGTTTGCGAACAAGTTTAGAATTAACTAAACTATGTTCTAGTGATTACGAGTTTAAACCTTCGAATAAGATAGTTTTATATATATGAATCGAATGATGTTATGAACATCATTACTACCTCAAGTTTAGTAGGTAAACCTACTGGAAGTGAAAAGAAATGATCTAGCTTCAAAGGATCTTGGATGGCTTGAAAGTTCTTGAAGTAGGATCATGACACAAAAAGAAGTTCAAGTAAGATTTTTACTCGAATTAAGATAGTTTATAGTTATAGAAATTGAATCAAATTTGAATATGAATATTACCTTGAATAAGAAAGATAACCTACTGTATATAACAAAGGTTTCTTGATCTTAGATGATTACTTGGAATGGATTAGAAAGCTTGGAAGTAAATTAGTAAACTTGAAGGGATTTTTTAAGTGTTCTTGAAGTGTTCTTCCTATGATGATTATAGCTTGATTCTTGAAGTGATTTTTGATGAAGATGATGATTAACTACTGGAAAAATACGTTCATAATAGTGTGGGTGTGTTGAGAGAGAATTAGAAAGAGAATTGGAAGTGAAATGGAGTGAATGATGAGTGGTAATTGGTGAGTGGTGAGTGGGGTTAAAAGGAGTTCTAGTTAGTTGACTAGCTCATGGTAGAAGTTAAAATTGATTAGTCATACATGACATAATCAAGAGTGGAATCCCATGCTAGTACCTATTGGTATATACCCATAGTAAGTACGTTTTGAAACTGTGTATAATACGGGTAAAAATACGACTAGAATTCTTGATGAAAGAAAAGAATGGGAAAGTAACTGTAACCATTTTCGTTAAGTATGAGTGTTTTGATATATTTCTTGAAGTCTTCCAAAAGTATTTTAATACATCTAAATACACTACATGTATATACATTTTAACTGAGTCGTTAAGTCATCGTTAGTCGTTACATGTAAGTGTTGTTTTGAAACCTTTAAGTTAACGATCTCAATTAATGTTGTTAACCCATTGTTTATTATATCTAATGAGATGTTAAATTATTATATTATCATGTTATTATGATATATTAATATATCTTAATATGATATATATACATTTAAATGTTGTTACAACGATAATCATTACATATATGTCTCGTTTCGAAATCCTTAAGTTAGTAGTCTTGTTTATATGTATATAACTCATTGTTAATATACTTATGGAGATACTTACTTATCATAATCTCATGTTAACCATATGTATATCCATATATATATCATCATGTCGTTTTTACAAGTTTTAACGTTCGTGAATCGCCGGTCAACTTGGGTGGTCAATTGTCTATATGAAACATATTTCAATTAATCAAGTCTTAACAAGTTTGATTGCTTAACATGTTGGAAACATTTAATCATGTAAATATCAATCTCAATTAATATATATAAACATGAAAAAGTTCGGGTCACTACAACGGTAGTGCGTAAGCATCATTTTGTCCTATCTGTTCAAGATAGGTGTTCCACCACGTTAACGCAGTACCTGTGAAGGTATGCGTAGCGTACTTAACTTTGTCCTCTTCAGTACACTTACTTATGGAAAAAACTTATTCGACTTTCTCGGTCCAACGTTTCAATCAAATTGGTCCTTCGGTTCCATCAAATTCTAAAGGTTTGCAGGCAGTGAATTCTTTGTAGGAGCATCCTACACGATTTCTTGCGCCGTTAGCTGCATTGCTAGATTTAGAGTTATTGTTGGTATGTAGCGCAGCCTGTACTGCGGCTATGTTTGCAGCAAGAAAGGTACAAAATTCCTCTTCGCTCATATTCATGGTGTGTCGAGTAGTCGGTGCCATTTCCTTCAAAATAGCTAACTGAATCGAGTTAATCATACAGAATATTAAGAGTAGTCAATAGTATTTCGTAGCATAATATGAACTCATTTATAAAAGCCTTTTCTTCATATTAGCGTTTTATAAGTTTAAATTCGGGTACTACCTACTCGTTAAGTTCATACTTAGTAGCTAATATACAATTCAACTACTACAATTCCATATGAAAATCTGATTATAATAATATATCACATATAAATATTCTTCAAACTTACAACATCGCTATATTACATATAACATGAAATATAGTACACTTTGTACAGGACAGTTTTAAAGATAAATCTAGTTAATACGCAAGTTGTTCAACAAAGGAAATAAAGACACGTAATTCATAAGTCCAGAAACAAGTCATGCATTCTGGTTTTACCAAGATGACTTCCTATCCTTGGTCTTGTGGAAAATAACCGTTATGACCATTGGCTAGGCAGCATGTTGTAATGTCGTCAAAAGGACGAGGGTTTCGTAATGCCCAACAGCCCCGTAATAATTTAAAAACCTTGTTTCTTATCTCAACTACGGAGTCCGTCACTTGTGGGAATGTTTTATTTAAAAGTTGCAACCCAATGTTCTTTTTCTTAATTTGATGAGAAGCGAACATTATTAACCCGTAAGAATAACATGCTTCTTTATGTTGCATGTTAGAAGCTCTTTCTAACTCACGAAATCCTATGTTGGGATATGTTGAGTCAAAATAAGTTCTTAACCCGTAGCGTAAAATTGCATTTGGGTTCCCCGCATTTAACACTTTAAATAAAACTGGACGTAACTTACGGTCTCCCCAATGTGATATACCCCACCCATCAAAGGAAAGCCTTTTATAAACTAAGGCATTTCTGGAAAGTCTTTCAAATGTTTGACAAATTAATTTCGCCATAACTAAATGTGCTGATGAATTTTGACCGACTCTAGACAAGATTTCCTCAATCATATCCTCTGGTAGGTCTTCTAAAATATTCGGTTGTCTACCCTTAACATCCATTTTGTTTTTATACTGTAAAATAGACAAGGATTAGATTCGTAAAAGATAATTAACAAACAATACAAGCAATTTTTTTCATAGAACATAAAAGTACAAGCACACTACGATACATATAATATACAACATGATTACAACCCTCTAATCTGAATCACTGGTTTCTTCTTCTTCAGACTTGGTTCGTTTTCCTAATTTCCTAGGAATATATGGTGTTCCTCTAATACGAGCCGTCCTTTTTGTTGGAATTTAACAAGTTTCATAATACTTATAATCATTCAAGAAATAAGATTTGCTGAAGCGTGTAGATTACCATTTTGAAACTTGTAAATCTTTAACCAATTAAAGTTAAATCCCAATAAGGATCAAGTTGTGAAACATACTTACAAACTAAGAGTGGGTTTAGAGTTTATACCTCCTCAAGCTAGTTGAGGGTTAGTTCAAAAGAAGACGATGAAGATGATGAAGAATGGAGCTTCAAAGTGATGAAACCTCAAGGAGAAATACCCCAAGCTTTTGCACCAACACCTAGCCTTTGGTTAGGATTTAATAACACTTGAATTGAGCTTGCAATAACCAAATGAAGAACCCTTTCTTCCTCCCAAAAGGCCACAAAATTCAGCTGGGTTTTAGGAGAGTTTTGTGCAGAATTTTTGTTGTACAATTGCATGTATGTATTGCTACTAGTCAAAGGACATGTATATGTGGAATTGTGTTATGGAAAGCAACAAGAATAAGCATGGGATAGACTTTCTTGGGGCTCCAAAATCTGCCCACCATCCATTATTTTATAACAAGAATGATTTTATAAAACTTGTAATAATTTTATAAAACTTGTATAAAATAAACATGTATTTGTTACTTGCAATAATTTTATAAACCATTTTATAAAATATAACATAACATAATTAGTTAAACCTATAAATAATTAAATCCACATCATATATAAATTATCCAAATAATTTATCTCAAGTGATTATAATTTAGAAAACCGATTTTTCTAAAGTTCAAGTGTCGCGTATTTATTTAACAATCCAACCGTTAAAATAAATACATATAAAGTGTTGGTAAGCTTGTTATTGGGTATGACCCGACTTGGATCATCACACATTAGCCACATTAATTTAATATGTCTCTCGGGCATACGAAATACCTTCAATCTCCCACTTGCACGAGAAACATAAGAAATTAATGCAAGTGATGGATACCACCTAACGACCATCCATCACCCCCAATATGTTATGACTTTGTGCCATTCAATAACATCATTCCTTTCGAGTTCCCATCTCGAATATGAATAGGTTAATCTTTTCATTACATCCTTTTGTCCTAGATGTCATGTTAAATCCAAGAGATACAGAGTGATCACTCTCCTTTAGATTTAGCTTTATCAGGCCTTAGACATCTGACTCTCAACGAATAAGAGGGACAAATTCCATCTTGACTACATACGTCCTAAATATATACCTTGCATTATACCTGAGCTCCTCCTTATGAACTACCATATTTCAGAATAGCGAAGGAAAGATCAAGGCACAATACTTGGCAAATATCAGAACCCAATATGTATCTCAGGTCAGAGGATACAATGATATTCACCTTTACTCAAGATTACATGTGATCAACCACAAAGGCTCCATTTAGTGAATCTTGAGAGCGGGTCTTACAATATTTGTATCCCACAAATATCTATGAACCTTGGTAGCAACCTTGCCCCACATTCAGTCCGTGAATGTATACCAATCCAAGTTCATAATAGTCCAAACCTCACACTTGCTCCCACAAATGTGATCGACTACGGAATTTAGAATAATTACTTATTCATGGATAAAATATGCAAAATAGGAACATAACTCAAAATAAATTAATGCCATAATTATATTAATGAGTTTGAACAATTTCGTTCCGTTACAATACTTAAAACAAATCATGACCAATCACTAGAATATCGAAGCCCTAATGCACAAACATGTCCAGTATGTTTTGCTCCATGTAAGAGCTTCGTGAGAGGATCCGCTATATTAAGATCTGTGTGAACTTTGTGAATACATATCTTTCCCTTTTCAACTTCATCCCTTATGTAGTTGAATCTCCGCTCAATGTGACGGGTCTTTTGGTGAGCACGAGGTTCTTTGATTTGAGCAATCGCACCCTCGTTGTCACAAAAGATCTCAAGAGAGTCCTGAATGGAAGGGACTACTCCTAATTCGTCGATGAATTTCTTCATCCATGCAGCTTCCTGAGCTGCCAATGATGCGGCGATGTTCTCTGAATCTGTAGTGGATAAATCAACAACATCCTGTTTTGAACTCTTCTAAGAGACCGCACCTCCATTTAATGTGAAGACATAACCGGATTGTGATTGAGAATCATCTAGATCAGTTTAGAAACTCGCATCCACGTAACCTTTTACAGCGAGTTCCTCCTCACCAGACCCATATATCAGAAACATATCCTTAGTCCTCCTAAGGTATTTCAATATACTTTTGACAGCAATCCAATGACTGTTCCCTGGGTTATTCTGGTATCTACTTGTCAGGCTAAGAGCGCATGACACATCCGGTCTAGTGCATATCATTGCATACATGATTGACCCAATGGCAGACGCATATGGGACTTTCTTCATTCTCTCCTTTTCATCTTTCGTGGTGGGGCACTGAGATGAACTGAGAAGTGTTCCCTTTTGAATAGGTACCAAACCTTTCTTAGAGTTCTCCATCTTGAACCTCTTCAAGATCTTTTCAATGTATGCACTTTGATTCAAACCTATCAGTTTCTTGGATCTATCCCTGTAGATCCCAATCCCCAAAACGTATTGTGCTTCTCCAAGATCCTTAATGGAGAAGCATTTACTTAGCCAAGTTTTAACACCTTCCATTGCCAGAATATCATTTCCAAATAACAATATATCATCCACATATAGTACAAGGAACATGATAGTGCTCCAACTAGCTTTCTTATATACACAAGCTTCATCACCATTTTTAATGAAGCCAAATTTCTTGGCCTCCTCATTAAAACGATGATTCCACATTCTAGATGCTTGTTTCAATCCGTAGATTGACTTCTTTAACTTGCATACCTTTTTGGGATATTTTAGATCAACAAAACCTTCAGGCTGAACCATATAGACATCTTCCTCAAGATGTCCATTTAGGAAAGCGGTCTTGACATCCATTTGCCATATTTCATAATCATAATGAGCAGCAATGGCAAGTAATATCCTAATAAACTTTAGCATTGCCACAGGCGAAAAAGTTTCATCATAGTCAACCCCTTGAGTTTGAGTGAAACCTTTTGCTACAAGTCTAGCTTTATATGTATTCAAGTTTCCATGTATGTCGGTTTTCATTTTGAAAAGCCATTTACAATCAACTAGCCTTGAGCTAGTAGGTTGTTCAACAAGTTCCCAAACTTGGTTGTCATACATGGATTGCATCTCAACGTTCATGGCTTCCTGCCATTTATCCTTATCAATCCTTGATAAGGAATCTTGGTAGTTTGTTGGTTTATCCAAATCAACCACATAGAAACCATCCATGAGAAACCCATATCTCTCAGGAGGATTACTAATCCTACTAGATCTGCGAACGTCTTGTATACTTTGATCATCCATCTGATCATTCTCAACATTTTCATGTTGAGTGCTAGTGTCAGCTAATTGTGTATCATCTACTTGATCTTGAACCTCTTCAAGATCTATCTTCCTTTCACTATTTCCTTCCATTAGGAACTTAGTTTCAAGGAATTCCTCCTTCCGAGCAACAAATACATTTTGCTCGTATGGATCATAGAAATAGTATCCCATATCATCCTTGGGATATCCTATGAAGATACACTTCGTGGATCGAGCATTCAACTTATTTGGGACGTAACGCTTAGGATAAGCTTCACATCCCCATACCTTTAAGTATGATAGAGATGGAGGTTTTCCAAACCACATCTCATGAGGAGTTCGTTCCACTTTCTTGGTTGGGGCCATATTTAGAATACGAGCCGCGGAGCATAGACAATAACCCCAAAATGATAGAGGTAACGAGCTTCTAGCCATCATAGATCGAACCATATCCATTAGGGTTCGGTTTCTCCTTTCAGAAACTCCATTAAGTTGGGGTGTTCCAGGAGGAGTGAGTTGCAAGATAATCCCACAACTTTTAAGATGATTTTGGAAAGCATCGCTTAGGTATTCACCTCCTCTATCGGTACGAAGTACCTTGATTGTCTTATTGAGTTGATTTTGTACTTCGTTTTGATATTCCTTGAATGCTTCAAAAGTTTCGTCCTTGTGTCTTAATAAGTAGACATATCCGAAACGACTAAAGTCATCAATGAAAGTAACGAAGTATCTTTCACTATTCCTAGTTATGGGCTTAAAGGGTCCACATACATCCGAATGTATTAATCCCAATAAGTCTTTTGCCCTTTCATAGGTCCCTTTGAAAGGTGCTTTAGTCATTTTGCCTTGTAAACAAGATTCACATACATCAAACGAGTCTAGTTCATTTGATTTCAAAAGGCCATTCTTTTAAAGTGTATGCATTCGATTCTTGTTTATGTGACCAAGGCGGCAATGCCATAAGTAGGAATCACTCAAATCCCTTTTGAGTTTCTTGGTGTTTGCATGGAACATTGAGCTATTGTATGATGTGTCATCATGAACCAATTCATAAATACCATTTGAAGGTGAATCCTTAAAATAGAATACATTATCTAAAGAAACATGGATATCATCATTAATGAAATTAAGATTAAAACCATATTGTTTCAAACGGGATACAGAAATAATGTTTCGTGATAAATCGGGTGCATACAAAACATTTTTCAAAATAAGTTCCAAACCACTTGGAAGCTTTAGAATAAAGTCTCCTTGAGCTACTACGTGCACCTTAGCTCCATTACCCATTTAGAGACTTGATGTTCCTGCTTCTTGTTTACTTCTTTTGAACCCTGCATAGAATTGCAAATGTGAGTTCCACATCCTGTGTCTAATACCCATGTATTAGAAGAAGTAATACTAAGCTCAATGTATACCATATATACATTACCTGAGGTTTGCCCTGCATCCCTCTTTTCTTTCAACTCCTTTACGTAGACCGGGAAGTTGCGTTTCCAGTGACCCATTTCACTGCAACCAAAGCACGGATCTTCCTTGGGGTTAGCCTTTCCAGCAACCTTTTGCTTCTTATTGTTGTTGGTTGGGGTAACCATCTTCCCCTTTCCCTTGCCCTTGCCTTGGTAGGTGGGTCCTTTCCTCTTAGCCGCCTTTGGCTTAGAAGTGTTATTGTTTTTGGACCCACCTTCATCGATCATAAACACGGGTAAAGCCCTTTTACCCATGCTTGCTTCGGCCGTCTTAAGCATGACATGTAATTCGCCAATGCTCTAATCCCATCCATTCATGTTGTAATTCATTACAAATGTGTTAAACCTCTTTGACAAGGAATTAAGGATAAGGTCCGTGGCTAATTCATTAGACACGTTGCAGTTTAGATGGTTCGCTAGATCAATTAGGCTTTTCATCTTAAGGACATAAGATGAAACGGATTGAGAGTCGTCCATCCGACATGCATGAAGTGCTCGGACCGTTTCAAAGCGCTCGACACGAGCTTGTTGAAGGAACATCTCCTTCAACTGTGTGATCATGTCATATGAACTATGATGCTTGAAATCCTTTTGGAGTTCTGGTATCATAGTCCCAAGCATGAGGTAAGAAACTTGCACCGAATCAGTGCAATATTTCTCCCAATAAGCCATGCCTTCCGTATCATCCTCGTTCGGTTGATCGGGAATGGGGTCTTCCAACACATACGCCCTATCCTCTAGTTTGAGGACAATTCTTAGATTGTGGAACCAATCCATGAAGTTCGTATGGTTGAGTTTTTTCCTTTTCGAGGATTGACCTCAACGATAGGTTGTTAAAGTTGATTGGTGCGTTGGGAATGTTGTTGTTATTGGAGGCCATATACAAAATTTAACAAAGTTGTTTAAGTATCACTTTTAATTTAACAATCAATACCCTTTAAATCCAATTGATATTTATTAAATTTTAGAATCCAACGGTAAACCAAATTTCGGTTAGGTGACCTTTATCCCGTCATTTGATTTAGCTAGTTAGTCATTATATGACAATTGCAATCCTTTTGCAATTTCTAACTTATAGGATCATGCAATCCTTTTGCATGGCATATTTATCCCATCAACACCTATTTGTTCCTCATGCTTCGGTGACCCTAAGTTCATGATTTCCAAATCAAGTCGTCCTACTTGAGCCAACGTGTAAATTCAACACACAAGTGGTTAGGTGACCTTTATCCCACAAGTGTGCGAGATTCACCTCAATCATATTAGTTTGCTCATAACGGTTAGGTGACCTTTATCCCATTATGAGTTCCCTAATATTTTTAAGTGTTGCACAAAAGGATGGCGTTTAACTTGTTTGCCTTGTTTGTTAAAGGGATTTTAAGTTTTCATTATTTCTAGTTTGAGAAAACTTTTATGCCATACACCAACATGCATTTAGTGTATGGTTCATTTGAAATCCATTTTCAAGACTTGTAATTTTAGCCAATTACTTGATATAAACCATTTTATATATGCGTGATCCTTTTAGTGTTCTTAATAACCATTTATTAATGTCCTTTTGCCATTTCAATTTAACCATTTAAATTGTCGTTTTGCATGTAGTTAATAATGTCTAATTTAACCAATTAAATTGTTAGTTAGTTTGTTGTTAACTTGTGTGATTAACTTGTAGCATACAAACATACAATCCACAATCATACAATAAACAACCATGCATGCAAAACAAATATGTTCACAATTAAGCCATTTTGGTAGGCATTTGTTTAGCCGAAAACAAATGCTACCGGTAAAGGGTTATAACACAAAGTAGGAGATTTTAAATCTCCCACTTAATCTTGCATCCAAATGCTTCATCTTGTGTTCTTCAAGTCATCATCTTGCATCTTCATTTTTACAAAATATATCCTAATACATTTTTCTAAAAAATAAAAATACAACCTAATCTATTTTACATACCAAATATAAAATAAATTACATGACCAAATGAATAAATATTATTACATACCAAATGAATAAATATTAAATCAACCAAACATGCAACCAAACACAAGGTCAAGGCTTAGATTGTGAACATTATCTACATAAGTGATAGGCAATACAGAATCACAAGTGATTGGAAACACAGAATCACAAGTGATCGGCAACACAGAATCACAAGTGATCGGCAACACAGAATCACAAGTGATTGGCAATACAGAATCACAAGTGATTGGCAATACAGAATCACAAGTGATTGGCAATACTGAATGCAGAATCACAAGTGATTTTGGCCAAAATGACAAACCAACCAAAACCGAAAATTTTACATTCTACTTCATGCATGTTCATAGAATGAAAAATTATAGTGGGTTTAATAACCATCTCGAAGCATATTTCAACAACTTCGGCTCTAGATACCATTGTTGGGATTTAACATGTTTCATAATACTTATAATCATTCAAGAAATAAGATTTGCGGAAGCGTGTAGATTACCATTTTGAAACTTGTAAATCTTTAACCAATTAAAGTTAAATCCCAATAAGGATCAAGTTGTGAAACATACTTACAAACTAAGAGTGGGTTTAGAGTTTATACCTCCTCAAGCTAGTTGAGGGTTAGTTCAAAAGAAGATGATGAAGAATGGAGCTTCAAAGTGATGAAACCTCAAGGAGAAATACCCCAAGCTTTTGCACCAACACCTAGCCTTTGGTTAGGATTTAATAACACTTGAATTGAGCTTGGAATAACCAAATTAAGAACCCTTTCTTCCTCCCAAAAGGCCACGAAATTTAGCTGGGTTTTAGGAGAGTTTTGTGCAGAATTTTTGTTGTACAATTGCATGTATGTATTGCTACTAGTCAAAGGACATGTATATGTGGAATTGTGTTATGGAAAGCAACAAGAATAAGCATGGGATAGACTTTCTTGGGGCTCCAAAATCTGCCCACCATCCATTATTTTATAACAAGAATGATTTTATAAAACTTGTAATAATTTTATAAAACTTGTATAAAATAAACATGTATTTGTTACTTGCAATAATCTTATAAACCATTTTATAAAATATAACATAACATAATTATTTAAACCTATAAATAATTAAATCCACATCATATATAAATTATCCAAATAATTTATCTCAAGTGATTATAATTTAGAAAACCGATTTTTCTAAAGTTCAAGTGTCGCGTATTTATTTAACAATCCAACCGTTAAAATAAATACATATAAAGTGTTGGTAAGCTTGTTATTGGGTATGACCCGACTTGGATCATAACACATTAGCCACATTAATTTAATATATCTCTCGGGCATACGAAATACCTTCAGTTTTCCACAATGGTTTAGAAAACCTGGTGGTTTAGAGGTTCTCGGGTCATTGTTACATTTTAGGAAATACAGATGTTGTCGATACATATAAAGTTCATCGGGGTTGGAATCGGGTTTCTCTATTTTTATACCTTTTACCTTATTATTTTCTTTTGCTTTATTAAATTGGGTCGAGGTAATTTCTATAACATCATCGAAATCCTCATCGGGATCCGATTCATCGGAAAATTGGTAATCTTCCCAATATTTTGCTTCCTCGGCGGAAACATCATTGACCATTATTAACTTTGGTCCGTTGGTTAAGGATTTTCTTTTATTTAATCGATTTACTATAGGTATCAATATTTCTTCCTCTGGAACCTCTTCTTCTTCCGGTTCCTCCTCTTCCGGTTCCTCCTCTTCCGGTTCCTCTTCGGGAATTTGTGAATCTTCCCAAAATATATTCGACTCTTCATTATTATTAGGTGAATCAATGGGATTTGTACTAGAGGTAGACATCTATCACACAATATCAAACATGTTAAGAGATTAATATATCACATAATATTTACATGTTAATAATATAGAGTTTCCAACAAAAAAAATGTTAAGCAATCGTTTTTGAAGAAAAACACATCGAAGTCCAGACTCACTAATGCATCCTAACAAACTCGGTAAGACACACTAATGCAATTTTCTGGTTCTCTAAGACCAACACTCGGATACCAACTGAAATGTCCCGTTCATATTGATTATAAACGTTTCATACTAATTGATTTCGTCGCGAAGTTTTGACCTCTATATGAGACGTTTTTCAAAGACTGCATTTATTTTTAAAACAACCATAACCTTTATTTTATCTATAAAGGTTTAAAAATATTACGTAGATTATCAAATAATGATAATCTAAAATATACCGTTTACACACGACCATTACATAATGGTTTACAATAAGAATATATTACATCAAAAATAAGTTTCTTGAATGCAGTTTTTACATAATATCATACAAGCATGGACTCCAAATCTTGTCCTTATTTTAGTATGTAACAGCGGAAGCTCTTCATAATCACCTGAGAATAAACATGCTTAAAACGTCAACAAAAATATTGGTGAGTTATAGGTTAAACTATATATTATCAAATCATAATAATAGACCACAAGATTTCATATTTCAATATACATCCCATACATAGAGATAAAAATCATTCATATTGTGAACACGTGGTAACCGACATTAACAAGATGCATATAAGAATATCCCCTATCATTCCGGGAAATCCTTCGAACATGATAAAACAACATCGAAGTACTAAAGCATCCGGTACTTTGGATGGGGTTCGTTAAGCCCAATAGATCTATCTTTAGGATTCACGTCAATTAGTATACCAGTTTACTAATTCTTAGGTTACCAAGCAAAAGGGGCATATTCGGCTTCGATCATTCACCCATATAATGTAGTTTCATTTACTTGTGTCTATTTCGTAAAACATTTATAACACTGCATGTATTCTCATCCCAAAATATTAGATTTAAAAAGTGGGACTATAACTCACTTTCACAGATTTTTACTTCGTCGGGAAGTAAGACTTGGCCACTGGTCGATTCACGAACCTATAACAAATATGTACATATATATAAAAGTATGTTCAAAATATATTTACAACATTTTTAATACATTTTAATGTTTTAAGGTTATTAAGTCATCTGTCCTCGTTAGTAACCTACAACTAGTTGTCCACAATTAGATGTACAGAAATAAATCAATATATATTATCTTGAATCAATCCACGACCCAGTGTATACACGTCTCAGGCTAGATCACAACTCAAAGTATATATATTTTTGGAATCAACCTCAACCCTGTATAGCTAACTCCAACATTACTGCATATAGAGTGTCTATGGTTGTTCCAAATAATATATATACATGGGTCGATATGATATGTCAAAACATTTGCATACGTGTCTATGGTATCCCAAGATTACATAATATATTACAATACATGTATAATACAATATAAGTTAGCTAGGATATGATTTGTATAGAATTGCTACAATATTTCCCGTAGCTACAACAATCAAAAAATATCCAATCTTGTTTTACCCATAACTTCTTCGTTTTAAATCCGTTTTGAGTGAATCAAATTGCTATGGTTTCATATTGAACTATATTTTATGAATCTAAACAGAAAAAGTATAGGTTTATAGTCGGAAATATAAGTTACAAGTCATTTTTGTAAGAGGTAGTCATTTCAGTCGAAAGAACGACGTCTTGATGACCATTTTGAAAAACATACTTCCACTTTGAGTTTAACCATGACTTTTGGATATAGTTTCATGTTCATAAGAAAAATTATTTTCCCAGAAGAAAAACTTTTAAATCAAAGTTTATCATAGTTTTTAATTATCAAACCCAAAACAGCCCGCGGTGTTACTATGACGGCGTATGTCCGGTTTTACGGTATTTTTCGTGTTTCCAGGTTTTAAATCATTAAGTTAGCATATCATATAGATATAGGAAATGTGTTTAGTTGATTTTAAAAGTCAAGTTAGAAGGATTAACTTTTGTTTGCGAACAAGTTTAGAATTAACTAAACTATGTTCTAGTGATTTCAAGTTTAAACCTTCGAATAAAATAGCTTTATATGTATGAATCGAATGATATTATGAACATCATTACTACCTCAAGTTTTGTGGATAAACCTACTAAAAAAGAGATAAATGGATCTAGCTTTAAAGGATCCTTGGATGGCTTGAAAGTTCTTGAAGCAGAATCATGACACGAAAACAAGTTCAAGTAAGATCATCACTCGAAATAAGATTGTTATAGTTATAGAAATTGAACCAAAGTTTGAATATGAGTATTACCTTGTATTAGAAAGATATCTTACTGTAAATAAGAAAGATTTCTTGAGGTTGGATGTGAAATGTCCCGTTCTTATTGAATAAAAAACGGTCCATATTAATTGATTTCGTTGCGAGGTTTTGACCTCTATATTAGACGTTTTTCAAAGACTGCATTCATTTTAAAACAAACCATAACCTTTATTTCATAAATAAAGGTTTAAAAAAACTTTATGTAGATTATCAAATAATGATAATCTAAAATATCCTGTTTACACACGACCATTACATAATGGTTACAATACAAATATGTTACATCAAAATCAGTTTCTTGAATGCAGTTTTTACACAATATCATACAAACATGGACTCTAAATCTTGTCCTTATTTTAGTATGCAACAGCGGAAGCTCTTAGTATTCACCTGAGAATAAACATGCTTTAAACGTCAACAAAAATGTTAGTGAGTTATAGGTTTAACCTATATATATCAAATCGTAACAATAGACTACAAGATTTCATATTTCAATACACATCCCATTCATAGAGATAAAAATCATTCATATGGTGAACACCTGGTAACCGACATTAACAAGATGCATATATAATAATATCCCCATCATTCAGGGACACCCTTCGGATATGATATAAATTTTGAAGTACTAAAGCATTCGGTACTTTGGATGGGGTTTGTTAGGCCTAATAGATCTATCTTTAGGATTCGCGTCAATTAGGGTGTCTGTTCCCTAATTCTTAGATTACCAGACTTTATAAAAGGGGCATATTCGATTTCAATAATTCAACCATAGAATGTAGTTTTACGTACTTGTGTCTATTTTGTAAATCATTTATAAAACCTGCATGTATTCTCATCCCAAAAATATTAGATTTTAAAAGTGGGACTATAACTCACTTTCACAGATTTTTACTTTGTCGGGAAGTAAGACTTGGCCACTGGTTGATTCACGAACCTATAACAATATATACATATATATCAAAGTATGTTCAAAATATATTTACAACACTTTTAATATATTTTGATGTTTTAAGTTTATTAAGTCAGCTGTCCTCGTTAGTAACCTACAACTAGTTGTCCACAGTTAGATGTACAGAAATAAATCGATAAATATTATCTTGAATCAATCCACGACCCAGTGTATACGTATCTCAGTATTGATCACAACTCAAATTATATATCTTTTGGAATCAACCTCAACCCTGTATAGCTAACTCCAACATTCACATATAGAGTGTCTATGGTTGTTCCGAAATATATATAGATGTGTCGACATGATAGGTCGAAACATTGTATACGTGTCTATGGTATCTCAAGATTACATAATATACAATACAAGTTAATTAAGTTATGGTTGGAATAGATTTGTTACCAATTTTCTCGTAGCTAAAATGAGAAAAATTATCCAATCTTGTTTTACCCATAACTTCTTCATTTTAAATCCGTTTTGAGTGAATCAAATTGCTATGGTTTCATATTGAACTCTATTTTATGAATCTAAACATAAAAAGTATAGGTTTATAGTCGGAAAAATAAGTTACAAGTCTTTTTTGTAAAGGTAGTCATTTCAGTCGAAAGAACGACGTCTAGATGACCATTTTAGAAAACATACTTTCACTTTGAGTTTAACCATAAGTTTTGGATATAGTTTCATGTTCATAATAAAAATCATTTTCTCAGAATAACAACTTTTAAATCAAAGTTTATCATAGTTTTTAATTAACTAACCCAAAACAGCCCGCGGTGTTACTACGACGGCGTAAATTCGGTTTTACGGTGTTTTTCGTGTTTCCAGGTTTTAAATCATTAAGTTAGCATATCATATAGATATAGAACATGTGTTTAGTTGATTTTAAAAGTTAAGTTAGAAGGATTAACTTTTGTTTGCGAACAAGTTTAGAATTAACTAAACTATGTTCTAGTGATTACAAGTTTAAACCTTCGAATAAGATAGCTTTATATGTATGAATCGAATGATATTATGAACATCATTACTACCTTAAGTTCCTTGGATAAACCTACTGGAAAAGAGAAAAATGGATCTAGCTTCAACGGATCCTTGGATGGCTCGAAGTTCTTGAAGCAGAATCATGACACGAAAACAAGTTCAAGTAAGATCATCACTTGAAATAAGATTGTTATAGTTATAGAAATTGAACCAAAGTTTGAATATGATTATTACCTTGTATTATAATGATAACCTACTATAAGAAACAAAGATTTCTTAAGGTTGGATGATCACCTTACAAGATTGGAAGTGAGCTAGCAAACTTGAAAGTATTCTTGATTTTATGTAACTAGAACTTGTAGAATTTATGAAGAACACTTAGAACTTGAAGATAGAACTTGAGAGAGATCAATTAGATGAAGAAAATTGAAGAATGAAAGTGTTTTTAGGTGTTTTTGGTCGTTGGTGTATGGATTAGATATAAAGGATATGTAATTTTGTTTTCATGTAAATAAGTCATGAATGATTACTCATATTTTTTTGTAATTTTATGAGATATTTCATGCTAGTTGCCAAATGATGGTTCCCATATGTGTTAGGTGACTCACATGGGCTTCTAAGAGCTGATAATTAGAGTGTATATACCAATAGTACATACATCTAAAAGCTGTGAATTGTACGAGTACGAATACGGGTGCATACGAGTAGAATTGTTGATGAAACTGAACGAGGATGTAATTGTAAGCATTTTTGTTAAGTAGAAGTATTTTGATAAGTGTATTGAAGTCTTTCAAAAGTGTATAAATACATATTAAAACACTACATGTATATACATTTTAACTGAGTCGTTAAGTCATCGTTAGTCGTTACATGTAAGTGTTGTTTTGAAACCTTTAGGTTAACGATCTTGTTAAATGTTGTTAACCCAATGTTTATAATATCAAATGAGATTTTAAATTATTATATTATCATGATATTATCATGTATGAATATCTCTTAATATGATATATATACATTAAATGTCTTTACAACGATAATCGTTACATATATGTCTCGTTTAAAAATCATTAAGTTAGTAGTCTTGTTTTTACATATGTAGTTCATTGTTAATATACTTAATGATATGTTTACTTATCATATTATCATGTTAACTATATATATATATCCATATATATGTCATCATATAGTTTTTACAAGTTTTAACGTTCGTGAATCACCGGTCAACTTGGGTGGTCAATTGTCTATATGAAACATATTTCAATTAATCAAGTCTTAACAAGTTTGATTGGTTAACATGTTGGAAACATTTAATCATGTAAATATCAATCTCAATTAATATATATAAACATGGAAAAGTTCGGGTCACTACAGTACCTACCCGTTAAATAAATTTCGTCCCGAAATTTTAAGCTGTTGAAGGTGTTGACGAATCTTCTGGAAATAGATGCGGGTATTTCTTCTTCATCTGATCTTCACGCTCCCAGGTGAACTCGGATCCTCTACGAGCATTCCATCGAACCTTAAAAATTGGTATCTTGTTTTGCTTAAGTCTTTTAACCTCACGATCCATTATTTCGACGCGTTCTTCGATGAATTGGAGTTTTTCGTTGATTTGGATTTCATCTAATGGAATAGTGAGATCTTCTTTAGTAAAACATTTCTTCAAATTCGAGGCGTGGAAAGTGTTATGTACAGCCGCGAGTTATTGAGGTAACTCAAGTCGGTAAGCCACTGGTCCGACACGATCAATAATCTTGAATGGTCCAATATACGTTGGATTTAATTTCCCTCGTTTACCAAATCGAACTACGCCTTTCCAAGGTGCAACTTTAAGCATGACCATCTCTCCAATTTCAAATTCTATATCTTTTCTTTTAATGTCAGCGTAGCTCTTTTGTCGACTTTGGGCGGTTTTCAACCGTTGTTGAATGTGGATGATCTTCTCGGTAGTTTCTTGTATAATCTCCGGACCCGTAATCTGTCTATCCCCCACTTCACTCCAACAAATCAGAGACCTGCACTTTCTACCATAAAGTGCTTCAAACGGCGCCATCTCAATGCTTGAATGGTAGCTGTTGTTGTAGGAAAATTCTGCTAACGGTAGATGTCGATCCCAACTGTTTCCGAAATCAATAACACATGCTCGTAGCATGTCTTCAAGCGATTGTATCGTCCTTTTGCTCTGCCCATCAGTTTGTGGATGATAGGCAGTACTCATGTGTAGACGAGTTCCTAATGCTTGCTGTAATGTCTGCCAGAATCTTGAAATAAATCTGCCATCCCTATCAGAGATAATAGAGATTGGTATTCCATGTCTGGAGATGACTTCCTTCAAATACAGTCGTGCTAACTTCTCCATCTTGTCATCTTCTCTTATTGGCAGGAAGTGTGCTGATTTGGTTAGACGATCAACTATTACCCAAATAGTATCAAAACCACTTGCAGTCCTTGGCAATTTAGTGATGAAATCCATGGTAATGTTTTCCCATTTCCATTTCTTGATTTCGGGTTGTTGAAGTAGACCTGATGGTTTCTGATGCTCAGCTTTGACCTTAGAACACGTCAAACATTCTCCTACGTATTTAGCAACATCGACTTTCATACCCGACCACCAAAAATGTTTCTTGAGATCCTTGTACATCTTTCCCGTTTCAGGATGTATTGAGTATCTAGTTTTATGAGCTTCTCTAAGTACCATTTCTCTCATATCTCCAAATTTTGGTACCCAAATCCTTTCAGCCCTATACCGGGTTCCGTCTTCCCGAATATTAAGATGCTTCTCCGATCCTTTGGGTATTTCATCCTTTAAATTTCCCTCTTTTAAAACTCCTTGTTGCGCCTCCTTTATTTGAGTAGTAAGGTTATTATGAATCATTATATTCATAGATTTTACTCGAATGGGTTCTCTGTCCTTCATGCTCAAGGCATCGGCTACCACATTTGCCTTCCCCGGGTGGTAACGAATCTCAAAGTCGTAATCATTCAACAATTCAATCCACCTACGTTGCCTCATATTCAGTTGTTTCTGATTAAATATGTGTTGAAGACTTTTGTGGTCGGTATATATAATACTTTTGACCCCATATAAGTAGTGCCTCCAAGTCTTTAATGCAAAAACAACCGCGCCTAATTCCAAATCATGCGTCGTATAATTTTGTTCGTGAATCTTCAATTGTCTAGACGCATAAGCAATCACCTTCGTTCGTTGCATTAATACACAACCGAGACCTTGCTTTGATGCGTCACAATAAATCACAAAATCATCATTCCCTTCAGGCAATGACAATATAGGTGCCGTAGTTAGCTTTTTCTTCAATAACTGAAACGCTTTCTCTTGTTCATCATTCCATTCAAATTTCTTCCCTTTATGCGTTAATGCAGTCAAGGGTTTTGCTATTCTGGAAAAGTCTTGGATGAACCTTCTGTAGTAACCAGCTAGTCCTAAAAACTAGCGTATGTGTTTCGGAGTTTTCGGGGTTTCCCACTTTTCAACAGTTTCTATCTTTGCTGGATCCATCTTAATACCTTCTTTGTTCACTATGTGACCGAGGAATTGAACTTCTTCCAACCAAAATGCACACTTTGAAAACTTAGCGTACAATTCTTCCTTCCTCAAAACTTCTAACACCTTTCTCAAATGTTCACCGTGTTCTTGGTGATTCTTTGAGTAAATAAGTATGTCATCAATGAAAACAATGACAAACTTGTCAAGGTATGGTCCACACACTCGGTTCATAAGGTCCATGAACACAGCTGGTGCATTAGTTAAACCAAACGGCATGACCATAAACTCGTAATGACCGTAACGTGTTCTGAAAGCAGTCTTTGGAATATCATATTCTTTCACCCGCATTTGATGATACCCGGAACGTAAGTCAATCTTTGAATAAACAGACGAGCCTTGTAGTTGATCAAATAAGTCGTCGATTCTCGGTAGTGGGTAGCGGTTCTTGATGGTAAGTTTGTTCAACTCTCGGTAGTCGATACACAACCTGAATGTACCATCTTTCTTCTTAACAAACAAAATAGGAGCTACCCACGGTGATGTGCTTGGTCGAATGAAACCACGCTCTAAAAGTTCTTGTAATTGGGTTTGCAGTTCTTTCGTCTCGCTGGGTGCGAGTCTGTAAGGAGCACGAGCTATTGGTGCAGCTCCTGGTACAAGATCTATTTAAAATTCAACGGATCGATGTGGGGGTAATCCCGGTAATTCTTTTGGAAATACATCGGGAAATTCTTTTGCAATGGGAACATCATTGATGCTCTTTTCTTCAGTTTGTACTTTCTCGATGTGTGCTAGAACAGCATAGCAACCTTTTCTTATTACTTTTTGTGCCTTCAAATTACTAATAAGATGTAGCTTCGTGTTGCCCTTTTCTCCGTACACCATTAAGGGTTTTCCTTTTTCTCGTATAATGCGAATTGCATTTTTGTAACAAACGATCTCTGCTTTCACTTCTTTCAACCAGTCCATACCGATTATCACATCAAAACTCCCTAACTCTACTGGTATCAAATCAATCTTAAATGTTTCGCTAACCAGTTTAATTTCTCGATTCCGACATATATTATCTACTGAAATTAATTTACCATTTGCTAATTCGAGTAAAAATTTACTATCCAAAGGCGTCAATGGACAACTTAATTTAGCACAAAAATCTCTACTCATATAGCTTCTATCCGCACCCGAATCAAATAAAACGTAAGCAGATTTATTGTCAATAAGAAACGTATCCGTAACAAGCTCCGGGTCTTCCTGTGCCTCTGCCGCATTAATATTGAAAACTCTTCCGCGGCCTTGTCCATTCATGTTCTCCTGGTTCGGGCAATTTCTAATAATGTGGCCCGGTTTTCCACATTTATAACAAACTACATTGGCATAACTTGCTCCGACACTACTTGCTCCGCCATTACTCGTTCCGACACCATTTGTTCCTTTCGTTCTGTTAACCCCTGGTCCGTAGACCTCACACTTCGCCGCGCCATGACCATTTCTTTTACACTTGTTGCAAAATTTGGTGCAGAACCCTGAGTGATACTTTTCACACCTTTGGCATAGCTACTTCTGATTGTTGTTGTTGTTGCGGTTATTATTGTTGTTGGGATGATTGTTGTAGTTGCTGTTGTTGTTGTTATTGTTGTTGTTGTGGTGATTCTTATCACCGTTTTCCTCCCACTTTCTTTTGACTTGCTTCACATTGGCCTCTTCAGTAGTCTGTTCTTTAATTATTTCTTCAATCTGGTTCACTAGTTTGTGAGCCATTCTACATGCCTGTTGTATGGAGGCGGGCTCGTGTGAACTTATATCTTCTTGGATTCTTTCCAGTAATCCTTTCACAAACGCGTCGATCTTCTCTTCCTCATCTTCGAATGCTCCCGGACACAGTAGGCACAATTCTGTGAATCGTCTTTCGTATGTGGTAATATCAAATCCTTGGGTTCGTAACCCTCTAAGTTCTATCTTGAGCTTATTGACCTCAGTTCTGGGACGGTACTTCTCGTTCATCAAGTGCTTGAATGCTGACCACGGTAGTGCGTACGCATCGTCTTGTCCCACTTGCTCTAGATAGGTATTCCACCATGTTAACGCAGAACCTGTGAAGGTATGCGTAGCGTACTTCACTTTGTCCTCTTCAGTACACTTACTTATGGCAAACACCGATTCGACCTTCTCGGTCCACCGTTTCAATCCGATCGGTCCTTCGGTTCCATCAAATTCCAAAGGTTTGCAGGCAGTGAATTCTTTGTAGGTGCATCCTACACGATTTCCTGTACTGCTAGATCCAAGGTTATTGTTGGTATGTAGCGCAGCCTGTACTGCAGCTATGTTTGAAGCTAGAAAAGTAAGGAATTCCTCTTTATTCATATTCACGGTGTGTCGAGTAGTCGGTGCCATTTCCTTCAAAATAATCAAATGGAATAAGTTAATCATACAGAATATTAAGAGTAGTTAATAGTATTTCGTAGCATAATATGAACTCATTTATAAAAGCTTTTTCTTCATATTAGCGTTTTATAAGTTTAAATTCGGGTAGTACCTACCCGTTAAGTTCATACTTAGTAGCTAATATACAATTCAACTACTACAATTCTATATGAAAAACTGATTATAATAATATTTCGCGTTCAAACTTTTACACAATATTTTACAAACTTACAATACCGCTTATTTTACATATAGCATGAAATATAGCACACAATAAATTTGATACAAGATGGTTGTGAAGATAATTCTAGCTAGTACACAAGTCGTTCAGCAAAGGCAATAAAGACACGTAATTCATACGTCCAGAAAAAAGTCATGCATTCTGGTTTTACTAGGATTACTTCCCATCCTTGGTCTTGTGGAACATAACCGTTATGGCCGTTGATAAGACATCGTGTTGTAACGTCGTCAAAGGGACGAGGGTTATGTAATGTCCAACAGTCCCGTAACAATCTAAAAACCTCATTTCTTACCCCAATTACCGACTCCGTCACTTGTGGGAATGTTTTGTTTAATAGTTGTAGCCCGATGTTCTTGTTCTCACTTTGGTGAGAAGCGAACATTACTAATCCGTAAGCATAACATGCTTCTTTATGTTGCATGTTAGCCGCTTTTTCTAAATCACGAAGTCCAATATTCGGATATATTGAGTCAAAATAATTTCTTAACCCATTGCGTAAAATAGCATTTGGGTTCCCCGCAATATATGCGTCAAAGTAAAGACATCGTAACTTATGGATTTCTCAATGTGATATCCCCCATCTTTCGAACGAAAGCCTTTTATAAACCAAGGCATTCTTGGAACGTTGTTCGAATGTCTTACAAACTGATCTCGCCTTAAATAGTTGTGCCGAAGAATTCTGACCGACTCTAGACAAGATTTCATCAATCATGTCTCCGGGTAGGTCTCTTAAAATATTGGGTTGTCTATCCATTTTGTGTTTTTATACTGTAAAATAGACAAGAGTTAGATTCATAAAAAAAATACTTATTAATACAAGCAATTTTTACATATATCATAAAGCATAAGCACACTATATTACATATATTACACCACACGAATACAACTATCTTATTCCGACTCGCTTGTTTCTTCTTCTTCGGTTTTGGTTCATTTTGCCAAGTTTCTAGGGATATATGATGTTCCCCTAATACGAGCCGTCGTTGTCCACATTGGTTTAGAAAAAACTGGTGGTTTAGAGGTTCCCAGGTCATTGTTACAACTTAAGGACTTCGGGGGTCGACGATACATATAAAGTTCATCGGGGTTTGAATTAGATTTCTCTATTTTTATGCCCTTTCCCTTATTGTTTTCTTTTGCCTTTTTAAATTCAGTTGGGGTAATTTCTATAACATCATCGGAATGCTCGTCGGAATCCGATTCATCGGAGAATTGGTAATCCTCCCAATATTTTGCTTCCTTGGCGGAAACACCATTGACCATAATTAACCTTGGTCGGTTGGTTGAGGATTTTCTTTTACTTAACCGTTTTATTATTTCCCCCACCGGTTCTATTTCTTCATCCGGTTCCGATTCTTCTTCCGGTTCCGATTCTTCTTCCGGTTCCGACTCTTCTTCCGGTTCCTCTTCGGGAACTTGTGAATCAGTCCACGAATCATTCCAATTTACATTTGACTCTTCATTATTATTAGGTGAGTTAATGGGACTTGTTCTAGAGGTAGACATCTATCACATAATATCAAACGCGTTAAGAGATTAATATATCACATAATATTCACATGTTAAAAATATATAGTTTCCAACAAAATTTGTTAAGCAATCATTTTTCAAGTAAACATGGTCGAAGTCCAGACTCACTAATGCATCCTAACAAACTCGATAAGACACATAATGCAAAATTCTGGTTCTCTAAGACCAACGCTCGGATACCAACTGAAATGTCCCGTTCTTATTGATTAAAAACGTTCCATATTAATTGATTTCGTTGCGAGGTTTTGACCTCTATATGAGACGTTTTTCAAAGACTGCATTCATTTTTAAAACAAACCATAACCTTTATTTCATAGATAAAGGTTTTAAAAAGCTTTACGTAGATTATCAAATAATGATAATCTAAAATATCATGTTTACACACGACCATTACATAATGGTTTACAATACAAATATGTTACAACAAAATAAGTTTCTTGAATGCAGTTTTTACACAATATCATACAAGCATGGACTCCAAATCTCGTCCTTATTTAAGTATGCGACAGCGGAAGCTCTTAATAATCACCTGAGAATAAACATGCTTAAAAAGTCAACAAAAATGTTGGTGAGTTATAGGTTTAACCTATATATATCAAATTATAATAATAGACCACAAGATTTCATATTTCAATACACATCCCATACATAGAGATAAAAATCATTTATATGGTGAACACCTGGTAACCGACATTAACAAGATGCATATATAAGAATATCCCCATCATTCCGGGACATCCTTCGGATATGATATAAATTTCGAAGTACTAAAGCATCCGGTACTTTGGATGGGGTTTGTTAGGCCCAATAGATCTATCTTTAGGATTCGCGTCAATTAGGGTGTCTGTTCCCTAATTCTTAGATTACCAGACTTAATAAAAAGGGGCATATTCGATTTTGATAATTCAACCATAGAATGTAGTTTCACGTACTTGTGTCTATTTTGTAAATCATTTATAAAACCTGCATGTATTCTCATCCCAAAAATATTAGATTTTAAAAGTGAGACTATAACTCACTTTCACAGATTTTTACTTCGTCGGGAAGTAAGACTTGGCCACTGGTTGATTCACGAACCTATAAGAATATATACATATATATCAAAGTATGTTCAAAATATATTTACAACACTTTTAATATATTTGGATGTTTTAAGTTTATTAAGTCAGTTGTCCTCGTTAGTAACCTACAACTAGTTGTCCACAGTTAGATGTACAGAATTAAATCGATAAATATTATCTTGAATCAATCCACGACCCAGTGTATACGTATCTCAGTATTGATCACAACTCAAACTATATATATTTTGGAATCAACCTCAACCCTGTATAGCTAACTCCAACATTCACATATAGAGTGTCTATGGTTGTTCCGAAATATATATATATATGTGTCGACATGATAGGTCAAAACATTGTATACGTGTCTATGGTATCTCAAGATTACATAATATACAATACAAGTTGATTAAGTTATGATTAGAATAGATTTGTTACCAATTTTCACGTAGCGAAAATGAGAAAAATTATCCAATCTTGTTTTAACCATAACTTCTTCCTTTTAAATCCGTTTTGAGTGAATCAAATTGCTATGGTTTCATATTGAACTCTTTTTATGAATCTAAACATAAAAAGTATAGGTTTATAGTCAGAAATATAAGTTACAAGTCATTTTTGTAAAGTTAGTCATTTCAGTCGAAAGAACGACGTCTAGATGACCATTTTAGAAAACATACTTACACTTTGAGTTTAACCATGATTTTTGGATATAGTTTCATGTTCATAAGAAAAATCATTTTCCCAGAAGAACAACTTTTAAATCAAAGTTTATCATAGTTTTTAATTAACTAACCCAAAACAGCCCGCGGTGTTACTACGACGGCGTAAATTCGGTTTTACAATGTTTTTCGTGTTTCCAGGTTTTAAATCATTAAGTTAGCATATCATATAGATATAGAACATGTGTTTAGTTGATTTTAAAAGTCAAGTTAGAAGGATTAACTTTTGTTTGCGAACAAGTTTAGAATTAACTAAACTATGTTCTAGTGATTACAAGTTTAAACCTTCGAATAAGATAGCTTTATATGTATGAATCAAATGATGTTATGAAAATCATTACTACCTTAAGTTCCTTGGATAAACCTACTGGAAAAGTGGAAAATGGATCTAGCTTCAACGGATCCTTGGATGGCTCGAAGTTCTTGAAGCAGAATCATGACACGAAAACAAGTTCAAGTAAGATCATCACTTGAAATAAGATTGTTATAGTTATAGAAATTGAACCAAAGTTTGAATATGATTATTACATTGTATTAGAATGATAACCTACTGTAAAAAAAACAAAGATTTCTTGAGGTTGGATGATCACCTTACAAGATTGGAAGTGAGCTAGCAAACTTGAAAGTATTCTTGATTTTATGTAACTAGAACTTGTAGAATTTATGAAGAACACTTAGAACTTGAAGATAGAACTTGAGAGAGATCAATTAGATGAAGAAAATTGAAGAATGAAAGTGTTTGTAGGTGTTTTTGGTCATTGGTGTATGGATTAGATATAAAGGATATGTAATTTTGTTTTCACGTAAATAAGTCATGAATGATTACTCATATTTTTGTAATTTTATGAGATAATTCATGCTAGTTGCCAAATGATGGTTCCCACATGTCTTAGGTGACTCAAATGGGCTGCTAAGAGCTGATCATTGGAGTGTATATACCAATAGTACATACATCTAAAAGCTGTGTATTGTACGAGTACGAATACGGGTGCATACGAGTAGAATTGTTGATGAAACTGAACGAGGATGTAATTGTAAGAATTTTTGTTAAGTAGAAGTATTTTGATAAGTGTATTGAAGTCTTTCAAAAGTGTATAAATACATATTAAAACACTACATGTATATACATTTTAACTGAGTCGTTAAGTCATCGTTAGTCGTTACATGTAAGTGTTGTTTTGAAACCTTTAGGTTAACGATCTTGTTAAATGTTGTTAACCCAATGTTTATAATATCAAATGAGATTTTAAATTATTATATTATCATGATATTATCATGTATGAATATCTCTTAATATGATATATATACATTAAATGTCTTTACAACGATAATCGTTACATATATGTCTCGTTTAAAAATTATTAAGTTAGTAGTCTTGTTTTTACATATGTAGTTCATTGTTAATATACTTAATCATATGTTTACTTATCATAGTATCATGTTAACTATATATACATCCATATATATGTCATCATATAGTTTTTACAAGTTTTAACGTTCGTGAATCACCGGTCAACTTGGGTGGTCAATTGTCTATATGAAACATATTTCAATTAATCAAGTCTTAACAAGTTTGATTACTTAACATGTTGGAAACATTTAATCATGTAAATATCAATCTCAATTAATATATATAAACATGGAAAAGTTCGGGTCACTACATGGTAACCGACATTAACAAGATGCATATATAAGAATATCCCCATCATTCCGGGACACCCTTCGGATATGATATAAATTTCGAAGTACTAAAGCATCTGGTACTTTGGATAGGGTTTGTTAGGCCCAATAGATCTATCTTTAGGATTCGCGTCAATTAGGGTGTCTGTTCCCTAATTCTTAGATTACCAGACTTTATAAAAGGGGCATATTCGATTTCAATAATTCAACCATAGAATGTAGTTTCACGTACTTGTGTCTATTTTGTAAATCATTTATAAAACCTGCATGTATTCTCATCTCAAAAATATTAGATTTTAAAAGTGGGACTATAACTCACTTTCACAGATTTTTACTTCGTCGGGAAGTAAGACTTGGCCACTGGTTGATTCACGAACCTATAACAATATATACATATATATCAAAGTATGTTCAAAATATATTTACAACACTTTTAATATATTTTGATGTTTTAAATTTATTAAGTCAGCTGTCCTCGTTAGTAACCTACAACTAGTTGTTCACAGTTAGATGTACAGAATTAAATCGATAAATATTATCTTGAATCAATCCACGACCCAGTGTATACGTATCTCAGTATTGATCACAACTCAAACTATATATATATTGGAATCAACCTCAACCCTGTATAGCTAACTTCAACATTCACATATAGAGTGTCTATGGTTGTTCCGAAATATATATATATATGTGTCGACATGATAGGTCGAAACATTGTATACGTGTCTATGGTATCTCAAGATTACATAATATACAATACAAGTTGATTAAGTTACGATTAGAATAGATTTGTTACCAATTTTCACGTAGCGAAAATGAGAAAAATTATCCAATCTTGTTTTAACCATAACTTCTTCATTTTAAATCCGTTTTGAGTGAATCAAATTGCTATGGTTTCATATTGAACTCTATTTTATGAATCTAAACAGAAAATGTATAGGTTTATTGTCGGAAAAATAAGTTACAAGTCGTTTTTGTAAAGGTAGTCATTTCAGTCGAAAGAACGACGTCTAGATGATCATTTTAGAAAACATACTTCCACTTTGAGTTTAACCATAATTTTTGGATATAGTTTCATGTTCATAATAAAAATCATTTTCTCAGAATAACAACTTTTAAATCAAAGTTTATCATAGTTTTTAATTAACTAACCCAAAACAGCCCGCGGTGTTACTACGACGGCGTAAATCCGGTTTTACGGTGTTTTTCGTGTTTCCAGGTTTTAAATCATTAAGTTAGCATATCATATAGATATAGAACATGTGTTTAGTTGATTTTAAAAGTCAAGTTAGAAGGATTAACTTTTGTTTGCGAACAAGTTTAGAATTAACTAAACTATGTTCTAGTGATTACAAGTTTAAACCTTCGAATAAGATAGCTTTATATGTATGAATCGAATGATGTTATGAACATCATTACTACCTTAAGTTCCTTGGATAAACCTACAGGAAAATAGAAAAATAGATCTAGCTTCAACGGATCCTTGGATGGCTCGAAGTTCTTGAAGCAGAATCATGACACGAAAACAAGTTCAAGTAAGATCATCACTTGAAATAAGATTGTTATAGTTATAGAAATTGAACCAAAGTTTGAATATGATTATTACCTTGTATTAGAATAATAACCTACTGTAAGAAACAAAGATTTCTTGAGGTTGGATGATCACCTTACAAGATTGGAAGTGAGCTAGCAAACTTGAAAGTATTCTTGATTTTATGTAACTAGAACTTGTAGAATTTATGAAGAACACTTAGAACTTGAAGATAGAACTTGAGAGAGATCAATTAGATGAAGAAAATTGAAGAATGAAAGTGTTTGTAGGTGTTTTTGGTCGTTGATGTATGGATTAGATATAAAGGATATGTAATTTTGTTTTCATGTAAATAAGTCATGAATGATTACTCATATTTTTGTAATTTTATGAGATATTTCATGCTAGTTGCCAAATGATAGTTCCCACATGTCTTAGGTGACTCACATGGGCTGCTAAGAGCTGATCATTGGAGTGTATATACCAATAGTACATACATCTAAAAGCTGTGTATTGTACGAGTACGAATACGGGTGCATACGAGTAGAGTTGTTGATGAAACTGAACGAGGATGTAATTGTAAGCATTTTTGTTAAGTAGAAGTATTTTGATAAGTGTATTGAAGTCTTTCAAAAGTGTATAAATACATATTAAAACACTACATGTATATACATTTTAACTGAGTCGTTAAGTCATCGTTAGTCGTTACATGTAAGTGTTGTTTTGAAACCTTTAGGTTAACGATCTTGTTAAATGTTGTTAACCCAATGTTTATAATATCAAATGAGATTTTAAATTATTATATTATCATGATATTATCATGTATGAATATCTCTTAATATGATATATATACATTAAATGTCTTTACAACGATAATCGTTACATATATGTCTCGTTTAAAAATCATTAAGTTAGTAGTCTTGTTTTTACATATGTAGTTCATTGTTAATATACTTAATGATATGTTTACTTATCATAGTATCATGTTAACTATATATATATATCCATATATATGTCATCATATAGTTTTTACAAGTTTCAACATTCGTGAATCACCGGTCAACTTGGGTGGTCAATTGTCTATATGAAACATATTTCAATTAATCAAGTCTTAACAAGTTTGACTGCTTAACATGTTGGAAACATTTAATCATGTAAATATCAATCTCAATTAATATATATAAACATGGAAAAGTTCGGGTCACTACAGGATGATCACTTTACAAGATTGGAAGTAAGCTAGCAAACTTGGAAGTATTCTTGATTTTATGAAACTAGAACTTATAGAATTTATGAAGAACACTTAGAACTTGCAGATAGAACTTGAGAGAGATCAATTAGATGAAGAAAATTAAAGAATGAAAGTGTTTATATGTGTTTTTGGTCGTTGGTATATTGATTAGATATAAAGGATGTGTAATTTTGTTTACATGTAAATAAGTCATGAATGATTACTAATATTTTTGTAATTTTATGAGATATTTCATGCTAGTTGCCAAATGATGGTGCCCACATGTGTTAGGTGACTCACATGGGCTGCTAAGAGCTGATCATTAGAGTGTATATACCAATAGTGCAAACATCTAAAAGCTGTGTATTGTACAAGTACGAATACGGGTGCATACGAGTAGAACTGTTGATGAAACTGAACGAGGATGTAATTGTAAGCATTTTTGTTAAGTAGAAGTATTTTGATAAGTGCCTTGAAGTCTTTTAAAAGTATATGAATATATATTAAAACACTACATGTATATACATTTTAACTGAGTCGTTAAGTCATCGTTAGTCGTTACATGTAAATGTTGTTTTGAAACCTTTAGGTTAACGATCTTGTTAAATTTTGTTAACCCATTGTTTATTATATCTAAAGAGATGTTAAATTATTACATTATCATGATATTATAATATATTAATATATCTTAGTATGATATATATATACAGTTAAATGTTGTTACAACGATAATCGTTACATATATGTCTCGTTTCGAAATTATTAAGTTAGTAGTCTTGTTTTTACATATGTAGTTCATTGTTAATACACTTAATGACATGTTTACTTATCATTTATTATGATTAAACATAGTGTATCAATATCTTAATATGATTCATATGTATTTAGTAAAACGTTGTTATAACGATAATCGTTATATATATCGTTTCGAGTTTCTTAATTCAATAACCTCAATTTTATTTATATAACTCATTGTTAAAATACCTAATGAGATACTTACTTATCATAATATCATGTTAAATATATATATATATATATATATATATATATATATATATATATATATATATATATATATATATATATATATATATATATATATATATATATATATATATATATATATATATATATATATATATATCCATATATATGTCATCATATAGTTTTTACAAGTTTTAACGTTCGTGAATCACCGGTCAACTTGGGTGGTCAATTATCTATATAAAACCTATTTCAATTAATCAAGTCTTAACAAGTTTGATTGCTTAACATGTTGGAAATACTTAATCATGTAAATATCAATTTCATTTAATATATATAAACATGGAAAAGTTTAGGTCACTACAATGTTATGGTTGTTTTAGGGTGATCTTGAGAATTTCAACACAATCTGAAACCAAAGATTCGCGGCGCATATTATTGATATAAAAAGCATGTTTAATGAAATGACATTAGATTTAGAATTATAGGTGTTATACATAATTACATTGTGAGTGAAATAATAAGCCTTAAAACAATATGTACCATGCTAAGTCATGCATACAAAAAGAAATAATATGATAAAAAGTCAAAACGGTCAAAAGAGCGTCTAAAATTAAACACAAAAGGCAAAATTGAAGGCTTTCTAGGCCTCATTTTGAAAAATATTTGGGACAAACCGCCTACGACAGTTTGCCAATGGATAGATCTCGAAAAAATACACGATTTAAAAAAAATGGTGACTAAATCGGAGCTACTATTCAAAAGATATGATAGATCTAACATTTTGGCCAACGACAAAAAACACCAAGCACCATGAACCGTTGGTGGTGTTTGGTGCGTAGTGTGAATTTGCGAGGAAATATGTCTTTTTCGGAATCTAGACGACCTGAAATGGCAAGCATGTTCAGAGAGTCTTGCTCGTTGGGCCGTTTTAGGGTGATCCTGAGAATTTCAACACAATTTGGAATCAAAGGTTATGCGCCGCCAAATGTTACTCCATCTGGCGGCGCATATTAATGATTTAAAAAAATGTTTATTGAGTGACATTAGTCTCAAAATTATAAGAGTTATACATAATTACATTGTGAGTAAAATAATAGGCGTTAAAACTATATAGATCATGCTACGTCATGTATTCACAAAAGTAATAATACGATATATATTGAAAACGTTAAAAAAAGATTAATAATGAGTAAAATGTCTTTTTTGGCATCCTGACGACCTCGAATTGCAATAAACTTTCCGAGAGTCTTGGTGTTAGGGTCATTTAAGGGTGATCTTGAAAGTTTCAACACAATCTAAAACCAAAGGTTATGCGCCGCCAAATGGTACTCCATTTGGAGGTGTTTATTATTGATATAAAAAGTGTGTTTAATAAAGTGACATAAGATTAAAAATTGTAAACATTATATATAATTAGATCGTGAGTGAAATAATAGGCCTTAAAACAATATGTACCATGCTAAGTCATGCATACAAAAAGAAATAATATGATAGAAATTCAAAACGGTAAAAAGAGCGTCTAAAATTAAACAAAAAAGCAAAATTGAAGGTTTTCGAGGCCTCGTTTCGAAAAATATTTGGGACAAACAGCCTACGGCAGTTTTCCAATGGATAGATCTCGAAAAAATACACGATTTAAAAAAAACGGTGACTAAATCGGAGTTACGAGTCAAAAGATACGTTAGATCTAACATTTTGGCCAAAGACAAAAAAACACCAAAAACCATGAACTGTCGGTGGTGTTTGGTGCGTGGTGTGAATTTGCGAGAAAAGATGTCTTTTTTGAAATCTAGAATACTTAAAATGGCAAGCACGTTCAGAGAGTCTTGCTCGTTGGGCCATTTTAGGGTGATCCTGATAATTTCAGCACAATCTGAAACCAAAGGTTATGCGCCGCCAAATCTTACTCCATATGGCGGCGCATATTAATGATTTAAAATGCGTGTTTAATAAAGTGACATTATACTCAAAATTATATGAGATATACATAATTACATTATGAGTGAAATAATAGCCCTTAAACCAATATATACCATGCTAAGTCTTGTATACATAAAAGTAATAATACAAAATATATTTAAAACGTTCAAAAAAACATTAATAATGAGTAAAATGTCTTTTTAGGTATCCTGACGACCTCGAATGGCAATAAAATTTCAGAGAGTCTTGATGTTATGGTCGTTTTAGGGTGATCTTAGGAATTTCAACAAAATCTGAAAGTACCATTTGGCGGCGCATATTATTGATATAAAAAACGTGTTTAATGAAGTGACATTAGATTCGAAATTATTCGTATTATTGGCATATTTGGTTAACCGATCCCATCTCATGTTGTTTTCCTTCGCGGCGAGCTAGGGTAGGATAATAGACATTTTATAGTAGGTTTTTAAGTGTGAGTCTACATGTTTGCCTTTTCAATCTGCTTCGATAGTGATAGGTCGATCAGTGTATATATGACTTCGAGTTGTATCTCTTTTATATAAGTAATAAAATCTTTGCAGCCTTTCTAAAAAAAAATTATGACTGAAATAATAGGCCTTAAAACAATATGTACCATGCTAAGTCATGCATACAAAAATAAATAATATGATAAAAATTCAAAACGGTCAAAAGAGCGTCAAAATTAAACAAAAAAAAGGCAAAATTGAAGGCTTTCGAGGCCTCGTTTCAAAAAATGTTTGGGACAAACCGCCTACGGCAATTTGCTAACGGATAGATCCCGAAAAAATACACGATTTAAAAAAAACGATGGCTAAATCAGAGCTACGAGTCAAAATATACGGAAGATCTAACATTTTTGCCAAAGACAAAAAAACAACACCATGAATCGTCGGTGGTGTTTGGTGCGTGGTGTGAATTTGAGAGGAAGGATGTCTTTTTCGAAATCTAGATGACCTGAAATGGCAAGCATGTTCAGAGAGTCTTGCTCATTGGGCCGTTTTAGGGTGATCTTGATAATTTAAGCACAATCTGAAATCAAAGGTTATGCGCCGCCAAATGCTACTCCATCTGGCGGCGCATATTAATTATTTAAAAAGAATGTTTATTGAAATGACATTAGACTCAAAATTATATGTGTTATACATAATTATATTGTAAGTGAAATAATATGCCTTAAAACTATATATATATATATATATATATATATATATATATATATATATATATATATATATATATATATGTATATATATATATATATATATATATATATACCATGCTAAGTCATGTATACGCAAAAGTAATAATACGATATATATTGAAAACGTTCAAATTTTTTTTATAATGAGTAATATGTCTTTTTTCGGCATTCTGACGACCTCGAATGGCAATAAACTTTCCGAGAGTCCTGATGTTAGGGTCGTTTCAGGGTGATCTTGAGAATTTAACACAATCTGAAACCAAAGGTTATGCCTCGCCAAATAGCACTCCATTTGGCGGCGCATATTATTGATATAAAAAGCGTGTTTAATGAAGTGACATTAGATTAAAAGTTATAAGCGTTATACATAATTACATTGTGAGTGAAATAATAAGCCTTAAAACAATATGTACCATACTAAGTCATGCATACAAACAGAAATAATATGATTAAAATTCAAAATGGTCAAAAGAGCGTCTAAAATTAAATAAAAAAGGCAAAATTGAAGGCTTTCTAAGCCTCGTTTCGAAAAATATTTGGGACACACCGCCTACGGAAGTTTGCCAATGGATAGACCTCGAAAAAAAATACATGATTTAAAAAAACGGTGACTAAATCGGAGCTACGAGTCAAAAGATACGATAGATCTAACATTTTGGCCAAAGACAACAAACACCAAAAACCATGAACCGTCGATGGTGTTTTATGCGTGGTGTGAATTTGCGAAGAAAGATGTCTTTTCGAAATTTATACGACTTGAAATGGCAAGCATGTTCTGAGAGTCTTGCTCGTTCGGCCGTTTTAGGGTGATCTTGATAATTTCAGCACATGGACTATCCGCAGGGACTATCCGCGCAATTTTCTCCAATCTAAAACCATAGGTTATGCGCCACTAAATGTTACTCCATCTGGCGGCGCATATTAATGATTTAAAAAGCGTGTTTAATAAAGTGACATTATACTCAAAATTATATGAGTTATAAATAATTATATTGTGAGTGAAATAATATGTCTTAAACCTATATATACCATACTAAGTCATGTATACACAAAAGTAACAATACGAAATATATTTAAAACGTTCAAAAAAACATTAATAATGAGTAAAATGTCATTTTTCCGCATCCTGAAAACCTCAAATGGCAATAAAATTTCCGAGAGTCTTAATGTTAGGGTCGTTTTACGGTGATCTCGAGAATTTCAACACAATCTGAAACCAAAGATTATGCGCCGTCAAATGGTACTCCATTTGGGGGCGCATATTATTGATATAAAAAGCGTGTTTAATGAAATGACATTAGATTCAAAATTATATGCGTTATACATAATTACATTGTGAGTGAAATAATAAGCCTTAAAACGATATGTACCATGCTAAGTCATGCATACAAAAAGAAATAATATGATAAAAAGTCAAAACGGTCAAAACAGCGTCTAAAATTAAACACAAAAGGCAAAATTGAAGGCTTTCTAGGCCTCGTTTTAAAAAATATTTGGGACAAACCGCCTACGATAGTTTGCCAACGGATAGATCTCGAAAAAATACACGATTTAAAAAAAATGGTGACTAAATCGGAGCTACGATTCAAACGATATGATAGATCAAACATTTTGGCCAACGACAAAAAACACCAAGCACCATGAACCGTTGGTGGTGTTTGGTGCGTGGTGTGAATTTGCGAGGAAAGATGTCTTTTTCGAAATCTAGACGACCTAAAATGGCAAGCATGTTCAGAGAGTCTTGCTCGTTGGGCCGTTTTAGGGTGATCCTGAGAATTTCAGCACAATCTGGAATCAAAGGTTATGCGCCGCCAAATGTTACTCCATTTGGCGGCGCATATTAATGATTTAAAAAGAATGTTTATTGAGTGACATTAGTCTCAAAATTATAAGAGTTATACATAATTACATTGTGAGTAAAATAATAGGCGTTAAAACTATATAGATCATGCTACGTCATGTATTCACAAAAGTAATAATACGATATATATTGAAAACGTTCAAAAAAGATCAATAATGAGTAAAATGTCTTTTTTGGCATCCTGACGACCTCGAATTGCAATAAACTTTCCGAGAGTCTTGGTGTTAGGGTCATTTAAGGGTGATCTTGAGAGTTTCAACACAATCTAAAACTAAAGGTTATGCGCCGCCAAATGGTACTCCATTTGGAGGTGCTTATTATTGATATAAAAATGTGTTTAATGAAGTGACATAAGATTAAAAATTTTAAACATTATATATAATTAAATAGTGAGTGAAATAATAGGCCTTAAAATAATATGTACCATGTTAAGTCATGCATACAAAAAGAAATAATATGATAGAAGGTTTTCGAGGCCTCGTTTCGAAAAATATTTGGGACAAACAGCCTACGGCAGTTTGCCAATGGATAGATCTCGAAAAAATAAACGATTTAAAAAAAATGGTGACTAAATCGGAGTTACGAGTCAAAAGATACGTTAGATCTAACATTTTGGCCAAAGACAAAAAAACACCAAAAACCATGAACTGTCGGTGGTGTTTGGTGCGTGGTGTGAATTTGCGAGGAAAGATGTCTTTTTTGAAATCTAGACGACTTAAAATGGCAAGCACATTCAGAGAGTCTTGCTCGTTGGGCCATTTTAGGGTGATCCTGATAATTTCAGCACAATCTGAAACCAAAGGTTATGCGCCGCCAAATGTTACTCCATCTGGCGGTGCATATTAATGATTTAAAATGCGTGTTTAATAAAGTGACATTATACTCAAAATTATATGAGATATACATAATTACATTATGAGTGAAATAATAGGCCTTAAACCAATATATACCATGCTAAGTCTTGTATACATAAAAGTAATAATACGAAATATATTTAAAACGTTCAAAAAAACATTAATAATGAGTAAAATGTCTTTTTTAGGTATCCTGACGACCTCGAATGGCAATAAAATTTCGGAGAGTCTTGATGTTATGGTCGTTTTAGGGTGATCTTGGGAATTTCAACAAAATCTGAAACCAATGATTATGCGACGCCAAATGGTACTCCATTTGGCGGCGCATATTATTGATATAAAAAACGTGTTTAATGAAGTGACATTAGATTTGAAATTATACACATTATACATAATTACATTATGACTGAAATAATAGGCCTTAAAACAATATGTACCATGCTAAGTCATGAATACAAAAAGAAATAATATGATAAAAATTCAAAACGGTTAAAAGAGCGTCAAAAATTAAACAAAAAAACGGCAAAATTGAAGGCTTTCGAGGCCTCGTTTTGAAAAATATTTGGGACAAACCGCCTACAGCAGTTGGTGGTGGGAAGGATGTCTTTTTTGGATTCTAGACGACCTGAAATGGAAAGCATCTTCAGAGAGTCTTGCTCGTTGGGCCGTTTAAGGGTGATCCTGATAATTTCAGCACAATCTGAAACCAAAGGTTATGCGCCGCCAAATGGTACTCAATCTGGCAACGCATATTAATGATTTAAAAAGAATGTTTATTGAAATGACATTAGACTCAAAATTATATGAGTTATACATAATTACATTGTAAGTGAAATAATAGGCCTTAAAAGTATATATACCATGCTAAGTCATGTATACACAAAAGTAATAATACGATATATATTGAAAACGTTCAAAAAAAATTTATAATGAGTAATATGTCTTTTTTCGACATCCTGACGACCTCGAATGGCAATAAAATTTCCGAGATTCTTGATGTTAGGGTCGTTTTAGGGTGATCTTGAGAATTTCAACACAATCTGAAACCAAAGATTATGCGCTGCCAAATGGTACTCCATTTGGCAGCGCATATTACTGATATAAAAACTGTGTTTAATGAAGTGAGATTAGATTAAAAATTGTATGCGTTATACATAAATACATTGTAAGTGAAATAATAGGCCTTAAAACAATATGTACTATGCTAAGTCATGCATACAAAAAGAAATAATATGATAGAAATTGAAAATGGTTAAAAGAGCGTCTAAAATTAAACAAAAAAGGCAAAATTGAAGGCTTTCGAGGCTTTGTTTCGAAAAATATTTGGGACAAAAAAACTACGAAAGTTTGGAAACGGATTGATCTCGAAAAAATACACGATTTAAAAAAAACGGTGACTAAATCGGAGTTACGAGTCAAAAGGTACGATAGATCTAACATTTTGGCCAAAGACAAAAAAACACCAAGCACCATGAATCGTCGGTGGTGTTTGGTGCGTGGTGTGAATTTGCGAGAAAAGATGTCTTTTTCAAAATCTAGACGACTTCGAATGGCATGCACGTTTAGAGAGTCTGGCTCGTTGGGCCGTTTGAGGGTTATCCTGATAATTTCAGCACAATCCGAAACCAAAGGTTATGCACTGCCAAATGTTACTCCATCTGGCGGCGCTTATTATTGATTTAAAAAGCAAGTTTAATGAAGTGACATAAGACTCAAAATTATATGAGTTATACATAAGTACATTATGAGTGAAATAATAGGCTTTAAAACTATATATACCATGCTAGGTCGTGTATACACAAAAGTAATAATACGAAATATATTGAAAACTTTCAAAAAACATTAATAATTAGTAAAATGTCTTTTTCGGCATCCTGACGACCTCGAATGGCAATAAAGTTTCCGAGACTCTTGATGTTAGGGTCGATTTAGGGTGATCTTGAGAAATTCAACACAATCTAAAATCAAAAGTTATGCGCCGCCAAATGGTACTCCATTTGGCGGCGCATATTATTGATATAAAAAGCGTGTTTTATGAAGTGACATTAGATTAAAAATTATAAGCGTTATACATAATTACATTGTGAGTGAAATAATAGGCCTTAAAATAATATGTACCATCCGAAGTCATTCATACAAAAAGAAATAATATGATAGAAATTCAAAATGGTCAAAAGAGCGTCTAAAATTAAATAAAAAAGGCAAAATTAAAGGCTTTCGAGGCCTCGATTCGAAAAATATTTGGGACAAACCGCCTACTGAATTTTTCCAACGGATAGATCTCCAAAAAATACACGATTTAAAAAAATGGTGACTAAATCGGAGCTACGCGTTAAAGATACGATAGATCTAACATTTTGGCCAAAGGAAAAAAACACCAAAAACCATGAACCGTCGGTGGTGGTTGGTGCGTGGCCGTAATTTGTGAGGAAAGATGTCTTTTTCGAAATCTAGACGACCTAAAATGGCAAGCACGTTCAGAGAGTGTTGCTTGTTGGGCCGTTTTTGGGTGATCCTGATAATTTCAGCGCAATCTGAAACCAAAGATAATGCGCCGCCAAATGTTACTCCATCTTGCGGCGCATATTAATGATTTAAAAAGCGTGTGTAATAAAGTGACATTGAAATGTCCCGTTCTTATTGAATAAAAACGTTCCATATTAATTGATTTCGTTGCGAGGTTTTGACCTCTATATGAGACATTTTTCAAATACTGCATTCATTTTTAAAACAAACCATAACCTTTATTTCATAGATAAAGGTTTTTAAAAACTTTACGTAGATTATCAAATAATGATAATCTAAAATATCCTGTTTACACACGACCATTACATAATGGTTTACAATACAAATATGTTACAACAAAATAAGTTTCTTGAATGCAGTTTTTACACAATATCATACAAGCATGGACTCCAAATCTCGTCCTTATTTAAGTATGCGACAGCGGAAGCTCTTAATAATCACCTGAGAATAAACATGCTTAAAACGTCAACAAAAATGTTGGTGAGTTATAGGTTTAACCTATATATATCAAATCATAATAATAGACCACAAGATTTCATATTTCAATACACATCCCATACATAGAGATAAAAATCATTCATATGGTGAACACCTGGTAACCGACAATAACAAGATGCATATATAAGAATATCCCCATCATTCCGGGACACCCTTCGGATATGATATAAATTTCGAAGTACTAAAGCATCCGGTACTTTGGATGGGGTTTGTTAGGCCCAATAGATCTATCTTTAGGATTCGCGTCAATTAGGGTATCTGTTCCCTAATTCTTAGATTACCAGACTTAATAAAAAGGGGCATATTCGATTTCGATAATTCAACCATAGAATGTAGTTTCACGTACTTGTGTCTATTTTGTAAATCATTTATAAAACCTGCATGTATTCTCATCCCAAAAATATTAGATTTTAAAAGTGGGACTATAACTCACTTTCACAGATTTTTACTTCGTCGGGAAGTAAGACTTGGCCACTGGTTGATTCACGAACCTATAACAATATATACATATATATCAAAGTATGTTCAAAATATATTTACAACACTTTTAATATATTTTGATGTTTTAAGTTTATTAAGTCAGCTGTCCTCGTTAGTAACCTACAACTAGTTGTCCACAGTTAGATGTACAGAAATAAATCGATAAATATTATCTTGAATCAATCCACGACCCAGTGTATACGTATCTCAGTATTGATCACAACTCAAACTATATATATTTTGGAATCAACCTCAACCCTGTATAGCTAACTCCAACATTCACATATAGAGTGTCTATGGTTGTTCCGAAATATATATAGATGTGTCGACATGATAGGTCGAAACATTGTATACGTGTCTATGGTATCTCAAGATTACATAATATATAATACAAGTTGATTAAGTTATGGTTGGAATAGATTTGTTACCAATTTTCACGTAGCTAAAATGAGAAAAATTATCCAATCTTGTTTTACCCATAACTTCTTCATTTTAAATCCGTTTTGAGTGAATCAAATTGCTATGGTTTCATATTGAACTCTATTTTATGAATCTAAACAAAAAAAGTATAGGTTTCTAGTCGGAAAAATAAGTTACAAGTCATTTTTGTAAAGGTAGTCATTTCAGTCGAAAGAACGACGTCTAGATGACCATTTTAGAAAACATACTTTCACTTTGAGTTTAACCATAATTTTTGGATATAGTTTCATGATCATAATAAAAATCATTTTCTCAGAATAAAAACTTTTAAATCAAAGTTTATCATAGTTTTTAATTAACTAACCCAAAACAGCCCTCGGTGTTACTACGACGGCGTAAATCCGGTTTTACGGTGTTTTTCGTGTTTCCAGGTTTTAAATCATTAAGTTAGCATATCATATAGATATAGAACATGTGTTTAGTTGATTTTAAAAGTCAAGTTAGAAGGATTAACTTTTGTTTGCGAACAAGTTTAGAATTAACTAAACTATATTCTAGTGATTACAAGTTTAAACCTTCGAATAAGATAGCTTTATATGTATGAATCGAATGATGTTATGAACATCATTACTACCTTAAGTTCCTTGGATAAACCTACTGGAAAAGAGAAAAATGGATCTAGCTTCAATGGATCCTTGGATGGCTCGAAGTTCTTGAAGCAGAATCATGACACGAAAACAAGTTCAAGTAAGATCATCACTTGAAATAAGATTGTTATAGTTATAGAAATTGAACCAAAGTTTGAATATGATTATTACCTTGTATTAGAATTATAACCTACTGTAAGAAACAAAGATTTCTTGAGGTTGGATGATCGCCTTACAAGATTGGAAGTGAGCTAGCAAACTTGAAAGTATTCTTGATTTTATGAAACTAGAACTTTTAGAATTTATGAAGAACACTTAGAACTTGAAGATAGAACTTGAGAGAGATCAATTAGATGAATAAAATTGAAGAATGAAAGTGTTTGTAGGTGTTTTTGGTCGTTGGTGTATGGATTAGATATAAAGGATATGTTATTTTATTTTCATGTAAATAAGTCATGAATGATTACTCATATTTTTGTAATTTTATGAGATATTTCATGCTAGTTTCCAAATGATGGTTCCCACATGTGTTAGGTGACTCACATGGGCTGCTAAGAGCTGATCATTGGAGTGTATATACCAATAGTACATACATCTAAAAGCTGTGTATTGTACGAGTACGAATACGGGTGCATACGAGTAGAATTGTTGATGAAACTGAACGAGGATATAATTGTAAGCATTTTTGCTAAGTAGAAGTATTTTGATAAGTGTCTTGAAGTCTTTCAAAAGTGTATGAATACATATTAAAACACTACATGTATATACATTTTAACAGAGTCGTTAAGTCATCGTTAGTCGTTACATGTAAATGTTGTTTTGAAACCTTTAGGTTAACGATCTTGTTAAATGTTGTTAACCCAATGTTTATAATATCAAAAGAGATTTTAAATTATTATATTATCATGATATTATGATGTACGAATATCTCTTAATATGATATATATACATTAAATGTCGTTACAACGATAAACGTTACATATATGTCTCGTTTCAAAATCATTAAGTTTGTAGTCTTGTTTTTACATATGTAGTTCATTGTTAATATAATTAATGATATGTTTACTTATCATAATATCATGTTAACTATATATATAACCATATATATATGTCATCATATAGTTTTTTTACAAGTTTTAACGTTCGTTAATCACCGGTCAACTTGGGTGGTCAATTGTCTATATGAAACCTATTTCAATTAATCAAGTCTTAACAAGTTTGATTGCTTAACATGTTGGAAACATTTAATCATGTAAATATCAATCTCAATTAATATATATAAACATGGAAAAGTTCGGGTCACTATAGTACCTACCCGTTAAATAAATTTCGTCCCGAAATTTTAAGCTGTTGAAGGTGTTGACGAATCTTCTGGAAATAGATGCGGGTATTTCTTCTTCATCTGATCTTCCCGCTCCCAGGTGAACTCGGGTCCTCTACGAGCATTCCATCGAACCTTAACAATTGGTATCTTGTTTTGCTTAAGTCTTTTAACCTCACGATCCATTATTTCGACGGGTTCTTCGATGAATTGAAGTTTTTCGTTGATTTGGATTTCATCTAACGGAATAGTGAGATCTTCTTTAGCAAAACATTTCTTCAAATTCGAGACGTGGAAAGTGTTATGTACAGCCACGAGTTGTTGAGGTAACTCAAGTCGGTAAGCTACTGGTCCGACACGATCAATAATCTTGAATGGTCTAATATACCTTGGATTTAATTTCCCTCATTTACCAAATCGAACAACGCCTTTCCAAAGTGCAACTTTAAGCATGACCATCTCTCCAATTTCAAATTCTATATCTTTTCTTTTAATGTCAGCGTAGCTCTTTTGTCGACTTTGGGCGGTTTTCAACCGTTGTTGAATTTGGATGATCTTCTCGGTAGTTTCTTGTATAATCTCCGGACCCGTAATCTGTCTATCCCCCACTTCACTCCAACAAATTGGAGACCTGCACTTTCTACCATAAAGTGCTTCAAACGGCGCCATCTCAATGCTTGAATGGTAGCTGTTGTTGTAGGAAAATTCTGCTAATGGTAGATGTCGATCCCAACTGTTTCCGAAATCAATAACACATGCTCGTAGCATGTCTTCAAGCGTTTGTATCGTCCTTTCGCTCTGCCCATCAGTTTGTGGATGATAGGCAGTACTCATGTCTAGACGAGTTCCTAATGCTTGCTGTAATGTCTGCCAGAATCTTGAAATAAATCTGCCATCCCTATCAGAGATAATAGAGATTGGTATTCCATGTCTGGAGATGACTTCCTTCAAATACAGTCGTGCTAACTTCTCCATCTTGTCATCTTCTCTTATTGGCAGGAAGAGTGCTGATTTGGTGAGACGATCAACTATTACCCAAATAGTATCAAAACCACTTGCAGTCCTTGGCAATTTAGTGATGAAATCCATGGTAATGTTTTCCCATTTCCATTCTGGGATTTTGGGTTGTTGAAGTAGACCTGATGGTTTCTGATGCTCAGCTTTGACCTTAGAACACGTCAAACATTCTCCTACGTATTTAGCAACATCGGCTTTCATACCCGGCCACCAAAAATGTTTCTTGAGATCCTTGTACATCTTCCCCGTTCCAGGATGTATTGAGTATCTGGTTTTATGAGCTTCTCTAAGTACCATTTCTCTCATATCTCCAAATTTTGGTACCCAAATCCTTTCAGCCCTATACCGGGTTCCGTCTTCTCGAATATTAAGATGCTTCTCCGATCCTTTGGGTATTTCATCCTTTAAATTTCCCTCTTTTAAAACTCCTTGTTGTGCCTCCTTTATTTGAGTAGTAAGGTTATTATGAATCATTATATTCATAGATTTTACTCGAATGGGTTCTCTGTCCTTCCTGCTCAAGGCATCGGCTACCACATTTGCCTTCCCCGGGTGGTAACGAATCTCAAAGTCGTAATCATTCAACAATTCAATCCACCTACGCTGCCTCATATTCAGTTGTTTCTGATTAAATATGTGTTGAAGACTTTTGTGGTCGGTATATATAATACTTTTGACCCCATATAAGTAGTGCCTCCAAGTCTTTAATGCAAAAACAACCGTGCCTAATTCCAAATCATGCGTCGTATAATTTTGTTCTTGAATCTTCAATTGTCTAGACGCATAAGCAATCACCTTCGTTCGTTGCATTAATACACAACCGAGACCTTGCTTTGATGCGTCACAATAAATCACAAAATCATCATTCCCTTCAGGCAATGACAATATAGGTGCCGTAGTTAGCTTTTTCTTCAATAACTGAAACGCTTTCTCTTGTTCATCATTCCATTCAAATTTCTTCCCTTTATGCGTTAATGCAGTCAAGGGTTTTGCTATTCTGGAAAAGTCTTGGATGAACCTTCTGTAGTAACCAGCTAGTCCTAAAAACTGGCGTATGTGTTTCGGAGTTTTCGAGGTTTCCCACTTTTCAACAGTTTCTATCTTTGCCGGATCCACCTTAATACCTTCTTTGTTTACTATGTGACCTAGGAATTGAACTTCTTCCAACCAAAATGCACACTTTGAAAACTTAGCGTACAATTTTTCCTTCCTCAATACTTCTAACACCTTTCTCAAATGTTCACCGTGTTCTTGGTCATTCTTTGAGTAAATAAGTATGTCATCAACGAAAACAATGACAAACTTGTCAAGGTATGGTCCACACACTCGGTTCATAAGGTCCATGAACACAGCTGGTGCATTAGTTAAACCAAACGGCATGACCATAAGCTCGTAATGACCGTAACGTGTTCTGAAAGCAGTCTTTGGAATATCATCTTCTTTCACCCGCATTTGATGATTCCCGGAACGTAAGTCAATCTTTGAATAAACAGACGAGCCTTGTAGTTGATCAAATAAGTCGTCGATTCTCGGTAGTGGGTAGCGGTTCTTGATGGTAAGTTTGTTCAACTCTCGGTAGTCGATACACAACCTGAATGTACCATCTTTCTTCTTGACAAACAAAACAGGAGCTCCCCACGGTGATGTGCTTGGTCGAATGAAACCACGCTCTAAAAGTTCTTGTAATTGGCTTTGCAGTTCTTTCATCTTGCTGGGTGCGAGTCTGTAAGGAGCACGAGCTATTGGTGCAGCTCCTGGTACAAGATCTATTTGAAATTCAACGGATCGATGTGGGGGTAATCCCGGTAATTCTTTCGGAAATACATCGGGAAATTCTTTTGCAATGGGAACATCATTGATGCTCTTTTCTTCAGTTTGTACTTTCTCGACGTGTGCTAGAACAGCATAGCAACCTTTTCTTATTAGTTTTGGTGCCTTCAAATTACTAATAAGATGTAGCTTCGTGTTGCCCTTTTCTCCGTACACCATTAAGGGTTTTCCTTTTTCTCGTATAATGCGAATTGCATTTTTGTAACAAACAATCTCTGCTTTCACTTCTTTCAACCAGTCCATACCGATTATCACATCAAAACTCCCTAACTCTACTGGTATCAAATCAATCTTAAATGTTTCGCTAACCAGTTTAATTTCTCGATTCCGACATATATTATCTGCTGAAATTAATTTACCATTTGCTAATTCGAGTAAAAATTTACTATCCAAAGGCGTCAATGGACAACTTAATTTAGCACAAAAATCCCTACTCATATAGCTTCTATCCGCACCCGAATCAAATAAAACGTAAGCAGATTTATTGTCAATAAGAAACGTACCCGTAACAAGCTCCGGGTCTTCCTGTGCCTCTGCCGCATTAATATTGAAAACTCTTCCGCGGCCTTATCCATTCGTGTTCTCCTGGTTCGGGCAATTTCTAATAATGTGGCCCGGTTTTCCACATTTATAACAAACTACATTGGCATAATTTGCTCCGACACTACTTGCTCCGCCATTACTCGTTCCGACACCATTTGTTCCTTTCGTTCTATTAACCCCTGGTCCGTAGACCTCACACTTCGCCGCGCTATGACCATTTCTTTTACACTTGTTGCAAAATTTGGTGCAGAACCCCGAGTGATACTTTTCACACCTTTGGCATAGCTGCTTCTGATTGTTGTTGTTGTTGCGGTTATTATTGTTGTTGGGATGATTGTTGTAGTTGTTATTGCTGTTGTTGTTGTTGTTGTTGTTGTTGTTGGGCCATTTGTTGTAGTTGCGATTGATGTTGCGATTGTTGGGATAATTGTTGCGATTATTGTTGTAATTGCTGTTGTTGTTGTATTGGTGATTCTTATCACCGTTTTCCTCCCACTTTCTTTTGACTTGCTTCACATTGGTCTCTTCAGCAGTCTGTTCTTTAATTCTTTCTTCAATCTGGTTCACTAGTTTGTGAGCCATTCTACATGCCTGTTGTATGGAGGCGGGCTCGTGTGAACTTATATCTTCTTGGATTCTTTCCGGTAATCCTTTCACAAACGCGTCGATATTCTCTTCCTCATCTTCGAATGCTCCCGGACACAATAGGCACAATTCTATGAATCGTCTTTCATACGTGGTAATATCAAATCCTTGGGTTCGTAACCCTCTAAGTTCTGTCTTGAGCTTATTGACCTCGGTTCTGGGACGGTACTTCTCGTTCATCAAGTGCTTGAATGCTGACCACGGTAGTGCGTACGCATCGTCTTGTCCCACTTGCTCTAGATAGGTATTCCACCATGTTAACGCAGAACCTGTGAAGGTATGCGTAGCGTACTTCACTTTGTCCTCTTCAGTACACTTACTTATGGCAAACACCGATTCGACCTTTTCGGTCCACCGTTTCAATCCGATCGGTCCTTCGGTTCCATCAAATTCCAAAGGTTTGCAGGCAGTGAATTCTTTGTAGGTGCATCCTACACGATTTCCTGTACTGCTAGATCCATGGTTATTGTTGGTATGTAGTGCAGCCTGTACTGCGGCTATGTTTGAAGCTAGAAAAGTACGGAATTCCTCTTCATTCATATTCACGGTGTGTCGAGTAGTCGGTGCCATTTCCTTCAAAATAGTCAAATGGAACAAGTTAATCATACAGAATATTAAGAGTAGTTAATAGTATTTCGTAGCATAATATGAACTCATTTATAAAAGCTTTTTCTTCATATTAGCGTTTTATAAGTTTAAATTCGGGTAGTACCTACCCGTTAAGTTCATACTTAATAGCTAATATACAATTCAACTACTACAATTCTATATGAAAAACTGATTATAATAATATTTCGCGTTCAAACTTTTATACAATATTTTACAAACTTACAATACCGCTTATTTTACATAAAGCATGAAATATAGCACACAATAACTTTGATACAAGATAGTTGTGAAGATAATTCTAGCTAGTACACAAGTCGTTCAGCAAAGGCAATAAAGACACGTAATTCATACGTCCAGAAACAAGTCATGCATTCTGGTTTTACTAGGACTACTTCCCATCCTTGGTCTTGTGCAACATAACCGTTATGGCCGTTGATAAGACAGCGTGTTGTAACGTCGTCAAAGGGACGAGGGTTACGTAATGTCCAACAGTCCCGTAATAATCTAAAAACCTCATTTCTTACCCCAATTACCGACTCCGTCACTTGTGGAAACGTTTTGTTTAATAGTTTTAGCCCGATGTTCTTGTTCTCACTTTGGTGAGAAGCGAACATTACTAATCCGTAAGCATAACATGCTTCTTTATGTTGCATGTTAGCCGCTTTTTCTAAATCACGAAGTCCAATATTCGGATATATTGAGTCAAAATAATTTCTTAACCCGTTGCGTAAAATAGCATTTGGGTTCCCCGCAATATATGCGTCAAAGTAAACACATCGTAACTTATGGGTTTCCCAATGTGATATCCCCCATCTTTCAAACGAAAGTCTCTTATAAACCAAGACATTCTTGGAACGTTCTTCGAATGTCTTACAAACTGATCTCGCCTTAAATAGTTGTGCCGAGGAATTCTGGCCGACTCTAGACAAGATTTCATCAATCATGTCTCCGGGTAGGTCTCTTAAAATATTGGGTTGTCTATCTATTTTGTGTTTTTAAACTGTAAAATAGACAAGAGTTAGATTCATAAAAAAATACTTATTAATACAAGCAATTTTTACATATATCATAAAGCATAAGAACACTATATTACATATATTACACCACACGAATACAACTATCTTATTCCGACTCGCTCGTTTCTTCTTCTTCGGTTTTGGTTCGTTTTGCCAAGTTTCTAGGGATATATGATGTTCCCCTAATACGAGCCGTCGTTGTCCACATTGGTTTAGAAAAACCTGGTGGTTTAGAGGTTCCCGGGTCATTGTTACAACTTAAGGACTTCGGGGGTCGACGATACATATAAAGTTCATCGGGGTTGGAATTAGATTTCTCTATTTTTATGCCCTTTCCCTTATTATTTTCTTTTGCCTTTTTAAATTCAGTTGGGGTAATTTCTATAACATCATCGGAATTCTCGTCAGAATCCGATTCATCGGAGAATTGGTAATCCTCCCAATATTTTGCTTCCTTGGCGGAAACACCATTGACCATAATTAACCTTGGTCGGTTGGTTGAGGATTCTCTTTTACTTAACCGTTTTATTATTTCCCCCACCGGTTCTATTTCTTCTTCCGGTTCCGATTCTTCTTCCGGTTCCGATTCTTCTTCCGGTTCCGACTCTTCTTCCGGTTCCTCTTCGGGAACTTGTGAATCAGTCCACGAATCATTTTAATTTACATTTGACTCTTCATTATTATTAGGTGAGTCAATGGGACTTGTTCTAGAGGTAGACATCTATCACATAATATCAAACGCGTTAAGAGATTAATATATCACATAATATTCACATGTTAAAAATATATAGTTTCCAACAAAATTTGTTAAGCAATCATTTTTCAAGTAAACATGGTCGAAGTCCAGACTCACTAATGCATCCTAACCAACTCGATAAGACACACTAATGCAAAATTCTGGTTCTCTAAGACCAACGCTCGGATACCAACTGAAATGTCCCGTTCTTATTGATTAAAAACGTTCCATATTAATTGATTTCGTTGCGAGGTTTTGACCTCTATATGAGACATTTTTCAAAGACTGCATTCATTTTTAAAACAAACCATAACCTTTATTTCATAGATAAAGGTTTTTAAAAACTTTACGTAGATTATCAAATAATGATAATCTAAAATATCCTGTTTACACACGACCATTACATAATGGTTTACAATACAAATATGTTACAACAAAATAAGTTTCTTGAATGCAGTTTTTACACAATATCATACAAGCATGGACTCCAAATCTCGTCCTTATTTAAGTATGCGACAGCGGAAGCTCTTAATAATCACCTGAGAATAAACATGCTTAAAACGTCAACAAAAATGTTGGTGAGTTATAGGTTTAACCTATATATATCAAATCATAATAATAGACCACAAGATTTCATATTTCAATACACATCCCATACATAGAGATAAAAATCATTCATATGGTGAACACCTGGTAACCAACAATAACAAGATGCATATATAAGAATATCCCCATCATTCCGGGACACCCTTCGGATATGATATAAATTTCGAAGTACTAAAGCATCCGGTACTTTGGATGGGGTTTGTTAGGCCCAATAGATCTATCTTTAGGATTCGCGTCAATTAGGGTATCTGTTCCCTAATTCTTAGATTACCAGACTTAATAAAAAGGGGCATATTCGATTTCGATAATTCAACCATAGAATGTAGTTTCACGTACTTGTGTCTATTTTGTAAATCATTTATAAAACCTGCATGTATTCTCATCCCAAAAATATTAGATTTTAAAAGTGGGACTATAACTCACTTTCACAGATTTTTACTTCGTCGGGAAGTAAGACTTGACCACTGGTTGATTCACGAACCTATAACAATATATACATATATATCAAAGTATGTTCAAAATATATTTACAACACTTTTAATATATTTTGATGTTTTAAGTTTATTAAGTCAGCTGTCCTCGTTAGTAACCTACAACTAGTTGTCCACAGTTAGATGTACAGAAATAAATCGATAAATATTATCTTGAATCAATCCACGACCCAGTGTATACGTATCTCAGTATTGATCACAACTCAAACTATATATATTTTGGAATCAACCTCAACCCTGTATAGCTAACTCCAACATTCACATATAGAGTGTCTATGGTTGTTCCGAAATATATATAGATGTGTCGACATGATAGGTCGATACATTGTATACGTGTCTATGGTATCTCAAGATTACATAATATATAATACAAGTTGATTAAGTTATGGTTGGAATAGATTTGTTACCAATTTTCACGTAGCTAAAATGAGAAAAATTATCCAATCTTGTTTTACCCATAACTTCTTCATTTTTAATCCGTTTTGAGTGAATCAAATTGCTATGGTTTCATATTGAACTCTATTTTATGAATATAAACAAAAAAAGTATAGGTTTCTAGTCGTAAAAATAAGTTACAAGTCGTTTTTGTAAAGGTAGTCATTTCAGTCGAAAGAACGACGTCTAGATGACCATTTTAGAAAACATACTTCCACTTTGAGTTTAACCATAATTTTTGGATATAGTTTCATGTTCATAATAAAAATCATTTTCTCAGAATAACAACTTTTAAATCAAAGTTTATCATAGTTTTTAATTAACTAACCCAAAACAGCCCTCGGTGTTACTACGACGGCGTAAATCCGGTTTTACGGTGTTTTTCGTGTTTCCAGGTTTTAAATCATTAAGTTAGCATATCATATAGATATAGAACATGTGTTTAGTTGATTTTAAAAGTCAAGTTAGAAGGATTAACTTTTGTTTGCGAACAAGTTTAGAATTAACTAAACTATGTTCTAGTGATTACAAGTTTAAACCTTCGAATAAGATAGCTTTATATGTATGAATCGAATGATGTTATGAACATAATTACTACCTTAAGTTCCTTGGATAAACCTACTGGAAAAGATAAAAATGGATCTAGCTTCAATGGATCCTTGGATGGCTCGAAGTTCTTGAAGCAGAATCATGACACGAAAACAAGTTCAAGTAAGATCATCACTTGAAATAAGATTGTTATAGTTATAGAAATTGAACCAAAGTTTGAATATGATTATTACCTTGTATTAGAATGATAACCTACTGTAAGAAACAAAGATTTATTGAGGTTGGATGATCACCTTACAAGATTGGAAGTGAGCTAGCAAACTTGAAAGTATTCTTGATTTTATGAAACTAGAACTTTTAGAATTTATGAAGAACACTTAGAACTTGAAGATAGAACTTGAGAGAGATCAATTAGATGAATAAAATTGAAGAATGAAAGTGTTTGTAGGTGTTTTTGGTCGTTGGTGTATGGATTAGATATAAAGGATATGTTATTTTGTTTTCATGTAAATAAGTCATGAATGATTACTCATATTTTTGTAATTTTATGAGATATTTCATGCTAGTTGCCAAATGATGGTTCCCACATGTGTTAGGTGACTCACATGGGCTGCTAAGATCTGATCATTGGAGTGTATATACCAATAGTACATACATCTAAAAGCTGTGTATTGTACGAGTACGAATACGGGTGCATACGAGTAGAATTGTTGATGAAACTGAACGAGGATCTAATTGTAAGCATTTTTGCTAAGTAGAAGTATTTTGATAAGTGTCTTGAAGTCTTTCAAAAGTGTATGAATACATATTAAAACACTACATGTGTATACATTTTAACTGAGTCGTTAAGTAATCGTTAGTCGTTACATGTAAATGTTGTTTTGAAACCTTTAGGTTAACGATCTTGTTAAATGTTGTTAACCCAATGTTTATAATATCAAAAGAGATTTTAAATTATTATATTATCATGATATTATGATGTACGAATATCTCTTAATATGATATATATACATTAAATGTCGTTACAACGATAAACGTTACATATATGTCTCGTTTCAAAATCATTAAGTTTGTAGTCTTGTTTTTACATATGTAGTTCATTGTTAATATAATTAATGATATGTTTACTTATCATAATATCATGTTAACTATATATATAACCATATATATGTCATCATATAGTTTTTTTACAAGTTTTAACGTTCGTGAATCACCGGTCAACTTGGGTGGTCAATTGTCTATATGAAACCTATTTCAATTAATCAAGTCTTAACAAGTTTGATTGCTTAACATGTTGGAAACATTTAATCATGTAAATATCAATCTCAATTAATATATATAAACATGGAAAAGTTCGGGTCACTATAGACATTATACTCAAAAATTATATGAGTTATACATAATTACATTGTGACTGAAATAATAGGCCTTAAACCTATATATACCAGGCTAAGTCTTGTATACACAAAAGTAATAATACGAAATATATATAAAACGTTCAAAAAAACATTAATAATGAGTAAAATGTCTTTTTTCGGCATCCTGACGACCTCGAATGGCAATAAAATTTTCGAGAGTCTTGATGTTAGGGTCGTTTTAGGGTGATCTTGAGAATTTTAACACAATCTAAAACCTAAAATTATGCGCCGCCAAATGGTACTCCATTTGGCAGCGCATATTACTGATATAAAAACCGTGTTTAATAAGTGACATTAGATTCGAAATTATATGCGTTATACATAATTACATTGTGACTGAAATAATAGGCCTTAAAACAATATGTACCATGTTTAGTCATGCATACAAAAAGAAATAATATGATAAAAATTGAAAACGGTCAAAAGAGCGTCAAAAATTAAACAAAAAAAGGCAAAATTGAAGGCTTTCGAGGCCTCGCTTCAAAAAATGTTTGGGAAAAACCGCCTACGGAAGTTTGCCAATGGATAGATCTCGAAAGAATATACGATTTAAAAAAAACGAGGGCTAAATTGGAGCTAAGAGTCAAAAGATACGACAGATCTAACATTTTTGCCAAAGGCAAAAAAACACCAAGCGCCATGAATCGTCGGTGGTGTTTGGTGCGTGGTGTGAATTTGCGAGGAAGGATGTCTTTTTCGAAATCTTGACGACCTAAAACGGCAAGCATGTTCAGAGAGTCTTGCTCGTTGGGCCGTTTTAGGGTGATCCTGATAATTTCAGCACAATCTGAAACCAAAGGTTATGCGTTGCTAAATGTTACTCCATCTGGCGGCGCATATTAATGATTTAAAAAGAATGTTTATTGATATGACATTAGACTCAGAATTATATGAGTTATACATAATTATATTGTAAGTGAAATAATAGGCCTTAAAACTATATATACCATGCTAATTCATGTATACACAAAAGTAATAATACGATATATATTGAAAACGTTTAAAAAAAAATTATATTGAGTAATATGTCTTTTTTCGTCATCCTAACGACCTCGAATAGTAATAAACTTTTCGAGAGTCCTGATGTCAGGGTCGTTTTAGGGTGATCTTGAGAATTTCAACACAATCTGAAACCAAAGGTTATGCGCCGCCAAATGGCACTCCATTTGGCAGCGCATATTATTGATATAAAAAGCGTGTTTAATGAAGTGATACTAGATTAAAAATTATATGCGTTATACATAATTACATTGTGAGTGAAATAATAGGCCTTAAAACAATATGTACCATGCTAAGTCATGAATACAAAAAGAAATAACATGATAGAAATTGAAAATGGTTAAAAGAGCGTCTAAAATTAAACAAAAAGGCAAAATTGAAGGCTTTCGAGGCTTTGTTTCGAAAAATATTTGGGACAAACCGCCTACAGCAGTTTGCCAACGGATAGATCTCGAAAAAATACACTATTTAAAAAAACAATGACTAAATTGGATCTACGAGTCAAAAGATACGATAGATCTAACATTTTGGCCAAAGACAAATAACACCAAGCACCACGAATCGTCGGTGGTGTTTGGTGCGTGGTGTGAATTTGCGAGAAAATATGTCATTTTCGAAATCTAGATGACTTCGAATGACAAGCACGTTCAGAGAGTCTGGCTCGTTGGGCCGTTTAAGGGTGATCCTGATAATTTCAGCACAATCTGAAACCAAAGGTTATGCGCCGCCAAATGTTACTCCATCTGGCGACGCTTATTATTGATTTAAAAAGCATGTTTAATGAAGTGACATTAGACTCAAAATTATATGAGTTATACATAAGTACATTATGAGTGAAATAATAGGCCTTAAAACTATATATGAAACGACCCGTCCTAATCCATAAGGACGAATACAATAACATATGATTACATCGCGAGGTATTTGACCTCTATATGATAAGTTTTACAAACATTGCATTCATTTTTAAAAGACAAACTTTCATTACATCGAAATTTGACGGCATACATACCATTGCATAATATATCCAAACTATAAATGACTTAATAATATTCTTGTTGAACTCAACGACTCGAATGCAACGTCTTTTGAAGTATGCCATGAATGACTCCAAGTAATATCTTTAAAATGAGCAAATGCACACGGAAGATTTCCTTAATACCTGAGAATAAACATGCTTTCAAATGTCAACCAAAAGGTTGGTGAGTTCATTAGTGTGATGACCCGGGAATTTCCGACCAAATTTAAACTTCATCTTAACCTATAATCGACACGATAAATAAAGTCTGTTATGTTAAGTCTCAAAAAGTTTGAACTATTGTCATACATTCAATTGACCTTTGACTATTCCCAACGATTCACGAATTATTGTGTACAAATAAATATGTAAACATATATATATAAAAATAAGTATGTAAGTGTAAATTATAATAGTAATAAGGTATACTTTAATCAACTGAAATTGAAAATGTAAAATAACAAGATACGTAAGTTATCGTTAGGATAAATATATATAAATAAATATATGCTATTATTATCTATATGAATATATAAATAAAATATTTTAAATAATAATATAACATTATTAAAATATATAAATATTAATAAGTAATATTATTATCAGTATTAATACCATAATTATAAATAATATATAAAATAAAACTTGATACATTTAGTTTGTTATATTATTATTAATATTATTGTTAACATTATTAATATCATAACTAGTAGAAAAATTATAAATTTGGTTATTATGATTAATACTATTATGATTAAAATTATTACTTTTATAATTATAATTACTATTATTATTAAATCATTATTTATATTATCATAAAGATGTACAATTTATTATAAATATCATTGATAATATCATTTTTTTTATTATCATAGTGATTAAAATTTTTTATTATTATTATTATTATTAATATAATTATTTACAGTTACAAATTCTTAATATTAATATTTAATAAAAACAAAATTTTATAGGATCCCTTTTCTGTTTGAAGTCTCAATCGAGACTGTAGTTAATTGATTCTCAAATTCTCAATCTCTGTATGAACCAGGAATCATACAAACAAGTAATCTAAAATTTGTTACATATCCCTTTCTTTCTTTTTAACATTCTTAATATTCTATCTGTTATGGATTTTTCTTTCAAATAATGAATCGAGTATAAAATAGACAATTGTTCTATTGTATGAATGAATTCACTCAGCCTTACACTCTCAATTTGAATTACAAACCTTTTAAATAGATTAAAGCTGTTAATCCAACAGGATTCTCTTAAAACTATCGAAGAACCCTGTTCTTGGTTCTTTATGTCAACAGCTCGATTTTGAAAGAAATTTAAAAATTCTTAAATGCAAAGTTATTAGTAATCATTTATATATACTATCTGGAAAGTTTCAACTTCCACTTTTTCAAAACGAATTCGAATTTAAAGAGTCAAATTTTATGTCAAAAAGTCAACCGATTGATTTCTATTAAAATTTGAACTTGTTTGAATGATTCAAGTTAAATTGTTAATTCAGAAAGATTCCATGACTGATTTATGATCTGTTCCATTTTAAAATCACAAGCCAAAACAGCCTTGAATTCAAAATCAAATAATGAGTTTATATTTTTTTTTTCGCGAAGCAGCTACAGCTGCTGGGTTGTTTAATTTTTTTTCTTCTTCTAATACGATTCTTCAAAACGGATATATCTGTATCTATATTAATACCTAAAACCAATAATTAAATCCCAAGTATGATTATTATGATCTCTGGTCAAATTGATCTAGGAAGAAGATGATGAAATGAAAATACGGGTTATATATCTATAGTTGGAGTATTTAAACAGAAAAATAGATTGGTTCAGGTGGTTTGGTTATTGGGTCAGTGAGCGAGAGGTCTCGGGTTCGAGCCCGGCGGATGGCATTATTTTTTTGTAATTCGATTTTTGAGGTAGTTTTCCATTTTCTACAATTATTATTATTATTATTATTATTATTATTATTATTATTATTATTATTATTATTATTATTATTATTATTATTATTATTATTATTATTATCTTATTATTGGTTATTGTTAATATTACTAATATTAGTGTTATAATTAGTATCATTAACGTAATTATAAGTAATCAGTATTATAATAATTATTATTAATATTATAAGTATTATTAATGTTATTATTGTTATTAATTTAACATTTTAGTATTATAATCATTATTAAGATTATGGTTATTATTATTATGAAAATAATAAATTTTTTTAATATTTTCATAAATATTGGTATTTATATCATTCCATAATTATTAGTATTATCATTAAGTATTATTATGATTATCATTATTAATTTACTAAAAGTATTATTATGGATATTATGAGTATCATTATTGTGTTATTATCAAAATCAATACCATGACTATCAGTAACAATAACATTGATAATTTTATAGTTATTATTATTAATATCATTATTATTATTATTAGTAGAATCATTAACATTACTATCATTATTATTAATAATAAGTATTATCAATATTATCATTTTTACCATTACTAATATTAAATAAGTATTATCATAATTTTAACAAACAAATAATATACATATATTTAATACATATAACATAATAAAATTAATATTTTTAAGTATTTAAAAAGGTACAAAATGAATGTATGAAACATATAAAGGATATGACCAATAAATTATATATATATATATATATATATATATATATATATATATATATATATATATATATATATATATATATATATATATATATAATTGTTCAATTACAGTTACGTGTATTAATATATATACACAAATGATATAGGTTCGTGAATTCGAGGCCAACCCTGCATTGTTCAGTTGTTCAATATTTTCATATGTATTTTTACTACAAAATACAATAGGTGAGTTTCATTTGCCCCTTTTACTCTTTATATTTTTGGGCTGAGAATACATGCAAATGCTTTATTAACTGTTTTACAATATTTATATGCGTGAGTTTCATTACTCCCTTTTTACATATATTTTTGGAACTGAGAATACATGCGCTGTTTTTATAAATGCTTTACGAAATAGACACAAGTGATCGAAACTACATTCTATGGTTGGATTATTAAACCGAATATGCCCCTTTTATTAAGTCTGGTAATCTAAGAATTAGGGAACAGACACTCTAATTGACGCGAATCCTAAAGATAGATCTATCGGGCCCAACAAGCCCCATCCAAAGTACCGGATGCTTTAGTACTTCGAAATTTATATCATGTCCGAAGGAGGATCCCAGAATGATGGGGATATTCTTATATAGATATTGTGAATGTCTCTATGCATGGGACGTATGTTTATGAGAAATAGAAATATGAAATCTTGTGGTCTATTAAAATTATGAAATGATTATTTATGTTAAACTAATGAACTCACCAACCTTTTGGTTGACACTTTAAAGCATGTTTATTCTCAGGTATGAAAGAAGTCTTCCGCTGTGAAATTGCTCATATTACTTGGAGTCATTCATTACATATTTCAAAAGACATTGCATTCGAGTCGTCGAGTTCATAAAAATTATTATTAAGTCAATTATAGTTGGATACATTCTGAAATGGTATGCATGCCGTCAATTTTCGTTGTAAAGAAAGATTGTCTTTTAAAAATTGAATGCAATGTTTGTAAAATGTATCATATAGAGGTCAAATACCTCGCGATGTAATCAACTGCTGTGAATCGTTTATAATCGATATGGAATTCGTCCAGATGGATTAGGACGGGTCTCTACAGTTGGTATCCGAGCAGTGGTCTTAGAGAACCAGGTCTTGCATTAGTGTGTCTAACTGATAGTCGTTAGGATGCATTAGTGAGTCTGGACTTCGACCGTGTCTGCATGTCAAAAGTTTTTCTTATCATTCGTGTCGAAATTCATCTACTTATTATCCTTTAGAAATCACCTGCTTATCATTCTTTGTCTAGACACATCTTACTGCAATGATTGCATGAATAGTGTATAGACAAAATCCATATCTTAGCGTATCTATTACTGTAGACTTTATCTGACACGTTTCCTTAATTTCCTCCGTAATCTATGGGATCTTCTTTATTATATTAGATATTCTATCTAATTAGAATATTATCCGATAACCGAAAATCATTTCATATCGAAAATCCTCTAAAGAGATGGATCCTACACCTAGCTTGGATTCCATTAGTTTCGGAAGCAATTTCGAGATGCGTATTGAAGTAGACTCCGAAGTCAATGAACCCGAAATGTCTCCACAGTTTAGCTATTTCTCTTTCTGGAGGAGATGGGGGTGGGTCCGAGACTTACTCACTCGATGGAGAAATGAAGAAGGCGAGCCCTACCGCGAACCAAACTTACCTCCTAACATCGGAGAAAATGATGTACTCACCGGTGAACCTATGCGCAACACTGTATTCACCCTTCTTGCTAAAGTTTTTCACCTCGAAGGTCGCATTACAGCAATTTCAGAAAATATTCAACCTCTACATCCGAATACCAATCGAAAGGGAATATTAGAAGAAGTTAGGGAATTTCGAATTGATAATCAAGATCTATCAAATCAAATGAGTGGATGGATAGAAATGATACAGGGTAGGATAGAAACCCTGACAAAAATGGTGCGTGATCTACAAGCTGTACTTACTACACCAACATCATCACCAACCTCAGCACCAACAATACTTGTAGCACCGACAGCAACAGTACCACCATCAGCAGCACCAGCAGCATAACCAGTACCAACCACAACAACATCATCACACGTCTCAACCTCGCAGTCTATACCTCAAGCATAATCATCGTTCAACGAATCGTTCTACATAAACTTTCTTCGTCCTTCATAGTGATTATATAATCTCTAATGTTTTAGAGATTATGTACTCTAGTTCTAGCCGTAAATCTGATGAGTTTAATATCACATTGACTCATTAAATCCATGATACGCCTGAAGAAAATATATATGTATATATGTTTTCAAAAAGATTTTAATTAAAAAAAATTCTTTTGTACAAACTGTTAATGGTGAAAATATTTTAACGGGTAGGTAATACCCGAGGAATATTTAAATTTCACATTTATAAGTTACACTGTATATTCTTCGAATCTGATTCAACAGTTATTCACTATTCTATTTACAACCACCGAGATACGTATCCGTTTACCAAAGAATAACTATTTTCATTCAAATTCAATTTCATATTTGGATTTTGACCTATCAGAATCCAACAAGTGGCATAATGAAGAAATAATGGACACAATAAAAATTGATTAGAAACAGACTAATTAACAATATTAAATTTTATTAAGAAACCACGCTAACAAAATCCTAGCTAACTGTTCCTAGCTAACTGTTAATTCCGTATTACATTTTATTTATCGTAATTTAATTATCGCAATTTATTTTATCGCAATTTATATTCTCGCAATTTTATTTATTGTCATTTAATTTTTGTTATTTACTTTACGCACTTTATTTATAGTCATTTAATTTCTGTTATTTATTTTACGCACTTTAAATATAGGGACACGTATACAAAGTTTTGACATATCATATCGACGCATCTATATATATTATTTGGAATCACCATAGACACTCTATATGCAGTAATGATCGAGTTCTCTATACAGGGTTGAGGTTGATTCTATAATAATATATATACTTTGAGTTGTGATCAAGTCTGAGACGTATACGGGTCACGATACGTATTAATTAATTCAAATATTATATATTAAGCTATATATGAATTATTGGACTGTTAATTGTGGACTATCGACTGTGGACTAATAACATTGGACAATTAAAATGAATTAAAATATTGATTATAACATATGAAACTAAACATTTCTTCAAGTTTGCCACTTGATTTCGTCTTAAACATCATTTGTATCTTCATAATTACATTCTGCGTTCAAACCTTTCATGATTCTTGAAAACACCTCAATCGAGAGGATGAACCAACCACACTTCATTTACGGGAGAAAAGATTGATGCATATAGTTATGCACCTGAAAACACTCGGAACCTGAGTAAACGTTTAACACGTAGCTGTGCTAATTCCTTTAGCGTTATTATTACCAAAAATAACTTTGCATCTGCTGTTCGAGATAACCAGTTTTGTCACAGCTCCAGCAAGACAACTTCGACTTTTCATACGAAACAACCTTATTATAACGTTGATATATACACGTGCTCTTTTATTGTTACCAGGGAACCTTTCATATTCCACCATATTACCATCAGCGTTTAATCATCTAAAAACACAATTTTCCTGAAACCACCTCAGATTAATAACCGATTATTCAGATATCATAGCATTAAATGCAGAGGAAACAGAAAAATGGTAGATGGTCTAAACGACCAAAAGTTTGATGATAAAGAAAGGAGTGTTAGGAACGCTCGATAGAAAATTGGGTATTGAAAAACAGATTGAGCTACCCATGAAGGAGACCAAGGACAAATACAAGGACCAAACCCTATATTCAAAGAATTCAGGTAATTCTGAATCCGTTGAAATCTTTAGAGAATATCTTGCTCCGAAGTCATGTTAAAATCTTGCAGAAAATCTTTCTTCATCAACCATCGAACTTAGAAATTCCAAAATATCATCATCAATATCTTCGATATTTCTGAGGATATTTTCATAAATATTCTCGTCCGAAATTATATACCTCCTCGTGCTTCCTGTGTATCATTATATTGGAAATATTCAATAGAAAATTTAGTACCAAAAAGCAGATTATGCGAAACTAGGAAGAAAGCCGTGGACAAATCACAAAAAATAAGTTTGACTTCAAAGAATCCAAATGATTCAATGTCTGCTAAAGTCTTTAGTGAATATCTTGCTCCTTACTCTAAACCCTTGCAGATAATAGTTTCTATCATCCTCTGATCTTAGATATTCTGAGATATTATCGTATCTTTCATTATAAATATCCTTCATATTTCTGGGGATATATTTATAACTATTCTTATCTGAAATCATTAATCTCTTCGTGCTATCAGTGTTACATCATATAGAAACTATTAGTTTCTATATTCTGTAAACTTTAGAGCTTAAAATATGAATGTTATGGAAGTAATGTTGGGAACTGATGCATGAGTTAGTATAATATAATGACACTTGATCAACGTGATTATATTATAGTAAGTCATGCTGAGTTTCTAAATGGAACATGATGATTCACAGATTATAACGTCATCATGTGTCATGTTACATAACTCTTTTATTCTGATTAATTTTTGAACATATCAAGAAAGTATATTCTTGATAATTCTATTCTCAGTGATTCTGATAATTTGACAAATCAAATCGTGCCATTACGATTTCTTTCTTAGAACATTAACAATGTTCATTCCGAAGATTATATCTGCGAATTCTGAACCATTACAAGCGGTGTTAAATCGCAAGAAGAAGAAACGAAGGGACAAAGCTCCAAAATATAAGAGAGAATATAAAGCCCGATAAAAACTCATAAATTACAAACCGTGTATATCAATGTTTATCACAACATAAAGATACGGGAGAATTAAAAACATTATAATCCCAAGGGCGAAGTAGAAGAAAGCAGATTCCTCTGGTGAAAGTTGGAAAAGGAGAATGATTGTTGCGATAGTAAGGATGAAGACAAGGATTAGAACTGGATTAAGCATTTCACAATCTTTTGGACATATGAACTAAGAAAGAAAATATAGGAATGGTGAGAATAATAAAATGGAAGAGGTAAATTTATAATGGAAACATCCGACAGTGCAATCGAGACAGATGATCGAATTTAATTAAAGAGATCTTAATTTCCATAAATCCCGAAGAATTGGATCTTATAGATTTCATAGATTTCCTTTTTAATCTTTTGAATTCCGGAATTCAACCCTGACTCTGTCAAAAGTTAATACAAATCTTTACCTTGCCTATTTCAATTCTTTTGTAATGACTTTACTCACCCGCTTCGAGTAATCGAATCATATTATCCACATTACTCTATGGTAATGAAATTCTATTTTATCGACTCATATTCGTCATGAAAACATTTTTATTATTAGTCATGACGACCTCATTCAAATTTCGGGATGAAATTTCTTTAACGGGTAGGTACTGTGATGACCCGGGAATTTCCGACCAAATTTAAACTTCATCTTAACCTATAATCGACACGATAAGCAAAGTCTGTTATGTTAAGTCTCAAAAAGTTTGAACTATTGTCATACATTCAATTGACCTTTGACTATTCCCAACGATTCACGAATTATTGTGTACAAATAAATATGTAAACATATATATATAAAAATAAGTATGTAAGTGTAAATTATAATAGTAATAAGGTATACTTTAATCAACTGAAATTGAAAATGTAAAATAACAAGATACGTAAGTTATCGTTAGGATAAATATATATAAATAAATATATGCTATTATTATCTATATGAATATATAAATAAAAGATTTTAAATAATAATATAACATTATTAAAATATATAAATATTAATAAGTAATATTATTATCAGTATTAATACCATAATTATAAATAATATATAAAATAAAACTTGATACATTTAGTTTGTTATATTATTATTAATATTATTGTTAACATTATTAATATCATAACTAGTAGAAAAATTATAATTTTAGTTATTATGATTAATACTATTATGATTAAAATTATTACTTTTATAATTATAATTACCATTATTATTAAATCATTATTTATATTATCATAAAGATGTACAATTTATTATAAATATCATTGATAATATCATTTTTTTTGTTATCATAGTGATTAAAATTTTTTATTATTATTATTATTATTATTATTAATATAATTATTTACAGTTACAAATTCTTAATATTAATATTTAATAAAAACAAAATTTTATAGGATCCCTTTTCTGTTTGAAGTCTCAATCGAGACTGTAGTTAATTGATTCTCAAATTCTCAATCTCTGTACGAACCAGGAATCATACAAACAAGTAATCCAAAATTTGTTACATATCCCTTTCTTTCTTTTTAACATTCTTAATATTCTATCTGTTATGGATTTTTCTGTCAAATAATGAATCGAGTATAAAATAGATAATTGTTCTATTGTATGAATGAATTCACTCAGCCTTACACTCTCAATTTGAATTACAAACCTTTTAAATAGATTAAAGCTGTTAATCCAACAGGATTCTCTTAAAACTATCGAAGAACCCTGTTCTTGGTTCTTTATGTCAACAACTCGATTTTGAAAGAAATTTAAAAATTCTTAAATGCAAAGTTATTAGTAATCATTTATATATACTATATGGAAAGTTTCAACTTCCACTTTTTCAAAACGAATTCGAATTTAAAGAGTCAAATTTTATGTCAAAAAGTCAACCGATTGATTTCTATTAAAATTTGAACTTGTTTGGATGATTCAAGTTAAATTGTTAATTCAGAAAGATTCCATGACTGATTTATGATCTGTTCCATTTTAAAATCACAAGCCAAAACAGCCTTGAATTCAAAATCAAATAATGAGTTTATATTTTTTTTTTCGCGAAGCAGCTACTGCTGCTGGGTTGTTTAATTTTTTTTCTTCTTCTAATACGATTCTTCAAAACGGATATATCTGTATCTATATTAATACCTAAAACCAATAATTAAATCCCAAGTATGATTATTATAATCTCTGGTCAAATTGATCTAGGAAGAAGATGATGAAATGAAAATACGGGTTATATATCTATAGTTGGAGTATTTAAACAGAAAAATAGATTGGTTCAGGTGGTTTGGTTGTTGGGTCAGTGAGCGAGAGGTCTCGGGTTCGAGCCCGGCGGATGGCATTATTTTTTTGTAATTCGATTTTTGAGGTAGTTTTCCATTTTCTATAATTATTATTATTATTATTATTATTATTATTATTATTATTATTATTATTATTATTATTATTATTATTATTATTATTATTATTATTATTATTATTATTATTATTATCTTATTATTGGTTATTGTTAATATTACTAATATTAGTGTTATAATTAGTATCATTAACGTAATTATAAGTAATCAGTATTATAATAATTATTATTAATATTATAAGTATTATTAATGTTATTATTGTTATTAATTTAACATTTTAGTATTATAATCATTATTAAGATTATGGTTATTATTATTATGAAAATAATAAATTTTTTTAATATTTTCATAAATATTGGTATTTATATCATTCCATAATTATTAGTATTATCATTAAGTATTATTATGATTATCATTATTAATTTATTAAAAGTATTATTATGGCTATTATGAGTATCATTATTGTGTTATTATCAAAATCAATTCCATGACTATCAGTAACAGTAACATTGATAATTTTATAGTTATTATTATTAATATCATTATTATTATTATTAGTAGAATCATTAACATTACTATCATTATTATTAATAATAAGTATTATCAATATTATCATTTTTACCATTACTAATATTAAATAAGTATTATCATAATTTTAACAAACAAATAATATACATATATTTAATACATATAACATAATAAAATTAATATTTTTAAGTATTTAAAAAGGTACAAAATGAATGTATGAAACATATAAAGGATATGACCAATAAATTATATATATATATATATATATATATATATATATATATATATATATATATATATATATATATATATATATAAATTGTTCAATTACAGTTACGTGTATTAATATATATACACAAATGATATAGGTTCGTGAATCCGAGGCCAACCCTGCATTGTTCAGTTGTTCAATATTGTCATATGTATTTTTATTACAAAATACAATATGTGAGTTTCATTTTCCCCTTTTACTCTTTATATTTTTGGGCTGAGAATACATGGAAATGCTTTATTAACTGTTTTACAATATTTATTTGCGTGAGTTTCATTACTCCCTTTTTACATATATTTTTGGGACTGAGAATACATGCGCTGTTTTTATAAATGCTTTACGAAATAGACACAAGTGATCGAAACTACATTCTATGGTTGGATTATTAAACCGAATATGCCCCTTTTATTAAGTCTGGTAATCTAAGAATTAGGGAACAGACACTCTAATTGACGCGAATCCTAAAGATAGATCTATCGGGCCCAACAAGCCCCATCCAAAGTACCGGATGCTTTAGTACTTCGAAATTTATATCATGTCCGAAGGAGGATCCCGGAATGATGGGGATTATCTTATATACGTATTGTGAATGTCGGTTACCAGGTGTTCAATCCATATGAATGATATTTTTTGTCTCTATGCATGGGACGTATGTTTATGAGAAATAGAAATATGAAATCTTGTGGTCTATTAAAATTATGAAATGATTATTTATGTTAAACTAATGAACTCACCAACCTTTTGGTTGACACTTTAAAGCATGTTTATTCTCAGGTATGAAAGAAGTCTTCCTCTGTGAAATTGCTCATATTACTTGGAGTCATTCATTACATATTTCAAAAGACGTTGCATTCGAGTCGTCGAGTTCATAAAAATTATTATTAAGTCAATTATAGTTGGATACATTCTGAAATGGTATGCATGCCGTCAATTTTCGTTGTAAAGAAAGATTGTCTTTTAAAAATTGAATGCAATGTTTGTAAAATGTATCATATAGAGGTCAAATACCTCGCGACGTAATCAACTGTTGTGAATCATTTATAATCGATATGGACTTCATCCGGATGGATTAGGACGGGTCTCTACAATTAGTTTATCATAAACAATCATTTCCATTAATTTAATAGACCACAAGATTTTCATTTCATTTCTCATAAACATCATGCATCTGCATAAAAATCATTCATATGGATTGAATACCTGGTAACCGACCTTAACAGGATGCATATAGAATATTCCCATCATTCCGGGACTCTCATCGGACATGATAAATCAAAGTACTAAAGCAGTTCAAATCCTCTGACTGGAACTTGTTAGTGCTCATAGATCTATCTTTAGGATTTGCGTCAATTGGTGGCAATTATAATAAACACCAATTCTTAGGCTACCAAGCTAAAAAGGTATCCAACCATAGAATGTAGTTTCGATTACTTGTGTCTATTTCGTAAAATAATTGTAAAAGCAGGGCATGTATTCTCAGTCCCAAAAATATATATTGCAAAAGCATTTAAAAGGGAGCAAATGAAACTCACAATACAATATTTTGTAGTAAAAATATTCATACGACGATACTGAACAATGCAGGGTTAGCCTCGAATTCATGAACCTATATCAGTTATATATATATTAAAACATATAATAACTACTAACGAGTTGATATATTAATAATTTACATATCATATTACTAATTAAGTTATATTTATCCTATGTATTTTAGGTAGTTAATATTTATTTCTATATTACATTTATTGAGGAATATTCATTTGAATTCATAAATTAAGTTGAGATCAAAGGGACCAATGAGAGCGTGACATGTGGCGCGAAATCACATGTGATTGAAAAAAAATTTCAAAAAATATTTTTTTTAGAAAAAAATGTTTTTTTAAAATTTATTTTTGGACTTTTTTTTTAAAAATTTTTTTTCCTCAAATTTTTTTCTACAATCACATGTGATTTACCTGCACAATCACATGTGATTGAATTTGATATACATAATCACATGTGATTAACATGTATAATCACATGTGATTGGATTTAACATGCAAAATTACATGTGATTATAAAAAAAATTCGAAAAAAAAAAATTTCAAAACAAAAAATTGCGAAATTTTTTTTTTTCGAAATTTTTTTTTAATTTTTTTAACTCCAATCACGTGTGATATTCGCGCCACATGTCGCGCTCTCATTGGTCCCTTGGATCTCAAGCAAATTAATGGATGCAAGTGGTTATAACTCTACATTTATTAATATTAATATAGTAAATACTTATTAAAGTAGTTTAATAAGATAATATTTATCATTTATCATAATATATTACAAATAGAAATTTATTTCAAGATTTATATATGATAAGAATATATATTTATATTAATTAATATATTTTATATACAGCTTGCTTAACGTCATAAAAATTTAATAATATATAATATTAATATATTTGTAATGTATTTTTGTAAAATAATATTTATTTGTAATAATAACAATAATGGTGATAATAAAAATGATACTTTTAAAAATGATAATTTTTACTATAAATGGTATTAATAATAATTTCAATAATGATACTAATAATAATAACCTAAATGATAATAATAAAGTAAATTCTAATATCAATGTTAGTAATAATAATAACAATAATTTTATTAATAATTTTAATAACAAGGATAATAATTTTTAATAGAAATGATAATGATAATAATAATAATAATAATATTACTAACACCAACAATAATGATAATAATATTAATTGTATTAACAATGCTAATAATTATGTTCTTCATATTTGTAAAAATCTAATAACAATAATGACTAATAATAACAATAATAATAATAATTTTAATTGTAATTATAATCGTGATAATAATAATAAGAAATATCTAATACTTATTTTGTAACAATAATAATCATTATAATTACAATATTAAATGATATTACTAGTAGTAACAATAATCAATAATAATAATAATAATAATAATAATAATAATAATAATAATAATAATAATAATAATAATAATAATAATAATAATAATAATAATAATAATAGTAATAGTAATAATAAAGGAAATGATAATAATAATAAAAAAAGATGAACTACCTTCAATGAAAAGGCTGTAAAAAAATGCTCCAATAGGGACCCGAACCCCCGACCTCTCGAATACCCGTCACTCCCCTAAACCATCTGGGCTATTGCCCGTTTTCTGGTTTGTAATCTAAACTAAAACTATTTAACCCTTATAAACTGTGTTCCCCTTCTTCAATCATTTTGTTCGATCCCAGCCATAACAAATTGTAATTATGAGTTTTGTTTTGGGTTTAGGAATTACAAATGAAACATAAACGATTTAAAACTTGTGAATTTAAATTAATAGACTCAACAAAACAAAAATAAAATAAAAAAAACTTGCTTGTGTTCGAGTAACATGATTTTATGCAGTAACATGATTTGATTGAAAATTTGTATTTTGGTGATAATACTCGACAAGAGATCACGAGCATGGAGAAATAGAGAGAAGAAGAAAAAAATGATAGTGATAAATAATTGTTACGCGTAATAATCTGTATTTTATATATCTGTACTTTATATATATCAATATTTTATATTTTAATTTTAAAAAAATAAATATATTAGTAATATTAATACTTTTAATATTATAAATACTGATAATAAAATAATATTAATAATAATAATAATACTGATTATAATAATACTAATATTATTAATGATAATACAATATTAGTAATAATAATACTATTGTTATTTACATATTTCAAACTTCATATCTATATATTATATTTTGTAATATACAAATAATAATACTAATATTAATATTAATAAATAATAATGAAAGTAAGGTTAATAATAATACTTTAATATTTTAATTTGTGCTTCAATATTATATAATAACCTATAGTGAATATTTAATATTTATACATTATATATATATATATATATATATATATATATATATATATATATATATATATATATATATATATATATATATATTACAATTTACACATAATAATAATTATGTATAGAAACCATATATATATATTACATATATCAATCTACCATTGATAATATATATTTATTCATTATTAATTTCGTTGAGAAAAAAATAGAACTATTATTTCTAAATACTTTGTTCAAAGTTTTTAATGTAAATTTGAAATATTATATATATATATAATTATTACTTAACAAGTTTTTATTTTTAAATCATAACTATTTACATTTATAATTTCAACAACTAAACCGCATAACATTTTATTTATATATTTCAGTTTATAATATATATATATATATATATATATATATATATATATATATATATATATATATATATATATATATAATTACATATCTATTTACATTTAGTTGTTCGTAAATCGTCGGAATAGTCGAAGGATAATTGAATACATGAATATAGTTCCAAAAATTTTGAGACTTAACATCACAGACTGTGCTTATCGATTTGAAATCATATAAAGTTTAAGTTTAAATTTGGTCGAAAATTTCCGGTTCGTCACAGTACCTACCCGTTAAAGAAATTTCGTCTCGAAATTTGAGTGAGGTCGTTATGGCTAACAATAAGAATGTTTTCATGACGAATATGAGTTGATAAATTGAGTTTTATCATTATTGAGTAATATGGATAAAACAATTCGATTATTCGAAGAGTACGAATGAAGCTATCACAAAAGAGTGAAATGACTAAATGCATATTCGTCTTGTCTGGTGACGTAGTCACGGTTGATTTTTGAAAATCAAGGAATTTAAAGAAAACCTTCGAAATCTAAAAGATTTGATTCTTCAGTGAATAAAGAAATTAAGATCTCTATAATTAAATACGGTGATCTGCCTCGATTACTCTGTCTGATATTTTCATTATAAATTAAGCTTTTCCGTTCCATTATTTTCACCATTCCTATACTTTCTTTCTTAGTCCATACATCCAAAAGATTGTGAAAATGCTTAATCCCGTTCTAATCATTGATATTTTTCTAATTATCATTTCTGTCATCCTTCTTTTCAATCTTCCACCAGAAAAATCTGTTTACTTCTACTATTAACTTAAGGTGATACTATTCTTAATTATACCGTGTCTTTATATTGCTATTCATATTAATATCCATAGTTTGTAACCTCCGTGTTGTTATTGGGCTTTATATTTTCTCTTATATTTTGGAGCTCTTTGCCTTTTTATTATCTTCTCGACCTCTAGTAAAGCGAGTAATGGTCCAGAATTCGTAAGTATGGAATTTCGAATGAACTTAATGTTCTAAATAAGAAAGAATGAAATCGCACGATTTGATTTGTCAAATTACCTGAATCACTGAGAATAGAACTATCAAGAATATACTTTCTTGATATGTTCAGAAGTTAAGCAAAATGGAAGAGTTATGTAACATGGCACGTGATGACGTTATAATCTGTGAATCATCACGTTCCATTAGAAACTCAACATGATTTACTGTAATATAATCACGTTGATCAAGTGTCATTATATTATACTAACTTATGCTTCAGTTCCCAACACTACTTCAATAACATTCATATTTTAAGGTCGAATTTTTCAGAATTTAGAAACGAAAACAGTTTCCTTTCTGATGTAACACTGATAACGCGAGAAGATAATGATTTCGGATAAGAATAGTTATGAAATTATCTTCAGAAATATCGAGGATATTTATAATAGAGGATACGATAATATCTTAAAATTTTAGAATCAAATTGTGATAAATAAATTCATTCACGATGATTTCGAGCGATTAAGGAGCAAGGTATTCGCTAAAGATTTTAGTAAACACTGAATTATTTGGATTCTTGGAAGGCAGGTTTAGTCTTTGTGATTTGTCCACAGTCTCCTTCATAATTTTCTCAATCTATTTTTCAGTTCCAACTTTCTGAGCTTTGCCAACATACTATTCTTTATCATCAAACTTTCAACTGTTAAAGTCGTTTACAGTTTTTGCTGCTTCATCAGCACTTTCCAAAATTCAAAGAACTGATTCGTAAACTGGGTGCTTTTCAGAATGGACTATCATAGTTCTAAGAGATAAATGTTATATGTATACATATAACTGTTGATGCAGAAACACTGCGATATTCAAAATACTGATTGCGTATTCTCGGTAAATGGTAAGGCAATTATTGTTACCAGATACGTATGAGTATTTGATTAGGTTTAAATGAATATGTATAGTGATTTGTCAGAGAGACTTACGCCAGATAATACTGATGTTGCTGGTACGTTTACTGCTAATATGGTGGAACGTAAAAGGTTCTTCGGTAATGATGACGAAAGGCAAATTTATATATCAAGGTTATAATGAGGATAATTCGAATGAAAGTCAAAGTTGATTTGCTAGAGCTGTGACAAAATTTGCTACTTTGAAAGGGATTATCAAATTATTTTGGGTAGTAATAATGCTTACAGGATCGAATACGAGTTCGTGTTAAACTTTTACTTAGTTTCTGAGGGTTTTCCAGGTGCATGATTATTGCTTAAATCTTTCTTCTCGTAGATGAAATGCGGTTGGTTCATCTTCTCGATTGAGGTGTTTTCAAGAATCATGAAAGGTTTGAATGCATATTGTGATCGTCAGGATACAAATGAGGTTTAAGATGAAATCAAGTTGCAAACTTGAAGAAATATTTAGTTTCATATGTTATAATAAAATATTTTAATTCTTTTTAATTGTCCAATGTTAGTAGTCCATAGTTAGAAATTCAACAATTCATATGTAGTTTAATATATAATATTGGAATTAATTAATACGTATCGTGACCCATTGTATACATGTCTCAGACTCGATCACAACTCAAAGTATATATTATTTTGGAATCAACCTCAACCTTGTATAGCTAACTCGAACATTACCGCATATAGAATGTCTATGGTTATTCCAAATAATATATATAGATGACGTCAATATGATATGTCAAAACATTGTATACGTGTCCTGATATTTAAAGTGCGTAAAATAAATAACAGAAACTAAATGACAATAAATAAAATTGCGAGAATTAAAATTGCGATAAATAAATTGCAATAATTAAAATGTAATACGGAATTAACAGTTAGCTAGGAACAGTTAGCTAGGATTTTGTTAGCGTCGATTCTTAACAGAATTTCTCATAGTTAATTTGTTTATTTCTAATAATTTTTATTTTGTCCAATGTTTTCTTCATTATGCCACTTGTTGGATTCTGATACGTCAAAATCCAAATATGAAATTAAATAAAAATGGTTATTCTGCGGTGAACGTATACGTATATCTGTGGATGTAAGTAGGATAGTAAATGACTCTTGAATCAGATTCGAAGAACGTACAGTGTAACTTATTAATGTGAAATTTAAATATTCCTCGAGTATTACCTACCCGTTAAAATATTTTTACCATTAACAGTTTGTACAAAAGAATTTTTAATTACAATCTTTATGAAAACATTTATACATATATATTTTCTTCAGATGTAATCATGGATTTAATGAGTCAATATGATATTAAACTCATTTAATTTAACGTTAGAACAAAAATATATAATCTCCAAAACATTAGAGATTACATAATCACCATGTCGAACGAAAATAAATGATGTAGGACGTCATGTAGAACGAAGATTATGCTAGAGGTATAGATTGTAAGTTTGAGGCATGTAGTGTTGAGGCTTGTGCTGCGGATGTTGTTGTTGTTGGTGGTATTGGTGTTACCGGTGTTGATGCTGAAGCTGGTAGGCTTTGCACCACATTTTTCAAATTGATTACTCGAGCGCGAAGCTCGTTGACTTCTTCCATTACTCCAGAATGATTGTCGGTCGAGACGAGCGGATGAATAAGATCCAGAATTTGGGATAGTATATAATCATGACGAGATACTCTGGAAATGAGAGAGAAAATGGTATTACAGACAGGTTTGCCGGTAAGTGTTTCAGGATCTTCGCCAAGAGGACAATAAGGCGGGTGGAAGGGATCACATTCTTCTTGTCTCTAGTGATTAAGTAGACTACGAACCCATCCCCAATTCAGCCAGAATAGATGATGGCTGATTGGTTGATCCATTCCGGTAACACTGCTTTCGGAGTTTGAGTGGAAATCCATATCGAAATAGCTGTCGGAATTCGAGGAATTCAAACTAGTTGAGGGATACATCTCGTACAATCAGATGAAAGATTTTTGATATGAAATAGATTATAGGATATAGATTGGTACCCTGTAATACATGATTTACATATGCATATATAATACTAAAATCCCATAAGTTACGGAGGGATCTACGGAAGCTGTCAGGAAAAGTCTACAGTAACAGATACACTAAGATATGAATTTTGTCTATACACTATCGATGCACTAAATACAGTAAGACGTGTCTAGACTTTAAGGATGATAAGTAAGTAATTTTCGACAAGAAATGATAAGCAAAACTTTTGACAAGCAGAAACGGTCAAAGTCCAGACCCACTAATGCATCTAAACAACTATCAGTTAGACACACTAATGCAAGACCTAGTTCGCTAAGACCATCGCTCTGATACCACATGAAATGACCCGTCCTAATCCATAAGGATGAATACAATAACATATTATTACATCGCGAGGTATTTAACCTCTATATGATAAGTTTTACAAACATTGCATTCGTTTTTAAAAGACAAACTTTCATTACATCGAAAGTTGATGGCATGCATACCATTTCATAATATATCCAAACTATAAATGACTTAATAACATTCTTGTTGAACTCAACGACTCGAATGCAACGTCTTTTGAAATATGCCATGAATGACTCCAAGTAATATCTTTAAAATGAGCAAATGCACAGCGAAAGATTTCTTTAATACCTGAGAATAAACATGCTTTCAAGTGTCAACCAAAAGGTTGGTGAGTTCATTAGTTTATCATAAATAATCATTTCCATTAATTTAATAGACCACAAGATTTTCATTTCATTTCTCATAAACATCATGCATCTGTATAAAAATCATTCATATGGATTGAACACCTGGTAACCGACCTTAACAGGATGCATATAGAATATCCTCATCATTCCGGAACTCTCATCGGACATGATAAATTGAAGTACTAAAGCAGTTCAAATTCTCTGACTGGGGCTTGTTAGTACCCATAGATCTATCTTTAGGATTTGCGTCAATTGGTGGCAATTATAATAAACACCAATTCTTAGGCTACCAAGCTAAAAAGGGGTATATCCGGTTCGATAATCCAATCATAGAATGTAGTTTTGATTACTTGTGTCTATTTCGTAAAATAATTATAAAAGCAGCGCATGTATTCTCAGTCCCAAAAATATATATTCCAAAAGCATTTAAAAGGGAGCAAATGAAACTCACAATACAATATTTTGTAGTAAAAATATTCATACGATGATATGAACAATGCAGGGTTGGCCTCGGATTCACGAACCTATATATATATATATATATATATATATATATATATATATATATATATATATATATATATATATTAAAACATATAATAACAACTAACGAGTTGATATATTAATAATTTACATATCATATTACTAATTAAGTTATATTTATCCAATGTATTTTAGGTAGTTAATATTTATTTCTATATTACATTTATTAATATTAATATAGTAAATACTTATTAAAGTAGTTTAATAAGATAATATTTATCATTTATCATAATATATTACAAATAGAAATTTATTTCAAGGTTTATATATGATAAGAATATATATTTATATTAATTAATATATTTTATATACAGCTTCCTTAACGTCATAAAAATTTAATAATATATAATATTAATATATTTGTAATGTATTTTTGTAAAAATAATATTTATTTGTAATAATAACAATAATGGTGATAAAAAAAATGATACTTTTGAAAATGATAATTTTTACTATAAATGGTATTAATAATAATTTCAATAATGATACTAATAATAATAACCTAAATGATAATAATAAAGTAAATTCTAATATCAATGTTAGTAATAATAATAACAATAATTTTATTAATCATTTTAATACCAAGGATAATAATTTTTAATAGAAATGATAATGATAATAATAATAATAATAATAATACTAATAATAACAATAATGATAATAATATTAATTGTATTAACAATACTAATAATTATGTTCTTCATATTAGTAATAATCTAATAAGAATAATGACTAATAATAACAATAATAATAATAATTTTAATTGTAATTATAATCGTGATAATAATAATAACAAATATCTAATACTTATTTTGTAAAAATAATAATCATTATAATTACAATATTAAATGATATTACTAGTAGTAACAATAATCAATAACAATAATCAATAACAATAATAGTATCAATAATAATAACAACAACAACAATAATAATAATAATAATAATAATAAGAATAATAATAATAATAATAATAATAATAATAATAATAATAATAATAATAATAATAATAATAATAATAATAAAGGAAATGATAATAATAATAAAAAAAGATGAACTACCTTCAATGAAAAGGCTGTAAAAAAAATGCTCCAATAGGGACCCGAACCCCCGACCTCTCGAATACCCGTCACTCCCCTAAACCGTCTGGGCTATTGCCCGTTTTCTGATTTGTAATCTAAACTAAAACTATTTAACCCTTATAAGATGTGTTCCCCTTCTTCAATCATTTTGTTCGATCCCAGCCATAACAAATTGTAATTGTGAGTTTTGTTTTGGGTTTAGGAATTACAAATGAAACAGAAACGATTTAAAACTTGTGAATTTAAATTAATAGAATCAATAAAACAAAAAAAACAAAAAAAAAACCTGCTGCTGTTCGAGGATAAGAAGAAAAAAAAAATTGGGTTTCGAGTTTGATAATGATTAAGCCAAAGATCATAACACGAAATATATATCAAATCCATTCTATAAACTTTATCAAACGTCAATTTAACTAAAAACATCTAAATAAGTTCGAATTTCTTCAAGAACATAAAGTTTGATTTTTTATTCTTAAAACTTTGACCTTGTAATTCAAATTCATTCGAAGAAATTAAAAATTAAAAACTTACAGAAATATTGACTTGATGATTCCTAACACAATGGCATTTATAGATTTTGGTGATTGATTCAAGATTGAGTTATGGATTAAATGGGTTGCGAAAAGAAGAAAAAAATATGGGTTTGTGTCTTTATTTCTGATCAATCTCTCGAATAGCAGTGATGGTTATAATCATACAAGCGATCGATTTTAAGCAGTAACATGATTTGATTGAAAATTTGTATTTTGGTGATAATACTCGACAAGAGATCACGAGCAGGGAGAAATAGAGAGAAGAAGAAAAAAAATGATAGTGATATAAATAATTGTTACGCGTAATAATCTGTATTTTATATATCTATACTTTATATATATCAGTATTTTATATATTAATCTTAAAAAATAAATATATTAGTAATATTAATACTTTTAATATAATAAATACTGATAATAAAATAATATTAATAATAATAATAATAATATTGATTATAATAATACTAATATTATTAATGATAATAACAATATTAGTAATAATAATACTATAGTTATTTACATATTTCAAACTTCATATCTATATATTATATTTTGTAATATACAAATAATAATACTAATATTAATATTAATAAATAATAATGAAAGTAAGGTTAATAATAATACTTTAATATTTTAATTTGTGCTTCAATATTATATAATAACCTATAGTGAATATTTAATATTTATATAATATATATATATATATATATATATATATATATATATATATATATATATATATATATATATATATTACAATTTACACATAATAAGAATTATGTATAGAAACCATGTATATATATTACATATATGAATCTACCATTGATAATATATATTTATTCGTTATTAATTTCGTTGAGAAAAAAAATAGAACTACTATTTCTAAATACTGTGTTCAAAGTTTTTAATGTAATTTTGAAATATTATATATATATTTATTAGTTAACAAGTTTTTATTTTTAAATCATAACTATTTACATTTATAATTTCAACAACTAAACCGCATAACATTTCATTAATACATTTCAGTTTATAATATATATATATATATATATATATATATATATATATATATATATATATATATATATATATATATATATATATATATATATATATATACATATCTATTTACATTCAGTTGTTCGTGAATCTTCATTAAGTTTAAATTTGGTTGAAAATTTCCGGGTCGTCACAATATATACCATGCTAGGTCATGTATACACAAAAGTAATAATATGAAATATATTGAAAACGTTCAAAAAAACATTAATAATGAGTAAAATGTCTTTTTTCGGCATCCTGACGACCTCGAACGGCAATAAAGTTTTCGAGACTCTTGATGTTAGGGTTGTTTCAGGGTGATCTTGAGAAATTCAACACAATCTGAAACCAAAAGTTATGCGCCGCCAAATGGTACTCCATTTGGCGGCGCATATTATTGATATAAAAAACGTGTTTAATGAAGTGACATTAGATTACAAATTATAAGCATTATACATAATTACATTGTGAGTGAAATAATAGGCCTTAAAACAATATGTACCATGCGAAGTCATGCATACAAAAAGAAATAATATGATAGAAATTCAAAACGGTCAAAAGAGCGTCTAAAATTAAACAAAAAAAGAAAAATTAAAGGCTTTCGAGGCCTCGATTCAAACAATATTTGGGACAAACTGCCTACGGAATTTCGCCAGTGGATAGATCTCGAAAAAATACATGATTTAAAAAAACAGTGACTAAATCGGAGCTACGAGTTAAAAGATACGATACATCTAACATTTTGGCCAAAGGAAAAAAACACCAAAAACCATGAATCATCGGTGGTGTTTGGTGCGTGGTGTGAATTTGTGAGGAAAGATGTCTTTTTCAAAATCTAAACGACCTAAAATGGCAAGCACGTTTAGAGAGTCTTGCTCGTTGGGCCGTTTTAGGGTGATCCTGAAAATTTCAGCACAATCAGAAACCAAAGATAATGCGCCGCCAAATGTTACTCCATCTGGCGGCGCATATTAATGATTTAAAAAGTGTGTGTAATAAAGTGACATTATACTCAAAATTATATGAGTTATACATAATTACATTGTGAAATGTCCCGTTCATAATGATTATAAACGTTTCATATTAATTGATTTCGTTGCGAGATTTTGACCTCTATATGAGACGTTTTTCAAAGACTGCATTCAATTTTTTAAACAACCATAACCTTTATTTTATCGTTAAAGGTTTTAAAAACATTACGACGATTATCAAATAATGATAATCTAAAATATAGCGTTATTACACGACCATTACATAATGGTTTACAATAATATTACACATCAACTTAAGTCTTCGAATGCAGTTTTTAAACAATATTATACAAGCATGCATATTCCAATCTTGTCTTTATTTAGCATGCAACAGCGGAAGCTCTTAATTATCACCTGAGAATAAACATGCTTAAAACATCAACAAAAATATTGGTGAGTTATAGGTTTAACCTATATATTTATCAATTCATAATAATAGACCGCAAGAGTTCATATTTCTATTTTTCATAAACAAATGCAATCTGCATAAAAATTATTCATATGATGAACACACCTGGTAACCGACATTAACAAATGCATCTAGAATATCCCCAATATACAGGTACACTCATCTATATATAAAATTGAAGTACTAAAGCATCCATAACATGGATGGGGTTCGTTAGGCCCATAGATCTATCTTCAGGATTCGCGTCAATTTGGGGGTCTGTTCCCAAATTCTTAGGCTACCAAGCTGAAAGGGTGATATCCGGTATAATGATTCAATCATAGAATATAGTTTAAAGTACTTGTGTCTATTTTGTAAAACATTTATAAAACTGCATGTATTCTCATCCCAAAAATATTAGATTTTAAAAGTGGGACTATAACTCACTTTCACAGATTTTTCTTTCATCGAAAATAAGACTTGGCCACGGGTCGATTCACGAACCTATAACAAATATATACATATATATTAAAGTATGTTCGAAATATATTTACAATATGTTTTATTATGTTTTAACGATTTAAGTTTGTTAAGTTAACAGTCCAACGTTCGTAGTCCACAGTTAGTTGTCCACAATTAGTAGTACAGAAATAAATAAATATCTATTATCTCGAATCAATCCACGACCCAGTGTATACAAGTCTCAGACTCGATCACAACTCAAAGTATATATATTATTTTAGAATCAACCTCAACCCTGTATAGCTAGCTCGAACATTACCACATACAGAGTGTCTATGGTTGTTCCAAATAATATATATAGATGACGTCGATATGATATGTCAAAACATAGTATACGTGTCTATGGTCTATCAAGATTACATAATATATGTTAGAATACATGTATAATATAATATAAGTTAGTTAGGATATGGTTAGTATAGATTTTGTCAATTCATCCCGTAGTCAAATTAACCATTTTTAACCAATTTTGTTTTACCCATAACTTCTTCGTTTTAAATCCGTTTTGAGTGAATCAACTTGCTATGGTTTCATATTGAACTGTATTTTATGAAACTAAACAGAAAAAGTATAGGTTTATAGTCAGAAATATAGTTTACAAGTCGTTTTTATAGAGGTAGTCATTTTAGTTTGAGTTTAACCATGATTTTTGGATATAGTTTCATGTTCATAATAAAAATCATTTTCCCAGAAGAACAACTTTTAAATCAAAGTTTATCATAGTTTTTAATTATCTAACCCAAAACAGCCCCCGGTTTTACTATGACGACGTATGTCCGATTTTACGGTGTTCATCTTGTTTCCAGGTTTTAAATTATTAAGTTAGCATATCATATAGATATAGAACATGTGTTTAGTTGATTTTAAAAGTCAAGTTATAAGGATTAACTTTGTTTGCGAACAAGTTTAGAATTAACTAAACTATGTTCTAGTGATTACATCTTATAAACTTCGAATAAGATAGTTTTATATATATGAATCGAATGATGTTATGAACATCATTACTACCTCAAACATAGTAGGTAAACCTACTGGAAGTGACAAGAAATGATCTAGCTTTAAAGGATTCTTGGATGGCTTGAAAGTTCTTGAAGTAGAATCATGACACGAAAACAAATTCAAGTAAGATTTCTACTCGAATTAAGATTGTTATAATTATAGAAATTGAATCAAAGTTTGAATATGAGTATTACCTTGAATTAGAATGATAACCTACTATAAATAACAGAGGTTTCTTGATCTTAGATGATTACTTGGAATGGATTAGAAAGCTTGGAAGTAGACTTGCAAACTTGAAAGTGTTCTTGAAGTTTTCTTGAGTAGTTGTTTTGTAAGTTGTTTTAAGTATGGATTTATGAGCTAGATTGAGCTAAGTTTTGGTGAAGATGATGAAGAACACTTAGAACAATGAGAGAAAACTTGAAAGAGATGAGTTTGATTCAAGAAAATTGAAAACTGAAAGTGTTAGAGTGTGAGCTAGTTCACGTGAATGTTGGTGTCAAATATAGGCTCCATTAGTTTGTAATTTAGCTAGATATTTCATGCTAGTTGCCAAATGATGGTTCCCACATGTGTTGGTGACTCACAAGGGCCACTAAGAGCTGATAATTAGAGTGTATATACCAATAGTAAATACATTTAGAATTTGTGTGTTGTACGAGTACGAATACGGGTGCATACGAGTAGAATTGTTGATGAAAATGAATGAGAATGCAATTGTAAGCATTTTTGTTAAGTAGAAGTACTTTGATATATGTCTTGAAGTCTTTCAAAAGTGTACTAATACATCTTAATATACTACATGTATATACATTTTAACGGAGTCGTTAAGTCATCGTTAGTCGTTACATGTAAGTGTTGTTTTGAAACCTTTAAGTTAACGATCTCATTTAATGTTGTTAACCCAATGTTTATTATATCTAATAAGATGTTAAATTATTACATTATCATGATATTATGATGTATGAATATATCTTAATGTGATATATATACATTAAAATGTTGTTACAACGATAGTCGTAACATATATGTCTTGTTTCGAAATTCTTAAGTTAGTAGTCTTGTTTTACATATGTAGTTCATTGTTAACACAATAATATATTTAATTATCATTTTATCATGTTAAATATAGTGTAACAATATCTTAATATGATACATATGTAATTAGTAAGACGTTGTTATAACGATAATCGTTATATATATCGTTTCGAGTTTCTTAACTTAGTAGTCTCATTATTAATCATATGGCTTTTACAAGTTTTTAACGTTTGTGAATCGCCGGTCAATTTGGGTAGTCAATTGTCTACATGAAACCTATTTCAAATAATCAAGTCTTAACAAGTTTGATTGTTTAACATGTTGGAAACATTTAATCATGTAAATATAGTTTTCATTTAATATATAATCATGGGAGGTCACTACAGTACCTACCAGTTAAATAAATTTCGTCCCGAAATTTTAAGCTGTTGAAGGTGTTGATGCATCTTCTGGAAATAGGTGCGGGTATTTCTTCTTCATCTGATCTTCACGTTGCCAAGTGAACTCGGGTCCTCTACGAGCATTCCATCGAACCTTAACAATTTGTATTTTATTTTGCTTAAGTCTTTTAACCTCACGATCCATTATTTAGACGGGTTCTTCGATGAATTGAATTTTTTCATTGATTTGGATTTCGTTTAACGGAATAGTGAGATCTTCTTTAGCAAAACATTTCTTCAGATTCGAGACATGAAAAGTATTATGTACCCCGACGAGTTGTTGAGGTAAGTCAAGTCGGTAAGCTACTGGTCCGACACGATCTATAATCTTGAATGGCCCAATGTACCTTGGATTTAGTTTCCCCCGTTTACCAAATCGAACAATGCCTTTCCAAGGTGAAATCTTAAGCATGACCATCTCTCCAATCTCAAATTGTATATCTTTTATCTTGATGTCCGCGTAGCTCTTTTGTCGACTTTGGGCGGTTTTAACCGTTATTGAATTTGAATGATTTTCTCTGTAGTTTCTTGGATTATCTCTGGACCTGTAATTTGTCTATCCCCAACTTCACTCCAACAAATCAGAGACCTGCACTTTCTACCATAAAGTGCCTCAAACGGTGCCATCTCAATACTCGAATGGTAACTGTTATTGTAGAAAAATTATGCTAACGGTAGATGTTGATCCCAACTCTTTCTGAAATCAATAACACATGCTCGTAGCATGTCTTTAAGGGTCTATATCATTCTTTCACTTTGCCCATCAGTTTGTGGGTGATAGGCAGTACTCATGTCTAGACGAGTCCCCAATGCTTTTTGCAACGTTTGCCAGAATCTTGAAACAAATCTGCCATCCCTATCAGAGATAATAGAGACTGGTATTCCATATCTGGAGACGAATTCCTTCAAGTATAAACGTGCCAACTTTTCCATTTTATCATCTTCTCTCATTGGCAAAAAGTGTGCTGATTTGGTGAGACGATCGACTATTACCCAAATAGTATCATAACCACTTGTAGTCCTTGGCAATTCAGTAATGAAATCCATGGTAATGTTTTCCCATTTCCATTCCAGGATTTCAGGTTGTTGGAGTAGACCTGATGGTTTCTGATGTTCAGCTTTTACCTTAGAACACGTCAAACATTCTCCTACGTATTTAGCAATATCGGCTTTCATACCCGGCCACCAAAAGTGTTTATTGAGATCTTTGTACATCTTCCCCGCTCCGGGATGTATTGGATATCTGGGTTTATGTGCTTCCTTAAGTACCATTTCTCTCACATCTCCAAACTTAGGTACCCAAATTCTTTCAGCCCTATATCGGGTTGCATCTTTCCGAATGTTAAGATGTTTTTCCGATCCTTTAGGTATTTCATTCTTCAATTTTCCCTCTTTTATAACTCCCCGTTGCGCCTCCTAGTATGAATAATTATATTCATAGCTTTTACTCGAATAGGTTCCCTGTCCTTTCTGCTCAGGGCGTCTGCTACTACATTCGCCTTCCCCGGGTGGTAACGAATCTTAAAGTTGTAATCATTCAACAACTCAATCCACCTACGCTGCCTCATGTTCAGTTGTTTCTGATCAAATATATGTTGGAGACTCTTGTAGTCGGTGTATATAATACTTTTGACCACATATAAATAGTGCCTCCAAGTATTTAATGCAAAAACAACAGCACCCAATTCCAAATCATGAGTCGTATAATTTTGCTCGTGAATCTTCAATTTTCTGGACGCATAGGTAATCACCTTCATTCGTTGCATTAATACACAACCGGGGCCTTTCTTTGAGGCGTCACAATATATCACAAAATCATCATTCCCTTCAGGCAATGACAATATAGGTACCGTAGTTAGCTTTTTCTTCAACAACTGAAACGCTTTCTCTTGTTCATCCTTCCATTCAATTTTCTTCCCTTTATGCGTTAATGCAGTCAAGGTTTTTGCTATTTTGGAAAAATCTTGGATGAATCTTCTATAGTAATTAGCCAATCCTAAAAATTGGCGTATCTGCGTAGGAGTTTTCGGTGTTTCCCACTTCTCAACGGTTTCAATCTTTGCCAGATCAACTTGAATACCTTCTTTGCTCACTATATGACCGAGGAATTGAACTTCTTTCAACCAAAATGCACACTTTGAAAATTTAGCGTACAATTTTTCCTTCCTCAACAGTTCTAGCATATTTCTCAAATGTTCTTCGTGCTCTTGATCATTCTTTGAGTAAATAAGTATGTCATCAATGAAAACAATGACAAACCTGTCAAGATATGGTCCACAAACTCGGTTCATGAGGTCCATGAACACAGCTGGTGCGTTAGTCAATCCAAACGGCATAACCATAAACTTATAATTACCGTAACGAGTTCTAAAAGCAGTCTTCGGAATATCATCTTCCTTCACCCGCATTTGATGATACCTGGAACGTAAATCAATCTTCGAATAAACCGACAAACCCTGTAGTTGATCAAATAAGTCGTCGATTCTCGGTAGTGGATAACGGTTCTTGATGGTAAGTTTGTTCAGCTCTCGGTAGTCGATACATAACCTGAATGTACCATCCTTATTTTTGACAAGCAAAACAGGAGCTCCCCATGGTGATGTGCTTGGTCGAATGAAACCACGCTCTAAAAGTTCTTGTAATTGACTTTGGAGTTCCTTCATTTCACTGGGTGCGAGTTTGTATGGAGCACGAGCTATTAGTGCAGCTCCTGGTACAAGATCTATTTGAAATTCAACAGATCGGTGTGGAGGTAGTCCCGGTAATTCTTTCGAAAATACATCGGGAAATTCTTTTGCGATGGGAACAACATTGATGTTCTTTTCTTCAGTTTGTACTTTCTCGACGTGTGCTACAACGGCATAGCAACCTTTTCTTATTAGTTTTTGCGCCTTCAAATTACTAATAAGATTTAGCTTCGCGTTGCTCTTTTCTCCGTACACCATTAAGGGTTGCCCTTTTTCTCGTACAATGCGAATTGCATTTTTGTAACAGACGATCTCTGCTTTCACCTCTTTCAACAAGTCCATGCCGATTATCACATCAAAACTCCCTAACTCTACTGGTATCAAATCAATCTTAAACGTTTCGCTAACCAGTTTAATTTCTCGATTCTGACATATTTTATCTGCTGTAATTAATTTACCGTTTGCTAATTCGAGTAAAAACTTATTCTCCAATGGCGTTAATGGGCAACTTAATTTAGCACAAAAATCTCTACTCATATAGCTTCTATCCGCACCCGAATCAAATAAAACATAAGCAGGTTTATCGTCAATAAGAAACATACCCGTAACAAGCTCCGGGTCTTCCTGCGCTTCAACCGCATTAATGTTGAAGACTCTTCCTTGGTTTTGGCCATTATTATTTACTTTGTCCGGGCATGCAGTTTTGTAATGGCCCGTCTTTCCACACCCAAAACAATTAATGGCGGCATTAAATATTCCGACATTATTTGTTCCTTTACTCCTATTAATCTTCGGTCCATAGATTCCACACTTTGCAGCACTGTAACCCGTTCTTTTGCATTTTGTGCATAACTCCCTATAGTAATTATCCTGATGGTATTTCTCACACCTTAAGCACCTGGTTTTCTACCTCATGTTGTCATTATTGTTGTTATTGGGACGATTGTTGTTGTTGTTGGGACGGTTATTGTTGTTGTTGGGACGGTTGTTGTTGCGATTGATGTTACGGTTGTTGGGATAGTTGTTGCGATTGTGGTTGTAATTGTTGTTGTTGTATTGGTGACCCTTGTCATTGTTTTCCTCCCACTTTCTCTTGACTTGCTTCGTGTTGGCTTCTTCGGTGGCCTGTTCTTTAATCCTTCCCTCAATCTGATTTATGAGTTTGTGAGCCATTCGACTTGCCTTTTGTATAGAGGCGGGCTCGTGTGAACTCACATCTTCTTGAATCCTTTCTGGTAACCCTTTTACAAATGCGTCAATTTTCTCTTCTTCATCTTCGAACGTTCCTGGACACAATAGGCACAACTCTGTGAATCATCGTTCGTACTTGGTAATGTCAAAACATTGCATTCGTAATCCTCTAAGCTCTGCCTTGAGCTTATTGATCTCGTTTCTGGGACGGTACTGCTCGTTCATCAAGTGCTTGAATGATGACCACGGTAATGCGTAAGCAGCATCTTGTCCCACCTGCTCGAGATAGGTGTTCCACCATGTTAACGCAGTACCTGTGAAGGTATGCGTAGCTTTACTTTGTCTTCTTCAGTACATTTACTTATGGCAAACACCGATTCAACCTTTTCAGTCCACCATTTTAATCCGATTGGACCCTCGGTTCCATCGAATTCCAAAGGTTTACAGGCAGTGAATTCTTTGTAGGAGCATCCTACACGATTTCTTGTGGAACTAGTTCCACTGCTAGAACCAGAGTTATTGTTTTTATTTTGCATTGCGGCCTGCACTGCGGCTATGTTCGCAGCAAGGAAAACACGGAAGTCTTCCTCACTCATGTTCAAGTTCTGACGAGTCGTCAGTGCCATTTCCTTCAAAAATAGCCAAAAGAATTGAGTTAATCATATAGAATTCAAGAGTAGTCAATAGTATTTTGTAGCATAATATGAACTTATTTATAAAATCTTTTTCTTCATATTAGCGTTTTATAGTTTTAATTCGGGTAATACCTACCCGTTAAGTTCATACTTAGTAGCTACTATACAATTCAACTACTACGATTCTATATGAAAAAATAAATACAATAATATTTCACGTTCAAACTTATATACAATATTTTACAAACTTACAATACCGCTATTTTACATATAGCATAAAATATAGCACACAATAACTTTGATACAAGGCAATTTTGAAGACAATTCTATTTAATACGCAAGTCGTTCAGCAAAAGCAATAAAGGCACGTATTTCGTAAGTCCAGAAACAAGTCATGCATTCGGGTTTTACTAGTATTATTTCTCATCCTTGGTCTTGTGGAAAATAACCGTTGTGGTCGTTGGCAAGACAACATGTTGTAACGTCGTCAAAATGACGAGGGTTACGTAATGCCCAACAGCCCCGTAACAATCTAAAAACCTTATTTCTCACCCCAACTACTGAATTCGTCACTTGTGGGAATGTTTTATTTAACACTTGCAATCCGATGTTCTTTTTCTCAATTTGGTGAGAAGCGAACATCACTAACCCGTAAACATAACATGCTTCTTTATGTTGCATGTTTGAAGCTCTTTCTAAAGAATGTAGTTCTATGTTGGGATATGTGGAGTCAAAATAGGTTCTCAACCCGTAGCGTAAAATTGCATCTGCGTTTCCCGCATTTAATGCCTTAAAGAAAACACGGCGTAACTTAAAGTCTCCCCAATGTGATATACCCCATCTTTCAAAACAAAGCCTTTTATAAACTAAGGCATGTTTGAAACGTCTTTCAAATGTTCGACAAACTAATTTCCCCATAAATAATTGTGCCGATGAATTCTGACCGACTCTAGATAAGATTTCATCAATCATATCCCCTGGTAGGTCTTCTAAAATTTTTGGTTGTCTATCCTTAACGTCCATTGTGTGTTTTATACTGTAAAATATGCAAGGATTAGATTTGTAAAAGATAGTTAACAAACAATATAAGCAATTTTTACATATATCATCAAAGTACAAGCACACTACAATACATATATTACACAACATGATTACTCCTCTTCATTCCGACTCACTTATTTCTTCCTCTTCGGACTTGGTTCATTTCGCTAATTTTCTAGGGATATATGATGTTCCTCTAATACGAGCCGTTGTTTTCACAATTGTTTTAGAAACACCTGGTGGCTTAGATATCCCCGGGTTATAGTTAAAACTTAAGAAATACGGGTGTTGACGGTATTTCCCATCGGGATATATCATGTTAACATAAAGTTCACCGGGGTTGGAATTAGATTTCTCTATTTTGATAGCTTTTTCCTTATTGTTTTCTTTTGCTTTTTCAAATTGGGTCGGGGTAATTTCTATAACATCATCGGAATCCTCATTGGAATCCGATTCATCAGAAAATTGGTAATTTTCCCAATATTTTGCTTCCTCGGCGGAAACACCATTGACCATTTTTAACTTTGGTCTATTGGTTGAGGATTTTCTTTTATTTATCTGTTTTTCTGTGGTTTCTAATATTTCCTCCTCCGGAACCTCTTCTTCCGGTTCCTCTTCTTCCAGTTCCTCTTCGGGAATTTTTGAATCTTCTCAAAATATATTCGACTCTTCATTATTATTAGGTGAGTCGATGGAATTTATACTAGAGGTAGACATCTATCACATAATATCAAACACGTTAAGTGATTAATATATCACATAATATTTACATGTTAACAATATATAGTTTCCAACAAAAAAATGTTAAGCAATCGTTTTTCAAGTAAACACGGTCGAAGTCCAGACTTACTAATGCATCCTAACAAACTCGGTTAGACACACTAATGCAATTTTCTGGTTCTCTAAGACCAACGCTCGAATACCAACTGAAATGTCCCGTTCATATCGATTATAAACGTTTCATATTATTGATTTCGTTGCGAGGTTTTGACCTCTATATGAGACGTTTTTCAAAGACTGCATTCGATTTTTAAAACAAACCATAACCTTTATTTTATCGATAAAGGTTTAAAAACATTCCAAAGATTATCAAATAATGATAATCTAAAATATAGCGTTTTCACACGACCATTACATAATGGTTTACAATAATATTACACAACAACTTAAGTCTTAGAATGCAATTTTTAAACAATATTATACAAGCATGCAGACTCCAATCCTGTCTTTATTTAGCATGCAACAGCGGAAGCTCTTAATAATCACCTGTCACGACCCGAAAAATTTCAACTTATTTTGAACCAAACTCTCAATACGATTTAATATCTTTGATGTGATAAGAAAGATCTGTTAGGTTGGATCTCAAAAATTTTGAACTATTTATATGGGTTCATTTACCTTCGACTGTTCTCGACGATTCACGAACAACTATTGGTAAATAAATACATATATATACCTGAATGTTAATTGTAAATATATATTTATTTAAATACATATATATAATTAGTTATATAATAAAACCTGATATTAAAATGTATTTAAGAGCTACTTGTTAATTTTTAAAAACTTTTTATATTTTACTTGAGATTGGGAGTAAATAATTAATGTAATTTTTATGAGTAAATTTTATACCATAATGACCAAAATAAATAAATATAATTAAAATAAAAGTTTGGGATTTTTTTCTGAAAGACTCTTTATTCACCACTGAGTAACAACGGGTACGAAATATATCCATTAGAACTGTCGGCGGAATTAATATATTTATGTACACATTTTTAATTATATTATATTATAATTATTATTATATTATTATTATTTACTGTATTTGTATGTTTATATATGGATGGAATATTTAAATAGCTATCCATCTATCCTATCTTTGCATTTCTATCTATCTATCATATCTATTGCATTCTTTTCTATTTATCTATCCTATTATATATATACACGTACATACATTTAGAAGATAATAACCACACACTCCTTTCTTCTTCCTTCTACTACTCGATACACAAAAAACTAAGTTCTTTTCTCTTCGATGAGCCACCACCGGGACTATCATCTTAAAACCGTCACCCATGTCAAATTGTGTTGTTCAAAAATTAACCCTAGATAACCACCTTTCTATCTCTCTCTCTTTCTATATATATATATATATATATATATATATATATATATATATATATATATATATATATATATATATATATATATATATATATATATATATATATATATATATATATATATCTCATCCTCCACATTTTTGTTTTCTGTTAAAATGGATCGAACAAACCCACATAAATTGTTGATTTTTCTGTTAACCAAAAACCAGAAACACCACCACTATCATCGTGATTCATTACCGTTGCTACTAGCTTGCTTCTGTTTCTGTTTCTTTTAGATCCGTCACCAGCGACTTCTGTTTCCTAATCTAACCGATACCTCACAACCACCATGATCACCACGACACCACCACCTTTCCTATCCTTCTTATTATTTTTTTTCTTTCCTTCGTAAACCGCCAAGTAAAACACCACTCCAAGCTACCTTTTAAACTATGAAACCTGCGATTTATTTCTGTTTCACTGTTTCTGTCCGAGCACCAAAACAATCAACCATCGTTACCATCATGTATTTTTTTTTAAACTCAAACACATGCTAAACAATAACCACTACCGACACTTGTTTCTTTTCTTGGCTCCTTACATAACCACTCCTTTAATACGTAAAAAGTGGGTCATTCAAATGGAGTGATGCTTTTTTTTAATAAATGCATTATCAAAACTCGGGACCCATGTTGAGCATGTGGGACAAGTTTTAAATTCAAGGCCGACATATTTATAAATTAAGAAGACATGATGCTATGGATGATGATAATTGTCGATGATGACAAGCTGAGATGATGATGAGTATGTTATTCCTATTACCGAATGAACCCACACCCCACTTGTGTGCATCAATTTAAAAAGAAAAGAAAAAGGGGCCGAGACCCACTCCCAATTACTTTATATTTGATAATGAGGTTGATTATGACCTAAATGATAATGTGCCGATAAACAAATGCCGCATTTTTTTCCGGCTGAAATTCACGAAAACTTGCCACAGTAGGCTTATTAAATTGAACTAGCGATGTTGGGTTTCTTTACATAATTAATTGGGTTTAGTATGATGTTGGGTTACTAATTACTACTGGGCCGAATAATTGCTATCTTGTTGGGCTGTGATTTAGCGTTTAACATTGGGCCATTATTTTGCCAATTAGGCTTAAACAACTTATTTAGGCCAAATTATAGAATTGGAGACAAGTTAGATATTGGTAATAATAATGGTTACGAACATGAATGGAGTAGATGATGGTGAGGTGACAATGATTAATGATGTTGTTGGGTGAACATGAGGTCGTGGGTTCGAGCCCGGCCATTGGCATTTTTTTTAAAGCCTTTTCTTCTAAGGTAGTATTATTTAAAATTATTATTATTATTATTATTATTATTATTATTATTATTATTATTATTATTATTATTATTATTATTATTATTACTATTATCATTATATTTAGAATAAGTATTATTATTATTATTATTATTATTATCATCATTAGAAAAAAAAATTATTATTATTATAACTATTATTATTACTAGCATTAATTATATAAATATTACATATAACAAATTATTAATTTTTGATATAATATTAATTAAAAATAAATAAATATATATATATATATATATATATATATATATATATATATATATATGTATATATATATATATATATACATATATATAACTATATGTATGAATATTAACTATTTTACGAAATAACTATATATAAAATGTAACGGAAGATATAAAGTATATAAATTTATATAACTACAACATTTAATATATATTATATAAAAGGAATTATGTGATTATGTGTATTAATATATATACTTAATATAGATTCGTGAATCCGAGGCCAACCCTACTCTTGTTCAATGTCATCATATGTATTTTTACTACAAAATACATTATTGTGAGTTTCATTTGCTCTCTTTTTAATTGCTTTTGCAATATATATTTTTGGGCTGAGAATACATGCGCTGTTTTTATAAATGTTTACAAAATAGACACAAGTACTTAAAAATATATTCTACGTTGAGTTGTACCACTGGCATATTTCCCTGTAGCTTGGTAACTACTATTTACATGTGGTATTGTAAACGCAAATCCTGTTGATAGATCTATCGGGCCTGACAACCCCAACCGGACTGGACGACCAGTATTCAACGGTTGCACAGTACTTCGTTTAGGTGACTACACTTGGTACGGTGTAGTGAGATTTCATAATAAAGGGAATATGCGACGTTGATTAATTGTTAAGTATGGTTACCAAGTGTGAGGACCCGTCCTTATCTACCTGGACGAAGTCATCAACATTTGGTCCCATTGCGATGATCGACTCCAAGTAATATCCTTAAATGGAGCAAATGCACAGCGGAAGACTTAATTCGTACATGAGAATAAACATGCTTAAAAGTGTCAACCAAAAGGTTGGTGAGTTCATAGGTTTATCTTAACAATCATTTCAATATATTAATAGACCACAAGATTTCCGTTTACATAAACGTTTTAATAAAAATATTCTAAGTGGTTGAGCACTTGGTAACCATACTTAACATTTAATCAATGGCGCATATTCCCTTTATTATAAAATCTCACTACACCGTACCAAGTGTAGCCTACAAAACAAAGTACTGTGCAACCGTTGAATACTGGTCGTCCAGTCCGGTTGGGGTTGTTAGGCCCAATAGATCTATCAACAGGATTCGGGTTTACAATACCCATGTAAATAGTAGTTACCAAGCTACAGGGAAATATGCCAGTGGTACAACTCAACGTAGAATGTATTTTAAGTACTTGTGTCTATTTCGTAAACATTTATAAAAGCAGCGCATGTATTCTCAGCCCAAAAATATATATTTCAAAAGCAATTAAAAAGGGAGCAAATGAAACTCACCTAATGTATTTTGTAGTAAAAATACATATAACTATATTGAACAATGCAGGGTTGGCCTCGGATTCACGAACCTATATCATTTATATAAATTAACACATATAATGAACATGTAATAATCATCAAACTAGTTTATATATATTATTTATTTAATTTAGTAATATGTTTGATATTTTAAAGTTTATATAAATTTAATTTGTATATTAATATTTGTACATATAGTTATATTAATATGTATATATTGTAAATCAATAATTTGTTATATAAAAATATTACTAATAATGAAAATAATAATAATAATCATAATAATAATAATAATAATAATAATAATAATAATAATAATAATAATAATAATAATAATAATAATAATAATAATAATATCAATATCAATAATGTTAATAATAATAATAATAATAATAATAATAATAATAATAATAATAATAATAATAATAATAATAATAATAATAATAATAATAATAATAATAATAATAATAATAATAATAATAATAATAATAATAATAATAATTTTGATTCTAAAAATAATAATACTAATAATAAGTGTTCTAATAGTAATAATAATAATAATAATAATGATAATAATGAGTAAAAAGTAAACTACCTCAAATAAGTAGCCTTTTAAAAATATGCCCAATTCTGGGGTTGAACCCGCAACGTCCCGCTAACCCGTTAAACTCTAGGATCACTCCTCCATTTCCGTTTTTCTATTATCAATAGGATTTTAATTCCTTTTAACTTAATTTTCTGTTTTCCTTATATCATCTTAATTACCATTAACATTTTCATTTACTGTAATCATCCAGTATCATCATTATCTCATAATCATATCATTATCAACTTTCATTATCATCACCATCATCCGTTAATCATAACCTCATCATCATCATGTAGGTTTCATCATACACCATCACCTTCTTTATGGAATCATCTTCGACAACCATAATCAAATCCTAATCTTATCATAATTATATCATAATCATGATCATCTCATAATTATAATTACTCACCATAACCCTAATATTATCATTATCATTTTGCGTATAAAAAAAATATATAACATCATGAAACTCTCTCGGCCCATTTAGAACAAGTAGAATATCGGTCCATCAGGTAGACCTTGGCCCAACAATTACCAACCAATTATTACTGCCCAAATGAATTTTGTATAATTTGACAAAAATATCTGTGTAATACAACCCTAGTTGTAGGCCATAAGCAAAAGGGAAAACGTGAGATTATCCCAACTTATCATCTCCCATCGTTTTTTTTTTTTTTTTAAAGGAATTGAAGGGAAGGAAAAATATAAAACGCAGCTGCAGGTAATTGAAACTGAAATCAAACGATGGCCTCGGTTTGATGATGGTTCTGGTTTATGACTTAAAAAGAGAAGAGAGAGAGAGTTGTCGAGGTTGGTTTCGGTTTTCATGGTGAAGTGGTGTTGGTCTGGTTCAAACTTAGAATAATAACACGAAAATAATAGAGGCTGTAGCAATGGTAGCTGCAGCCTGTAGCAACGGCATAGCAGCAGTAGCACACGATTATGGTGATGGTTTGTTCTTGGTAGTGATGGGTTAGCCTTTTAAGCGTAAACAAGGAGGTGAGTGGCGAGTTTGTTAAGGTGATGGTAGCGGTGATAGGGGTGTGGTGGATGATGGTTAATCCAATTGAAAGGGAACAGTGGCAGTTTAAGTGTGGTTGTCGAGCAAGTGGATGATGGTGGAAGCTTGATGGTGGGTTGAAACAGAAACAGTCACATAGCGACACCCTGTGGTGGTTTCATGGTGGGTTCGTTTCTCGGATTAAAATAGAGGAGAGTGAGAGTTGGCCTGGGTCGTGTGGTGTTGCATGCTCTTGAATCCAAAACAGACAAATATAGTAAATGATGGTGGGTTTGATGGAGGTGAAAATGGGTGGTGGCTTTGGTGAATACAGAAAACCGATAAGGGTGATTGAGAGTAATGGTTTGATAATTCGTGGGTTTGGTTGTGCAATGGTTCAAAACATAAATAGTAAAGAGAGAGGAGAAGACGAGATCATGGTGGTTTGTTGTGTTTATTCCAAAGGTTACAATAGAAGATCGAATCAGAAGGAAGAAAATTAGGAGGGTGATGTAATAGAATCAAAGAACCAGAGAAATAAATATTCAAGTGAGGTGTGTGTCGGGTTAGTTTACAAAACAAGAGAGAAAGAAAGAAAAAAGAAAGAAAGAAAGAAAGAAAGAAAGAAAGAAAGAAAGAAAGAAGGGTGGGTTTGGTGATTGATCTAGTATGTAATATGTATATATATGCATAATAGATTGGTGAAAAGAATAAGAGAAGACACAGGGGATGAGATAGATGGATGGCTCAGTTTAACAAACAAGTGGAAAGAAAATAAAACAATTAGTATAATAATTGATATATAAATAAAACGTGGAATTTTAAACAATCAACAATAGTAATTTATCAATCATTCAATTAGGTATAATAATGTTTCTAATTTATTTGATTATCTGCACCGAATCTATATCTACATATATAGATATATTGAACTGGACTATAATCTAAATTTAATAATAATAATAATAATTATTATAATATAATAATCAAAAATTTTTAAACATGCATTGAAACATAGCCACCTTAAATTATTAAAGTTAATCTTCCGACAGTTTTAGTTCGGATATTATATCGTACCCGTCGTATGTCAGTGGCGGGTAAAAAGTACTCGGATAAATTCCAAATTTTTATTATAATTATTTTTATTTACTTCAGTTATTATGGTATAAAAATTGATCATTAATTATTAAATAAAAATTAACTCACTGTTCGCGCTCGATCCCAAGTAAAATATAAAAGTTTTAAAATTTAATAAGTAGCTCTTAAATACATTTTTTTTATTTATTTCAACTTAACAGACTTTGCTCATCGTGTCAAAAAAATATAATATCGTATCGAGAGTTTGGTTTAAATTTAGTCGAAATTTTCCGGGTCGTGACAGTACCTACCCGTTAAAGAAATTTCGTCCCCGAAATTTGAGTGAAGTCATCATGGCTAACAATAAAAATGTTTTCATGACGAATATAAGTTAATAATTAGAGTTTTATCACCATTTAGTAACAGTGGTAAAATAATTCGATTATGTGAAGCGTACGAGTGATGCTGTCACAAAATAGTGAAATGAGGGAAATAAGATTCGACCTGACTTTTGACGTAGTCACGATTATTCTTCTGGAATTCAAGGAATTTAAGGAAATCTTTTAAATAGAAAGGAAACGTAATAGCATGATTAAATTAGCAAACTGTCGGATTTACGGAAGAACAGAAATATCAAGGAAATATTTCCGTGATATGCTTAGAGATCAAGTAGAATGAAAGAGTCGTGTAACATGGCACATGATGAGGGTAAGATTTGTGAACAATCATCACGTTCCATTAGAAATTCAGCATTACTTACTGTAATATAATCACGTTGGCCAAGCATCATTATATTATACTAACCCATGCTTCAATTCCCAACACTTTTCCATAATTCATTCATAATTTATACATAGATTTTATAGAAGTTTTCAATATAACAGAATACAGAAAACACGAAGAGGTAGATAATTTCGGACAAGAATATTTATGAAAATATCCTCAGAAATATCGAAGATATTTATGATGATATTTTTGGAATTTCTAAGTTCGAAAGTTGATAAGGAAAAATTTTCCGTAAGATTTCAATGTGGGTACGGAGCAAGATATTCTCTAAAGTTTTCATCGGATCCAGATTTATCTGGGTTCTTTGAATATAGGGTTTGATCCTTGTATTTGTCCTTGGTCTCCTTCATAGCTAGCTCAATCTGTTTTTCAATATCAAATTTTCTATCGAGCGTTCCCAACACTTCATTCTTTATCATCAAACTCTTGGCCATCAAGACCATCTATAGCTTTCGCTGCTTTGTCAGCATTTTCAAAGTTAACGGATCTGGATCATTGGTTATCAAACCGAGGTGGTTTCAGGAGAATTGTGTTTTTAGATGATTAAACGCTGATGGTAATATGGTGGAATATGAAAGGTTTTCCGGTAACAATAAAAGAGCACGTATATATATATATCAAAGTTATAATAGGTTGTTTCAACGAAAAGTCGAAATTGTCTTGCTGAAGCTGTGACAAAGTTGGCTACCTTGAAAAGGGATTGTAAAGTTATTTTGGGTAATAATAATGCTAAAGGATCTAGCTCAGATTCATGTTAGAAGTTTACTCAGGTTCCGAGTGTTTTCAGGTATATAACTATATGCATTAATCTTTTTCTCCTTAGACGAAGTGCAGTTGGTTCATCCTCTCAATTGAGGTGTTTTCAAGAATCATGAAAGATTTGAACATAGATTGGAATCGTCAAGATTCAAACGAGGTTTAAGATGAAATCAAGTGGCAAACTTGAAGAAATGTTTAGTTTCATATGTTATAATCAATATTTTAATTCATTTTAATTGTCCAATATTATTAGTCCACAGTCGATAGTCCACAGTTAACAATCCAATGATTCATATATAGTTTAATATATAATATTCGAATTAATTAATACGTATCGTGACCCGTATACGTCTCAGACTCGATCACAACTCAAACTATATATATTATTGTAGAATCGACCTCAACCCTGTATAGCTAACTCCCACATTACTGCATATAGAGTGTCTATGGTTATTCCAAATAATATATATAGATGCGTCGATATGATATGTCAAAACCTTGTATACGTGTCCCGATATTTAAAGTGCGTAAAATAAATAACAGAAATTAAATGACGATAAATAAAGTGCGTAAAGTAAATAACAGAAATTAAATGACGATAAATAAAATTGCGAGAATGTAAATTGCGATAAATAAAATGTAATCAGTTAGCTAGGAACAATTAGCTAGGAACAGTTAGCGTGGATTCTTAACAAAATTTCTCATAGTTAATTTGTTTGTTTCTAACAAATTTTATTTTGTCAAATGTTTTCTTCATTATGCCACTTGTTGGATCCTGATAAGTCAAAATCCAAATATGAAATTGAATGAAAATGGTTGTATTGTGGTGAACGGATTCGTATATCTTGTGGATCTAAGTAGGATAGTAAATGACTGTTGAGTTAGATTTGAAAGAATGTACAGTGTAACTTATTAATGTGAAATCAAAATATTCCTCGGGTATTACCTACCCGTTAAAATATTTTCACGATTAATAGTTTGTACAAAAGAATTTTTAATTACAATCTTTATGAGAATATACTTACATATATATTTTCTTCAGATGTAATCATGGATTTAATGAGTTAATATGATATTAAACTCATTTGATTTATCGTTAATACTAGATTACATAATCTCTAGAACTTTAGAAATTACATAATCGCCATGTCGAGCGAAGATAATCGATGCAGAACGATATGTAGAACGAAGATAAAGTAGATAGAATGATACGTAGAACGATGATTATGCTCGAGGTACAGAATGAGATGTTGAAGCATGTGCTGTTGAAACTTAGATTGTTGGTGGTACTGGTGTTGATGTTGGTGGTACTGTTGGTGCCGTTGATGTTGCTGAGGCTAGTAAATTTTGCACCATATTTTCCAAAGCCACTACTCGAGCGCGAAGCTCGTTGACTTCTTCTATTACTCCAGGATGATTGTCAGCTGGAACAAGAGGATGAATAAGGTTTAGAATTAAAGATAGAAGATAATCGTGACGAGTTACCCTGGAGATGAGGCTAAAAAGGGTGTTTCAGATAGGTTCACCGGTAAATGCTTCAGGTGCTTCACCGAGAGGGGAATGTGGTGGATGGAAGGGATCACCTTCTTCTTGTCTTCATTGATTAAGTCAACTACGAACTCATCAGATGAATTGGAGATGGATGATTGATTGATTCATTCTGGTGACGCAGCTTTCGGAGCTTAAGTGAGACTTCATATCAGAATCCGAGGGATTTGAACTAGTGGTGAGTTCCATTGCGTACGAGTGAATAAAGGATTTTTCGATATGAAATGATTTTCAGATATCGGATCATATTCTAATTACATAGAATACCTATACATAGTACAGGAGATCCCGTAGATTATGGAGGGAATTAAGGAAACATGTCAGATAAAGTCTACAGTAACAGATACGCTAAGATATGAATTAGCAGATATGCTAAGATATGAATTAGCAGATACACTAAGATATGAATTTATCTGTACACTATCTATCAAATAAGTGCAGGAAGTCGTGTCTAGACTTAGAAATGATAAGCAGGTAATTTTCCACTAAGAATGATAAACAATACGTATAATATGCAGCTAAGGTCGAAGTCTATACTCTATAGCGTATCCTAACAACTATCAGTTAGACACACTGATGCAAGACATGGTTCACTGGGACCAACGCTCTGATACCACCTGTGAGGACCCGTCCTTATCCACCTGGACGAAGTCATCAACATTTGGTCCCATTGCGATGACCAACTCCAAGTAATATCCTTAAATTGAGCAAATGCATAGCGGATGACTTAATTCGTACCTGAGAATAAACATGCTTAAAAGTGTCAACCAAAAAGTTGGTGAATTCATAGGTTTATCCTAACAATCATTTCAATATATTAATAGACCACAAGATTTTCGTTTACATAAACGTTTTAATAAAAATATTCTAAGTGGTTGAGCACTTGGTAACCATACTTAACATTTAATCAACGTCGCATATTCCCTTTATTATAAAATCTCACTACACCGTACCAAGTGTACCCTACAAAACGAAGTACTGTACAACCGTTGAATACTAGTCGTCCAGTCCGGTTGGGGTTGTCAGGCCCAATAGATCTATAAACAGGATTCGCGTTTACAATACCTATGTAAATAGTAGTTACCAAGCTACAGGGAAATATGCCAGTGGTAAAACTCAACGTAGAATGTATTTTAAGTACTTGTGTCTATTTCGTAAACATTTATAAAAACAGCGCATGTATTCTCAGCCCAAAAATATATATTTCAAAAGCAATTAAAAAGGGAGCAAATGAAACTCACCTAATGTATTTTGTAGTAAAAATACATATAACTATATTGAATAATGCAGGGTTGGCCTCGGATTCACGAACCTATATCATTTATATAAATTAACACATATAATGAACATGTAATAATCATCAAACTAGTTTATATATATTATTTATTTAATTTAGTAATATGTTTGATATTTTAAAGTTTATATAAATTTACTTTGTATATTAATATTTGTACATATAGTTATATTAATATGTATATATTGTAAATCAATAATTTGTTATATAAAAATAATACTAATAATGAAAATAATAATCATAATAATAATAATAATAATAATAATAATAATAATAATAATAATAATAATAATAATAATAATAATAATAATAATAATAATAATAATAATATCAATATCAATAATGTTAATAATAATAATAATAATAATAATAATAATAATAATAATTTTGATTCTAAAAATAATAATACTAATAATAAGTGTTCTAATAATAATAATAATAATAATAATAATAATAATAATAATAATAATAATAATAATAATAATAATAATAATAATAATAATAATAATAATAATAATAATAATAATAATAATAATAATAATAATAATAATAATAATAATGAGTAAAAAGTAAACTACCTCAAATAAGTAGCCTTTTAAAAATATGCCCAATTCTGGGGTTGAACCCGCAACGTCCCACTAACCCGTTAAACTCTAGGATCACTCCTCCATTTCCGTTTTTCTATTATCATTAGGATTTTAATTCCTTTTAACTTAATTTTCTGTTTTCCTTATATCATCTTAATTACCATTAACATTTTCATTTACTGTAATCATCCAGTATCATCATTATCTCATAATCATATCATTATCAACTTTCATTATCATCACCATCATCCGTTAATCATAACCTCATCATTATCATGTAGGTTTCATCATACAACATCACCTTCTTTATGGAATCATCTTCGACAACCATAATCAAATCCTAATCTTATGACTTAAAAAGAGAAGAGAGAGAGAGTTGTCGAGGTTTGAAACTGAAATCAAACGATGGCCTCGGTTTGATGATGGTTCTGGTTTATGACTTAAAAAGAGAAGAGAGAGAGAGTTGTCGAGGTTGGTTTTAGTTTTCATGGTGAAGTGGTGTTGGTCTGGTTCAAACTTAGAATAATAACAGGAAAATAATAGAGGCTGTAGCAATGGTAGCTGCAGCCTGTAGCGATGGCATAGCAGCAGTAGCACACGATTATGGTGATGGTTTGTTCTTGGTAGTGATGGGTTAGCCTTTTAAGCATAAACAAGGAGGTGAGTGGCGAGTTTGTTAAGGTGATGGTAGCGGTGATAGGGGTGTGGTGGATGATGGTTAATCCAATTGAAAGGGAATAGTGGCGGTTTAAGTGTGGTTGTCGAGCAAGTGGGTGATGGTGGAAGCTCGATGGTGGGTTGAAACAGAAACAGTCACATAGCGACACCCGGTGGTGGTTTCATGGTGGGTTTGTTTCTCGGATTAAAATAGAGGAGAGTGAGAGTTGGCCTGGGTCGTGTGGTGTTGCATGCTCTCGAATCCAAAACAGACAAATATAGTAAATGATGGTGGGTTTGATGGAGGTGAAAGCGGGTGGTGGCTTTGCTGAATACAGAAAACCGATAAGGGTGATTGAGAGTAATGGTTTGATAATTCGTGGGTTTGGTTGTGCAATGGTTCAAAACATAAATAGTAAAGAGAGAGGAGAAGACGAGATCATGGTGGTTTGTTGTGTTTGTTCCAAAGGTTACAATAGAAGATCGAATCAGAAGGAAGAAAATTAGTAGGGGGCTGTAATAGAATCAAAGAACCAGAGAAATAAATATTCAAGTGAGGTGTGTGTCGGGTTAGTTTACAAAACAAGAGAGAAAGAAAGAAAGAAAGAAAGAAAGAAAGAAAGAAAGAAAGAAAGAAGGGTGGGTTTGGTGATTGATCTAGTATGTAATATGTATATATATGCATAATAGATTGGTGAAAAGAATAAGAGAAGACACAGGGGATGAGATAGATGGATGGCTCAGTTTAACAAACAAGTGGAAAGAAAATAAAACAATTAGTATAATAATTGATATATAAATAAAACGTGGAATTTTAAACAATCAACAATAGTAATTTATCAATCATTCAATTAGGTATAATAATGTGTCTAATTTATTTGATTATCTGCACCGAATCTATATCTATATATATAGATATATTGAACTGGACTAAAATCTAAATTTAATAATAATAATAATTATTATTATAATATAATAATCAAAAATTTTTAAACATGCATTGAAACATAGCCACCTTAAATTATTAAAGTTAATCTTCCGACAGTTTTAGTTCGGATATTATATCGTACCCGTCGTATGTCAGTGGCGGGTAAAAAGTACTCGGATAAATTCCAAATTTTTATTATAATTATTTTTATTTACTTCAGTTATTATGGTATAAAAATTGATCATTAATTATTAAATAAAAATTAACTCACCGTTCGCGCTCGATCCCGAGTAAAATATAAAAGTTTTAAAATTTAATAAGTAGCTCTTAAATACATTTTTATTTATTTATTTCAACATTACAGATTTTGCTCATCGTGTCAAAAAAATATAATGTCGTATCGAGAGTTTGGTTTAAATTTAGTCAAAATTTTCCGGGTCGTGACACCAAGTGCTCAACCACTTAGAATACTTTACATACACTTGCGAGTGTATTATGTTTATGATTATGAAATCTTGTGGTCTATTAATATATTGAAATGATTGTTATGATAAACCTATGAACTCACCAACCTTTTGGTTGACACTTTTAAGCATGTTTATTTTCAGGTACGAATTAAGTCTTCCGTTGTGCATTTGCTCATTTTAAGGACATTACTTGGAGTCGATCATCGCAATGGGACCAAATGTTGATGACTTCGTCCAGGTGGATAAGGACGGGTCCTTTTCAGTTGGTATCAGAGCTGGTTTAATGCCATTTATGAGCGGGTTAATCGTAGAGGGGGTTCTCACAGTGTTTCCTGTGACGAAGCATTGGCTCTTACTCCTCGCGGTCCCTATTAGGGTTGGCTGTACTGCCGAGAGGCGGGCCGTAAAATCAGTGTCTGAGGTACGCTCAGTGGTCACAGGCGGTTAGCTGAGAAGGCACTGAGTGGGATGCGTCCCCAACTTTCAGTTGGTATCAGAGTGTTGGTCTTAGCGAACCAGGTCTTGCATTAGTGTGTCTAACTGATAGTTGTTAGGATGCATTAGCGAGTCTGGACTTCGACCTTAGCTGCATATTATAAGTAATGTTTATCATTCCTAGTAAAAAATTACCTGCTTATCATTCCTAAGTCTAGACACGACTTCCTGCACTTATTTGATAGATAGTGTATAGATAAATTCATATTTTAGCGTATCTGCTAATTTATATCTTAGCGTATCTGTTACTGTAAACTTTATCTGACATGTTTCCTTAAATCCCTTCGTAATTTACGGGATCTTGTGTACTATGTATAGGTATTCTATATAATTAGAATACCATTCGATATCCGAAAATCATTTCATATTGAAAAATCATTTATTCAATCGTACGCAATGGAACTCACCATTAGATCAAGTCTCTCGGATTCCGATATGGAGTCCCACTCCAGCTTCGAAAGCAGCGTCACCAGAATGAATCAACCAATCAGCCATCCCCAATTCATCTGATGGGTTTCGTAGTTGACTTAATCAAGAAAGACGAGAAGAAGGCGATCCTTTCCAATAACCGAATTCACCTCTTGGTGAAGAACCTGAAACACTTACTGGCAAACCTATCCGAAACACCATCTTTAGCCTCATCTCCAGGGTAGATCGTCACGATTATCTTTCATCTAAAATTCTGAACCTTATTCATTCGCCCATTCCTACCGACAACCATCCCGGAATAATAGAAGAAGTCAACGAACTTCGCGCTCGAGTTGTAGTTTTGGAAAATATGATACAGAACTTACGAGCACCAGCAGCATCGTCGTCAATAACAATACCACCGACACCAACAACCCAAGTTTCAACATCACACGCCTCAATATCTCATTCTGTACCTCGAGCATAATCATCGTTCTACGCATCGTTCTATCTACTTTATCTTCATTCTACATATCGTTCTACATCGATTATCTTCACTCGACATGGTGATTATGTAATTTCTAAAGTTTTAGAGATTATGTAATCTAGTATTAACGATAAATCAAATGAGTTTAATATCTTATTGACTCATTAAATCCATAATTACATATGAAGAAAATATATATGCAAGTATATTTTTATAAAGATTGTAATTAAAATTCTTTTGTACAAACTGTTAATGGTGAAAATATTTTAACAGGTAGATAATACCCGAGGAATATTTAGATTTCACATTAATCAGTTACACGGTACATTCTTCGACTCTGATTTAACAATCAGTCACTATCCTACTTGTATCCATAGATATACGTATCCGTTCACCACAGAATCCATTTTCGTTCAATTTCATATTTAGATTCTGACCTATCAAAATCCAATAAGTGGCATAATGAAGAAAACATTGGACATAATAAAATTTGTTAGAAACAAACAAATTAATTATAAAGAATTTTGTTAAGAGTCCACGTTAACTGTTCCTAGCTAACTGTTTCCAGCTAACTGTTAATTCCGTATTACATTTTAATTATCGCAATTTAAATTATCGCAATTTTATTTATCGTCATTTACTTTCTGTATTTATTTTACGCACTTTAAATAACGGGACACGTATACAAGGTTTCGACATATCATATTGACCCATCTATATATTTATCTTGGAACAACCATAGACACTCTATATGCAAATGACGGAGTTAGCTATACAGGGTTGAGGTTGATTAAAAAAATATATATATAGTTTGAGTTGTGATCAATACTGAGACCGGTACACGGGTCACGATACGTATTAATTAATTCGAATATTATATATTAAATTATATATGAATATATTGGACTATTGGACAATTGGACTATTGGACTGCTAACTTTGGACAATTAAAATGAATTAAAATATTGATTATAACATATGAAACTAAACAATTCTTCAAGTTTGCCACATGATTTCATCTTAAACCTCATTTGTATCTTGACGATTCCAATCCATGTTCAAATCTTTCATGATTCTTGAAAACACCTCGATTGAGAAGATGAACCAACCGTACTTCATCTATGAAAGAAAAGATTGATGCATACAGTTACGCACCTGAAAAACTCTCGGAAACTGAGTAAACGTTTAACACATATCCGTGCTAGCTCCTTGGGCGTTAATATTACCCAAAATAACTTTGCAATTCCTTTCCAAATTAGCCAAATTTTATCACAGCTCCAGCAAGTCAACTTCGACTTTTCATCCGAAACAACCTTATTATAACCTTGATATATATATGTGTACTCTTTATTGTTATTGGGGAACCTTTTATATTCCACGATATTACCATCAACGTTTAATCATCTAAAAACACAATTCTCCTGAAACCACCTCGGTTTGATAACCGATGACCCAGATCTGTTAACTATGAAAATGCTGACGAAGCAGCATGTTGTAGATGGTCTTAATGGCCAAAAGTTGATGATAAAGAAGGAATTGTTAGGAATGCTCGATAGAAAATTTGGTACTGAAAATCGGATTGAGCAAACCATGAAGGAGACTGTGGACAAATCACAAACACTAAACTTGTACTTAACGAATTCAGATGATTCAGTATCTGCTGAAACCTTTAAACGAATATCTTGTTCCTTATTCTAAATCCTTGTGAAAACATTTTCTTCATCATCCTTCGATCTAGAAATTTCAAAATATCGTCATAAATATCTTCAATATTTCTGAAGATATCTTCATAAATATCTTTGTCCGAAATTATCCATCTTATCGTGTTATCTATGTTACCTCATAAAAGAAACTGTTTCAGTTTCTATCCTTCTATAAAATTTGAGTTTAAATTATGGATGATTTTTGGAGAAGTGTTGGAAATTGAAGCATGAGTTAGTATAATATAATGACGCCGGGCCAACGTTGTTATATTACAGTAGGTCATGCTAAATTTCTAATGGAATGTGATGATGGTTCACAGACCTTATCCTCATCATGTGTCATGTTACACGACTCTTTCATTCTACTTAACTTCTAAGAATATCACGGAAATATTTCCTTGATATTTCTGTTCTTCCGTAACTCCGACAATCTGCAAATAAATCGTGCGATTACATTTTCTTTCTGATTAGAAGATTTCTTTAAATTCCTTGAATTCTGAAAATCAACCTTGACTATGTCAGAAGTTAAGACGAACCTCTAATCACTTTATTTCACTCTTTTGTGATAGCTTCACTCGTACGCTTCCCATGATCGAACCGTTTTATCTATATTAATCAATAATGATAAAACTCTATTTATCCACTCATATTCGTCATGAAAAATATTCTTATTGTTAGCCATGACGACCTCGATCAAATTTCGGGACGAAATTTCTTTAACGGGTGGGCACTGTCACGACCCGAAAATTTTTGACTAATTTTGAACCAAACTCTCAATACGATTTAATATCTTTGACGTGATAAGAAAGATCTGTTAGGTTGGATCTCAAAAATTTTGAACTATTTATATGGGTTCATTTACCTTCGGCTGTTCTCGACGATTCACGAACAACTATTTGTAAATAAATACATATATATATACCTGAATGTTAATTTAAATATATATTTATTTAAATACATATATATAATTAGTTATATAATAAAACCTGATATTAAAATGTATTTAAGAGCTACTTGTTAAGTTTTAAAAACTTTTTATATTTTACTTGAGATTGGGAGTACATAATTAATGTAATTTTTATGAGTAAATTTTATACCATAATGACCAAAATAAATAAATATAATTAAAATAAAAGTTTGGGATTTTTTTTTCTGAAAGACTCTTTATTCACCACTGAGTAACAACGGGTACGAAATATATCCATTAGAACTGTCGGCGGAATTAATATATTTATGTACACGTTTTTAATTATATTATATTATAATTATTATTATATTATTATTATTTACTGTATTCGTATGTTTATATATGGATGGAATATTTAAATAGCTATCCATCTATCCTATCTTTGCATTTCTATCTATCTATCATATCTATTGCATTCTTTTCTATTTATCTATCCTATTATATATATACATGTACATACATTTAGAAGATAAGAACCACACACTCCTTTCTTCTTCCTTCTACTACTCGATACACAAACAACTAAGTTCTTTTCTCTTCGATGAGCCACCACCGGGACTATCATCTTAAAACCGTCACCCATGTCAAATTGTGTTGTTCAAAAATCAACCCTAGATAACCACCTTTCTATCTCTCTCTCTCTCTCTCTCTCTCTCATATATATATATATATATATATATATATATATATATATATATATATATATATATATATATATCTCATCCTCCACATTTTTGTTTTCTGTTAAAATGGATCGAACAAACCCACATAAATTGTTGATTTTTCTGTTAACCAAAAACCAGAAACACCACCACTATCATCGTGATTCATTACCGTTGCTACTAGCTTGCTTCTGTTTCTGTTTCTTTTAGATCCGTCACCAGCGACTTCTGTTTCCTAATCTAACCGATACCTCACAACCACCATGATCACCACGACACCACCACCTTGTAGTGACCCGAACTTTTCCATGTTTATATATATTAATTGAGATTGATATTTACATGATTAAATGTTTCCAACATGTTAAGCAATCAAACTTGTTAAGACTTGATTAATTGAAATATGTTTCATATAGACAATTGACCACCCAAGTTGACCGGCGATTCACGAACGTTAAAACTTGTAAAAACGACATGACGATATATATATGGATATACATATGGTTAACATGAGATTATGATAAGTAAGTATCTCCATAAGTATATTAACAATGAGTTATATACATATAAACAAGACTACTAACTTAAGGATTTCGAAACGAGACATATATGTAACGATTATCGTTGTAACGACATTTAAATGTATATATATCATATTAAGATATATTAATATATCATAATATCATGATAATATAATAATTTAACATCTCATTGGATATAATAAACAATGGGTTAACAACATTAATTGAGATCGTTAACTTAATGGTTTTAAAACAACACTTACATGTAACGACTAACGATGACTTAACGACTCAGTTAAAATGTATATACATGTAGTGTATTTAGATGTATTAAAATACTTTTGTAAGACTTCAATACATATATCAAAACACTCATACTTAACGAAAATGGTTACAGTTACTTTCCCATTCTTTTCTTTCATCAAGAATTCTAGTCGTATTTTTACCCGTATTATACACAGCTTCAAAACGTACTTACTATGGGTATATACCAATAGGAACTAGCATGGGATTCCACTCTTGATTATGTCATGTATGACTAATCAATTTTAACTTCTACCATGAGCTAGTCAACTAACTAGAACTCCTTTTAACCCCACTCACCATTCACCAATTACCACTCATCATTCACTCCATTTCACTTCCAATTCTCTTTCTAATTCTCTCTCAACACACCCACACTATTATGAACGTATTTTTCCAGTAGTTAATCATCATCTTCATCAAAAATCACTTCAAGAATCAAGCTATAATCATCATAGGAAGAACACTTCAAGAACACTTCAAAAATCCCTTCAAGTTTACTAATTTACTTCCAAGCTTTCTAATCCATTCCAAGTAATCATCTAAGATCAAGAAACCTTTGTTATATACAGTAGGTTATCTTTCTTATTCAAGGTAATATTCATATTCAAACTTTGATTCAATTTCTATAACTATAAACTATCTTAATTCGAGTAAAAATCTTACTTGAACTTGTTTTTGTGTCATGATCCTACTTCAAGAACTTTCAAGCCATCCAAGATCCTTTGAAGCTAGATCATTTCTTGTCACTTCCAGTAGGTTTACCTACTAAACTTGAGGTAGTAATGATGTTCATAACATCATTCGATTCATATATATAAAACTATCTTATTCGAAGGTTTAAACTCGTAATCACTAGAACATAGTTTAGTTAATTCTAAACTTGTTCGCAAACAAAAGTTAATCCTTCTAACTTGACTTTTAAAATTAACTAAACAAATGTTCTATATCTATATGATATGCTAACTTAATGATTTAAAACCTGGAAACACGAAAAACACCGTAAAACCGGATTTACGCCGTCGTAGTAACACCGCGGGCTGTTTTGGGTTAGTTAATTAAAAACTATGATAAACTTTGATTTAAAAGTTGTTATTATGAGAAAATTATTTTTATTATGAATATGAAACTATATCCAAAAATTATGGTTAAACTCAAAGTGGAAGTATGTTTTCTAAAATGGTCATCTAGACGTCGTTCTTTCGACTGAAATGACTACCTTTACAAAAACGACTTGTAACTTATTTTTCTGACTGTAAACCTATACTTTTTCTGTTTAGATTCATAAAATAGAGTTCAATATGAAACCATAGCAATTTGATTCACTCAAAACGGATTTAAAATGAAGAAGTTATGGGTAAAACAAGATTGGATAATTTTTCTCATTTTAGCTACGTGAAAATTGGTAACAAATCTATTCCAACCATAACTTAATCAACTTGTATTGTATATTATGTAATCTTGAGATACCATAGACACGTATACAATGTTTCGACCTATCATGTCGACACATCTATATATATTTCGGAACAACCATAGACACTCTATATGTGAATGTTGGAGTTAGCTATACAGGGTTGAGGTTGATTCCAAAATATATATAGTTTGAGTTGTGATCAATACTGAGATACGTATACACTGGGTCGTGGATTGATTCAAGATAATATTTATCGATTTATTTCTGTACATCTAACTGTGGACAACTAGTTGTAGGTTACTAACGAGGACAGCTGACTTAATAAACTTAAAACATCAAAATATATTAAAAGTGTTGTAAATATATTTTGAACATACTTTGATATATATGTATATATTGTTATAGGTTCGTGAATCAACCAGTGGCCAAGTCTTACTTCCCGACGAAGTAAAAATCTGTGAAAGTGAGTTATAGTCCCACTTTTAAAATCTAATATTTTTGGGATGAGAATACATGCAGGTTTTATAAATGATTTACAAAATAGACACAAGTACGTGAAACTACATTCTATGGTTGAATTATCAAAATCGAATATGCCCCTTTTTATTAAGTCTGGTAATCTAAGAATTTGGGAACAGACACCCTAATTGACACGAATCCTAAAGATAGATCTATTGGGCCTAACAAACCCCATCCAAAGTATCAGATGCTTTAGTACTTCGAAATTTATATCATATCCGAAGGGTGTCCCGGAATGATGGGGATATTCTTATATATGCATCTTGTTAATGTCGGTTACCAGGTGTTCACCATATGAATGATTTTTATCTCTATGTATGGGATGTATATTGAAATATGAAATCTTGTGGTATATTGTTACAATTTGATATATATAGGTTAAACCTATAACTCACCAACATTTTTGTTGACGTTTAAAGCATGTTTATTCTCAGGTGAATACTAAGAGCTTCCGCTGTTGTATACTAAAATAAGGACAAGATTTGAAGTCCATGTTTGTATGATACTGTGTAAAAACTGCATTCAAGAAACTGATTTCGATGTAACATATTTGTATTGTAAACCATTATGTAATGGTCGTGTGTAAACAGGATATTTTAGATTATCTTTATTTGATAATCTACATAAAGCTTTTTAAATCTTTATTTATGAAATAAAGGTTATGGTTTGTTTTAAAAATGAATGCAGTCTTTGAAAAACGTCTCATATAGAGGTCAAAACCTCGCAACGAAATCAATTAATATGGAACGTTTTTAATCAATAAGAACGGGACATTTCAGTTGTTATCCGAGCGTTGGTCTTAGAGAACCAGAATTTTGCATTAGTGTGTCTTATCGAGTTTTTTAGGATGCATTAGTTAGTCTGGACTTCGACCGTGTTTACTTGAAAAATGTTTGCTTAACAAATTTTGTTGGAAACTATATATTTTTAACATGTGAATATTATGTGATATATTAATCTCTTAACGCGTTTGATATTATGTGATATATGTCTACCTCTAGAACAAGTCCCATTGTCTCACCTAATAATAATGAAGAGTCGAATGTAAATTGGAATGATTCGTGGACTGATTCACAAGTTCCCGAAGAGGAACCGGAAGAAGAGTCGGAACCAGAAGAAGAATCGGAACCGGAAGAAGAATCGGAACCGGATGAAGAAATAGAACCGTGGGGGAAATAATAAAATGGTTGAGTAAAAGAAAATCCTCAACCAACCGACCAAGGTTAATTATGGTCAATGGTGTTTCCGCTAAGGAAGCAAAATATTGGGAGGATTACCAATTCTCCGATGAATCGGATTCTGACAAGAATTCCGATGATGTTATAGAAATTACCCCAACTGAATTTAAAAAGGCAAAAGAAAATAATAAGGGAAAGGGCATAAAAATAGAGAAATCTAATTCCAACCCCGATGAACTTTATATGTATCGTCAACCCCCGAAGTCCTTAAGTTGTAACAATGACCTGGGAACCTCTAAACCACCAGGTTTTTCTAAAGCAATGTGGAAAATGACGGCTCGTATTAGGGGAACATCATATATCCCTAGAAACTTGGCAAAACGAACCAAAACCGAAGAAGAAGAAACAAGCGAGTCGGAATAAGATAGTTGTATTCGTGTGGTGTAATATATGTAATATAGTGTGCTTATGCTTTATGATATATGTAAAAATTGCTTGTATTAATAAGTATTTTTTTTTATGAATCTAACTCTTGTCTATTTTACAGTATAAAAACACAAAATGGATAGACAACCCACTATTTTAAGAGACCTACCCGGAGACATGATTGATGAAATCTTGTCTAGAGTCGGTCAGAATTCTTCGGCACAACTATTTAAGGCGAGATCAGTTTGTAAGACATTCGAAGAACGTTCCAAGAATGCCTTGGTTTATAAAAGGTTTTCGTTCCAAAGATGGGGGATATCACATTGGGAAATCCATAAGTTACGATGTGTTTACTTTGACGCATATATTGCGGGGAACCCAAATGCTATTTTACGCAATGGGTTAAGAAATTATTTTGACTCAATATATCCGAATATTGGACTTCGTGATTTAGAAAAAGCGGCTAACATGCAACATAAAGAAGCATGTTATGCTTACGGAAGAGTAATGTTCGCTTCTCACCAAAGTGAGAACAAGAACATCGGCCTACAACTATTAAACAAAACGTTCCCACAAGTGACGGAGTCGGTAATTGGGGTAAGAAATGAGGTTTTTAGATTGTTACGGGACTGTTGGACATTACGTAACCCTCGTCCCTTTGACGACGTTACAACACGCTGTCTTATCAACGGCCATAACGGTTATGTTCCACAAGACCAAGGATGGGAAGTAGTCCTAGTAAAACCAGAATGCATGACTTGTTTCTGGACGTATGAATTACGTGTCTTTATTGCCTTTGCTGAACGACTTGTGTACTAACTAGAATTATCTTCACAATTATCTTGTATCAAAGTTATTGTGTGCTATATTTCATGCTTTATGTAAAATAAGCGGTATTGTAAGTTTGTAAAATATTGTATAAAAGTTTGAACGCGAAATATTATTATAATCAGTTTTTCATATAGAATTATAGTAGTTGAATTGTATATTAGCTACTAAGTATGAACTTAACGGGTAGGTACTACCCGAATTTAAACTTATAAAACGCTAATATGAAGAAAAAGCTTTTATAAATGAGTTCATATTATGGTACGAAATACTATTAACTACTCTTAATATTCTGTATGATTAACTTGTTCCATTTGACTATTTTGAAGGAAATGGCACCGACTACTCGACACACCGTGAATATGAATGAAGAGGAATTCCGTACTTTTCTAGCTTCAAACATAGCCGCAGTACAGGCTGCGCTACATACCAACAATAACCTTGGATCTAGCAGTACAGGAAATCATGTAGGATGCACCTACAAAGAATTCACTGCCTGCAAACCTTTTGAATTTGATGGAACCGAAGGACCGATCGGATTGAAATGGTGGACCGAGAAGGTCGAATCGGTGTTTGCCATAAGTAAGTGTACTGAAGAGGACAAAGTGAAGTACCCTACGCATACCTTCACAGGTTCTGCATTAACATGGTGGAATACCTATCTAGAGCAAGTGGGACAAGACGATGCGTACGCACTACCGTGGTCAGCATTCAAGAACTTGATGAACGAGAAGTACCGTCCCAGAACCGAGGTCAATAAGCTCAAGACAGAACTTAGAGGGTTACGAACCCAAGGATTTGATATTACCACGTACGAAAGACGATTCACAGAATTGTGCCTATTGTGTCCGGGAGCATTCGAAGATGAGGAAGAGAAGATCGACACGTTTGTGAAAGGATTACCGGAAAGAATCCAAGAAGATATAAGTTCACACGAGCCCGCCTCCATACAACAGGCATGTAGAATGGCTCACAAACTAGTGAACCAGATTGAAGAAAGAATTAAAGAACAGACTGCTGAAGAGGCCAATGTGAAGCAAGTCAAAAGAAAGTGGGAGGAAAACGGTGATAAGAATCACCAATACAACAACAACAGCAATTACAACAATAATCGCAACAATTATCCCAGCAATCGCAACATCAATCGCAACTACAACAAACGGCCCAACAACAACAACAACAACAGCAACTACAACAATCATCCTAACAACAATAATAACCGCAACAACAACAACAATCAGAAGCAGCTATGCCAAAGGTGTGAAAAGTATCACTCGAGGTTCTGCACCAAATTTTGCAACAAATGTAAAAGAAATGGTCATAGCGCGGCGAAGTGTGAGGTCTACGGACCAGGGGTTAATAGAACGAAAGGAACAAATGGTGTCGGAACGAGTAATGGTGGAGCAAGTAGTGTCGGAGCAAGTTATGCCAATGTAGTTTTTTATAAATGTGGAAAATCGGGCCACATCATTAGAAATTGCCCGAACTAGGAGAACACGAATGGACAAGGCCGCGGAAGAGTTTTCAATATTAATGCGGCAGAGGCACAGGAACACCCGGAGCTTGTTACGGGTACGTTTCTTATTGACAATAAATCTGCTTACGTTTTATTTGATTCGGGTGCGGATAGAAGATATATGAGTAGAGATTTTTGTGCTAAATTAAGTTGTCCATTGACGCCTTTGGATAGTAAATTTTTACTCGAATTAGCAAATGGTAAATTAATTTCAGCAGATAATATATGTCAGAATCGAGAAATTAAACTGGTTAGCGAAACATTTAAGATTGATCTGATACCAGTAGAGTTAGGGAGTTTTGATGTGATAATCGGTATGGACTGGTTGAAAGAAGTGAAAGCAGAGATCGTTTGTTACAAAAATGCAATTTGCATTATACGAGAAAAAGAAAAACCCTTAATGGTGTACGGAGAAAAGGGCAACACGAAGCTACATCTTATTAGTAATTTGAAGGCACAAAAACTAATAAGAAAAGGTTGCTATGCTGTTCTAGCACACGTCGAGAAAGTACAAACTGAAGAAAAGAGCATCAATGATGTTCCCATTGCAAAAGAATTTCCTGATGTATTTCCGAAAGAATTTCCGGGATTACCCCCACATCGATCCGTTGAATTTCAAATAGATCTTGTACCAGGATCTGCACCAATAGCTCGTGCTCCATACAGACTCGCACCCAGCGAGATGAAAGAACTGCAAAGCCAATTACAAGAACTTTTAGAGCGTGGTTTCATTCGACCAAGCACATCACCGTGGGGAGCTCCTATTTTGTTTGTCAAGAAGAAAGATGGTACATTCAGGTTGTGTATCGACTACCGAGAGTTGAACAAACTTACCATCAAGAACCGCTACCCACTACCGAGAATCAACGACTTATTTGATCAACTACAAGGCTCGCCTGTTTATTCAAAGATTGACTTACGTTCCGGATATCATCAAATGCGGGTGAAAGAAGATGATATTCCAAAGACTGCTTTCAGAACACGTTACGGTCATTACGAGTTTATGGTCATGCCATTTGGTTTAACTAATGCACCAGCTGTGTTCATGGACCTTATGAACCGAGTGTGTGGACCATACCTTGACAAGTTTGTCATTGTTTTCATTGATGACATACTTATTTACTCAAAGAATGACCAAGAACACGGTGAACATTTGAGAAAGGTGTTAGAAGTATTGAGGAAGGAAGAATTGTACGCTAAGTTTTCAAAGTGTGCATTTTGGTTGGAAGAAGTTCAATTCCTTGGTCACATAGTGAACAAAGAAGGTATTAAGGTGGATCCGGCAAAGATAGAAACTGTTGAAAAGTGGGAAACCCCGAAAACTCCGAAACACATACGCCAGTTTTTAGGACTAGCTGGTTACTACAGAAGGTTCATCCAAGACTTTTCCAGAATAGCAAAACCCTTGACTGCATTAACGCATAAAGGGAAGAAATTTGAATGGAATGATGAACAAGAGAAAGCGTTTCAGTTATTGAAGAAAAAGCTAACTACGGCACCTATATTGTCATTGCCTGAAGGGAATGATGATTTTGTGATTTATTGTGACGCATCAAAGCAAGGTCTCGGTTGTATATTAATGCAATGAACGAAGGTGATTGCTTATGCGTCTAGACAATTGAAGATTCACGAACAAAATTATATGACGCATGATTTGGAATTAGGCGCGGTTGTTTTTGCATTAAAGACTTGGAGGCACTACTTATATGGGGTCAAAAGTATTATATATACCGACCACAAAAGTCTTCAACACATATTTAATCAGAAACAACTGAATATGAGGCAGCGTAGGTGGATTGAATTGTTGAATGATTACGACTTTGAGATTCGTTACCACCCGGGGAAGGCAAATGTGGTAGCCGATGCCTTGAGCAGGAAGGACAGAGAACCCATTCGAGTAAAATCTATGAATATAATGATTCATAATAACCTTACTACTCAAATAAAGGAGGCGCAATAAGTAGTTTTAAAAGAATGAAATTTAAAGGATGAAATACCCAAAGGATCGGAGCAGCATCTTAATATTCGGGAAGACGGAACCCGGTATAGGGCTGAAAGGATTTGGGTACCAAAATTTGGAGATATGAGAGAAATGGTACTTAGAGAAGCTCATAAAACCAGATACTCAATACATCCTGGAACGGGGAAGATGTACAAGGATCTCAAGAAACATTTTTAGTGGCCGGGTATGAAAGCCGATGTTGCTAAATACGTAGGAGAATGTTTGACGTGTTCTAAGGTCAAAGCTGAGTATCAGAAACCATCAGGTCTACTTCAACAACCCAAAATCCCGGAATGGAAATGAGAAAACATTACCATGGATTTCATCACTAAATTGCCAAGGACTGCAAGTGGTTTTGATACTATTTGGGTAATAGTTGATCGTCTCACCAAATCAGCACACTTCCTGCCAATAAGAGAAGATGACAAGATGGAGAAGTTAGCACGACTATATTTGAAGGAAGTCATCTCCAGACATGGAATACCAATCTCTATTATCTCTGATAGGGATGGTAGATTTATTTTAAGATTCTGGCAGACATTACAGCAAGCATTGGGAACTCGTCTAGACATGAGTACTGCCTATCATCCACAAACTGATGGGCAGAGCGAAAGGACGATACAAACGCTTAAAGACATGCTACGAGCTTGTGTTATTGATTTCGGAAACAGTTGGGATCGACATCTACCGTTAGCAGAATTTTCCTACAACAACAGCTACCATTCAAGCTTTGAGATGGCGCCGTTTGAAGCACTTTATGGTAGAAAGTGCAGGTCTCCAATTTGTTGGAGTGAAGTGGGGGATAGACAGATTACGGGTCCGGAGATAATATAAGAAACTACCGAGAAAATCATCCAAATTCAACAAAGATTGAAAACCGCCCAGAGTCGACAAAAGAGCTACGCGGACAGTAAAAGAAAAGATATAGAGTTTGAAATTGGAGAAATGGTCATGCTTAAAGTTGCACCTTGGATAGGCGTTGTTCAATTTGGTAAACGAGGGAAATTAAATCCAAGGTATATTGGACCATTCAAGATTATTGATCGTGTCGGACCAGTAGCTTACCGACTTGAGTTACCTCAACAACTCGCGGCTGTACATAACACTTTCCACGTCTCGAATTTGAAGAAATGTTTTGATAAAGAAGATCTCACTATTCCGTTAGATGAAATCCAAATCAACGAAAAACTCCAATTCATCGAAGAACCCGTCGAAATAATGGATCGTGAGGTTAAAAGACTTAAGCAAAACAAGATACCAATTGTTAAGGTTCAATGGAATGCTCGTAGAGGACCTGAGTTCACCTGGGAGCATGAAGATCAGATGAAGAAGAAATACCCGCATTTATTTCCAGAAGATTCGTCAACACCTTCAACAGCTTAAAATTTCGGGACGAAATTTATTTAACGGGTAGGTACTGTAGTGACCCGAACTTTTCCATGTTTATATATATTAATTGAGATTGATATTTACATGATTAAATGTTTCCAACATGTTAAGCAATCAAACTTGTTAAGACTTGATTAATTGAAATATGTTTCATATAGACAATTGACCACCCAAGTTGACCGGCGATTCACGAACGTTAAAACTTGTAAAAACGACATGACGAGATATATATGGATATACATATGGTTAACATGAGATTATGATAAGTAAGTATCTCCATAAGTATATTAACAATGAGTTATATACATATAAACAAGACTACTAACTTAAGGATTTCGAAACGAGACATATATGTAACGATTATCGTTGTAACGACATTTAAATGTATATATATCATATTAAGATATATTAATATATCATAATATCATGATAATATAATAATTTAACATCTCATTGGATATAATAAATAATGGGTTAACAATATTAATTGAGATCGTTAACTTAAAGGTTTTAAAACAACACTTACATGTAACGACAAACGATGACTTAACGACTCAGTTAAAATGTATATACATGTAGTGTATTTAGATGTATTAAAATACTTTTGGAAGACTTCAAGACATATATCAAAACACTCATACTTAACGAAAATGGTTACAGTTACTTTCCCATTCTTTTCTTTCATCAAGAATTCTAGTCGTATTTTTACCCGTATTATACACAGCTTCAAAACGTACTTACTATGGGTATATACCAATAGAAACTAGCATGGGATTCCACTCTTGATTATGTCATGTATGACTAATCAATTTTAACTTCTACCATGAGCTAGTCAACTAACTAGAACTCCTTTTAACCCCACTCACCACTCACCAATTACCACTCATCATTCACTCCATTTCACTTCTAATTCTCTTTCTAATTCTCTCTCAACACACCCACACTATTATGAACGTATTTTTCCAGTAGTTAAATTCATCAAAAATCACTTCAAGAATCAAGCTATAATCATCATAGGAAGAACACTTCAAGAACACTTCAAAAATCCCTTCAAGTTTACTAATTTACTTCCAAGCTTTCTAATCCATTCCAAGTAATCATCTAAGATCAAGAAACCTTTGTTATATACAGTATGTTATCTTTCTTATTCAAGGTAATATTCATATTCAAACTTTGATTCAATTTCTATAACTATAAACTATCTTAATTCGAGTAAAAATCTTACTTGAACTTGTTTTTGTGTCATGATCCTACTTCAAGAACTTTCAAGCCATCCAAGATCCTTTGAAGCTAGATCATTTCTTGTCATTTCCAGTAGGTTTATCTACTAAACTTGAGGTAGTAATGATGTTCATAACATCATTCGATTCATATATATAAAACTATCTTATTCGAAGGTTTAAACTCGTAATCACTAGAACATAGTTTAGTTAATTCTAAACTTGTTCGCAAACAAAAGTTAATCCTTCTAACTTGACTTTTAAAATTAACTAAACACATGTTCTATATCTATATGATATGCTAACTTAATGATTTAAAACCTGGAAACACGAAAAACACCGTAAAACCGGATTTACGCCGTCGTAGTAACACCGCGGGCTGTTTTGGGTTAGTTAATTAAAAACTATGATAAACTTTGATTTAAAAGTTGTTATTATGAGAAAATGATTTTTATTATGAACATGAAACTATATCCAAAAATTATGGTTAAACTCAAAGTGGAAGTATGTTTTCTAAAATGGTCATCTAGACGTCGTTCTTTCGACTGAAATGACTACCTTTACAAAAACGACTTGTAACTTATTTTTCCGACTATAAACCTATACTTTTTATGTTTAGATTCATAAAATAGAGTTCAATATGAAACCATAGCAATTTGATTCACTCAAAACGGATTTAAAATGAAGAAGTTATGGGTAAAACAAGATTGGATAATTTTTCTCATTTTAGCTACGTGAAAATTGGTAACAAATCTATTCCAACCATAACTTAATCAACTTGTATTGTATATTATGTAATCTTGAGATACCATAGACATGTATACAATGTTTCGACCTATCATGTCGACACATCTATATATATTTCGGAACAACCATAGACACTCTATATGTGAATGTTGGAGTTAGCTATACAGGGTTGAGGTTGATTCCAAAATATATATAGTTTGAGTTGTGATCAATACTGAGATACGTATGCACTGGGTCGTGGATTGATTCAAGATAATATTTATCGATTTATTTCTGTACATCTAACTGTGGACAACTAGTTGTAGGTTACTAACGAGGACAGCTGACTTAATAAACTTAAAACATCAAAATATATTAAAAGTGTTGTAAATATATTTTGAACATACTTTGATATATATGTATATATTGTTATAGGTTCGTGAATCAACCAGTGGCCAAGTCTTACTTCCCGACGAAGTAAAAATCTGTGAAAGTGAGTTATAGTCCCACTTTTAAAAACAAATATTTTTGGGATGAGAATACATGCAGGTTTTATAAATGATTTACAAAATAGACACAAGTACGTGAAACTACATTCTATGGTTGAATTATCGAAATCGAATATGCCCCTTTTTATTAAGTCTGGTAATCTAAGAATTTGGGAACAGACACCCTAATTGACGCGAATCCTAAAGATAGATCTATTGGGCCTAACAAACCCCATCCAAAGTATCGGATGCTTTAGTACTTCGAAATTTATATCATATTCGAAGGGTGTCCCGGAATGATGGGGATATTCTTATATATGCATCTTTTTAATGTCGGTTACCAGGTGTTCACCATATGAATGATTTTTATCTCTATGTATGGGATGTATATTGAAATATGAAATCTTGTGGTCTATTGTTACAATTTGATATATATAGGTTAAACCTATAACTCACCAACATTTTTGTTGACGTTTAAAGCATGTTTATTCTCAGGTGAATACTAAGAGCTTCCGCTGTTGTATACTAAAATAAGGACAAGATTTGAAGTCCATGTTTGTATGATACTGTGTAAAAACTGCATTCAAGAAACTGATTTCGATGTAACATATTTGTATTGTAAACCATTATGTAATAGTCGTGTGTAAACAGGATATTTTAGATTATCATTATTTGATAATCTACGTAAAGCTTTTTAAACCTTTATTTATGAAATAAAGGTTATGGTTTGTTTTAAAAATGAATGCAGTCTTTGAAAAACATCTCATATAGAGGTCAAAACCTCGCAACGAAATCAATTAATATGGAACATTTTTAATCAATAAGAACGGGACATTTCACACCTTTCCTATCCTTCTTATTATTTTTTTTCTTTCCTTCGTAAACCACCAAGTAAAACATCACTCCAAGCTACCTTTTAAACTATGAAACCTACGATTTATTTCTGTTTCACTGTTTCTGTCCGAGCACCAAAACAATCAACCATCATTACCATCATGTATATATATTTTTTTAAACTCAAACACATGCTAAACAATAACCACTACCGACACTTGTTTCTTTTCTTGGCTCCTTACATAACCACTCCTTTAATACGTAAAAAGTGGGTCATTCAAATGGAGTGATGCTTTTTTTTTAATAAACGCATTATCAAAACTCGGGACCCATGTTGAGCATGTGGGACAAGTTTTAAATTCAAGGGGGACATATTTATAAATTAAGAAGACATGATGCTATGGATGATGATAATTGTCGATGATGACAAGCTGAGATGATGATGAGTATGTTATTCCTATTACCGAATGAACCCACACCTCACTTGTGTGCATCAATTTAAAAAGAAAAGAAAAAGGGACCGAGACCCACTCCCAATTACTTTATATTTGATAATGAGGTTGATTATGACCTAAATGATAATGTGCCGATAAACAAATGCTGCATTTTTTTTTCGGCTGAAATTCACGAAAACTTGCCACAGTAGGCTTATTAAATTGAACTAGCGATGTTGGGTTTCTTTACATAATTAATTGGGTTTAGTATGATGTTGGGTTACTAATTACTACTGGGCCGAATAATTGCTATCTTGTTGGGCTGTGATTTAGCGTTTAACATTTGGCCATTATTTTGCCAATTATGCTTAAACAACTTATTTAGGCCAAATTATAGAATTGGAGACAAGTTAGATATTGGTAATAATAATGGTTACGAACATGAATGGAGTAGATGATGGTGAGGTGACAATGATTAATGATGTTGTTGGGTGAACATGAGGTCGTGGGTTCGAGCCCGGCCATTGGCATTTTTTTTGAAAGCCTTTTCTTCTAAGGTAGTATTATTTAAAATTATTATTATTATTATTATTATTATTATTATTATTATTATTACTATTATCATTATATTTAGAATAAGTATTATTATTATTATTATTATCATCATTAGAAAAAAAATTATTATTATTATAACTATTATTATTACTAGCATTAATTATATAAATATTACATATAACAAATTATTAATTTTTGATATAATATTAATTAAAAATATATATATATATACATATATATATATATATATATATATATATATATATATATATATATATATATATATATATTATATTTATATATATATATATATATATATATATATATATATATATATATACATATATATAACTATATGTATGAATATTAACTATTTTACGAAATAACTATATATAAAATGTAATGGAAGATATAAAGTATATAAATTTATATAACTACAACATTTAATATATATTATATAAAAGGAATTATGTGATTATGTGTATTAATATATATACTTGATATAGGTTCGTGAATCTGAGGCCAACCCTACTCTTGTTCAATGTCGTCATATGTATTTTTACTACAAAATACATTATTGTGAGTTTCATTTGCTCTCTTTTTAATTGCTTTTGCAATATATATTTTTGGCCTGAGAATACATGCGCTGTTTTTATAAATGTTTACAAAATAGACACAAGTACTTAAAAATATATTCTACGTTGAGTTGTACCACTGGCATATTTCCCTGTAGCTTGGTAACTACTATTTACATGTGGTATTGTAAACGCGAATCCTGTTGATAGATCTATCAGGCCTGACAACCCCAACCGGTCTGGACGACCAGTATTCAACGGTTGCACAGTACTTCATTTTGGTGACTACACTTGGTACGGTGTAGTGAGATTTCATAATAAAGAGAATATGCGACGTTGATTAATTGTTAAGTATGGTTACCAAGTGCTCAACCACTTAGAATACTTTACATACACTTGCGAGTGTATTATGTTTATGATTATGAAATCTTGTGGTCTATTAATATATTGAAATGATTGTTATGATAAACCTATGAACTCACCAACCTTTTGGTTGACACTTTTAAGCATGTTTATTCTCAGGTACGAATTAAGTCTTCCATTGTGCATTTGCTCATTTTAAGGACATTACTTGGAGTCGATCATCGCAATGGGACCAAATGTTGATGACTTCGTCCAGGTGGATAAGGACGGGTCCTTTCATCACCTGAGAATAAACATGCTTTAAACGTCAACAAAAATGTTGGTGAGTTATAGGTTTAACCTATATATTTATCAAATTGTAATAATAAACCACAAGATTTCATCTTTCAATAACATGCAATCTGCATAAAAATCATTCATATGGTGAACACCTGGTAATCGACATTAACAAGATGCATATAGAATATCCCCATCTTTCCGGGAAATCCTTCGGACATGATAAATTTCGAAGTACTAAAGCATCCGCAACAATGGATCGGGCTTGTTGAGCCCAATAGATCCATCTTTAGGATTCGCGTCAATTAGGGGCCAGTTCCCTAATTCTTAGATTACCAGGCTAAAAGGGGAATATTTGGTTTCGATCCATTCAACCATATAATGTAGTTTCACGTACTTGTGTCTATTTTTTAAAACATTTATAAAACTGCATTTATTCTCATCCCAAAAATATTAGATTTTAAAAATGTGATTATAACTCACTTTCACGTATTTTCACTTCGTCGGAAAATAAGACTTGGCAACGAGTTGATTCACGAACCTATAACAAATATATACCTATATCAAAGTATGATCGAAATATATTCACAATATGTTTTATTATGTTTTAACGATTTAAGTTTGTTAAGTTAACAGTCCAACGTTCGTAGTCCATAATTAGTTGTCCACAGTTAGTAGTACAGAAATAAATCAATATATATTATATCGAATCAATCCACGACCCAGTGTATACAAGTCTCAGAATAGATCACAACTCAAAGTATATATATTATTTTGGAATCAACCTCAACCCTGTATAGCTAACTCGATCATTTCCGCATATAGAGTGTCTATGGTTGTTCCAAATAATATATATGGATGACGTCGATATGATATGTTAAAACATTGTATACGTGTCTATGGTATATCAAGATTACATAATATATGTTAGAATACATGTATAATACAATATAAGTTAGTTAAGTTATGATTAGTATAGATTTGTTACAAAGTTCACCTAGCTACAACAAGCAAAAATATCCAATTTTGTTTTACCCATAACTTCTTCGTTTTAAATCCATTTTGAGTGAATCCAATTGCTATGGTTTCATAATGAACTGAAATTTATGAAACTAAACAGAAAAAGTATAAGTTTATAGTAGAAAATACAAGTTACAAGTCGTATTTGTAAGAAGTAGTCATTTCAGTCGAAAGAACGACGTCTTGATGACCATTTTGAAAAACATACTTCCAATTTGAGTTTAACCATGATTTTTGGATATAGTTTTATGTTCATAAGAAAAATCATTTTCCCAAAAGAATAACTTTTAAATCAAAGTTTATCATAGTTTTTAATTACCTAACCCAAAACAGCCCCCGGTTTCACTACGACGGCGTATGTCTGGTTTTACGGTGTTCTTTGTTTTTCCAGGTTTTAAATGTGATGACTCGGAAATTTCTGAACAAATTTAAACTTTAATATTTATATGTTCCCGACACGATAAGCAAAGTTGTTAAGTTAAATCTTAAGAATTGTAAACTGTGTTCATACATTCATTTAACCTTGACAAAATTTTGACGATTCACGAACCATTATATAATTGAATATGTATATACGTATATATATTATAACTTGAGAACGTTAACAATGTATTAAACGTATAATACTTTACATGAACGTAATTATTTGAATATGATTATCAATGGAATTAAAAGATAACATCAAATGATTAAATTATCAGATACATTGAATTGTGATTACGAGTCTCTATTGAGAGATCCACTATGATTTGAGAAATCTATTCTTTTTAACAATATTCGTAATTATTGGTAAAATTATTTACAAATAAAAACAAAGGTATCAATTAACGAAAACTAGACAAAAGATAGTGTAGTTCCTGTTCGATGTCCTATTTATATACGCCAACTATTTAACTTTAATATTATTTAAGATAAAAGTAAAGTTATGTGATATAGATAACTTAGAAAATAAAAATCAACGTTTTACATTGGAAAAGATTTCATACAAATAACTATCCAATGAACTTTAACTTTTGATTCATAAAAAAACTGTAAATTTTAAAAACAAGAAACCCGTTATACCTTATATACGACTTTATTTCCTAAATGAAATCATTTTACGATAAAACAAGTCCTACTATTAAAAAAAACCTTCTAATATATATATATATATATATATATATAATAAACTTCGAAAATTTATTTTTTAGAAAACTGTACGTTACATCATTGAATAAAAATTTCGAGTAAATATATATAGATATACAAATTTATAGACAAAGATATATATATATATATATATATATATATATATATATATATATATATATATATATATATATATATATATATATATATATATATATATATATATAAACTTAAAAACAAAGTGTTTTGATTTTATATATATATATATATATATATATATATATATATATATATATATATATATATTTCTAAAAGAGTTAAATAATATTATTTAAATATAAATATATATGTAACTTAGTAATGGGTCCCAGAAACATTCTATAAATCTCGAACGCGTTTTGGTTGATTTCACAATTCATATATCCATTTATCTCCTTGATTACTCCGTAATATTTATTTAAATTAATATTTCATTTATTATTAAAGATTATTATTATTAATCTATTTATATTAATATTACTAGTAATATTATTAGTATTATACATAAAATATTACGACGAGGTTATGAACGAGTTATTTCAAGACAAGTTTTTCGAGCGGGATAGAGCTAAGGAAATTATGGGTTATAGCTATGGAGGTTATGGGTATTGTTCGGGGGCATTGTTCGTGAGGTCAAACTAGTATTTATCATCTCTGTTGCGTCTACGTACCTTTCCTGCAATATTAAATCTCAATATTGATACGTGAGCACTCATAACTTAACTTTTATATATTATTAGTGTATCCCTGACTAGTGCTCGAGTATATAGGATTGTGCATGCTTGTACGTTTGATATTGTCGTTAGATAGGTTATGTTAAATCCTGAATTAGGTACATATGCCACTAGGATAAGGTATATAATATGCATGTCGTTGGAAAGCTAACAAAAAATTAAGAACTTTTCATTTAGATATCGAATGGTTTCGATGAACGGATTAAAAGTTATAGTCAATTGAATTTTTGTATTATTAATAAAAATGATTATTATTATCGTCGTTATTATCGTCGTTATAATTATTATCTAATTATTATTATTATTATTATTATTATTATTATTATTATTACTATTATTATTATTATTATTACTACTATTATTATTATCATTATTATTATTATTGTTATTATTATTATTATCATTGTCGTTATTAATAAAAGATATTTTTTTTATTATTACTATCGTTATTATCATTAAGGTTATAATTAGTATTATTATTATTATCATTAAAATAGTTATTAGTAATATCATATCATCATAATATTTATTATTATTAGTATTATTATAATTAAAATTAATATTAGTAACACCGAATTATTATGATTACTATTATTAGCATCATTATGAATGCGATATAAAAGAGAACTAAAATCTATTAAACAAATCAATTAGGAAATAAGGAGTATGAGTATCATGATGAAATAAAAATATTGTAAGTTATAGATTTAGATAAAAATATCATTTTCATCATTATTATTATTAAAAGTATTATTAATATTAAAACTATCATTTTAAAAAAAATTATTATTTATAGGAATATCATTGTTAATATAAAATATCAATATCATTTTAGTATTATTATTAATAAAAATTATCATTTTATCATAATATCATTTTTAGTAAAAATAAATATTGTTGTTATTATTAGTAGAATAATAATAATTATTATTACAAAATAATACAACTTTTACGTACTATTGTTATTATCGATATTATTTTATCAAATAAATATACGATACAAAGATATTTTAATACGTGTAATATAATTATATTAATAAAACCTATCATATCATTTTTATGATATTAAATGAACTTTATAAATTTTATTACTTAAGATATATAAAAGTATATTTTTATTATATAAATTTTAATATAAAATGTTATTTATTAATAAATGAATAATATTTTTTACTCTAATAAATCTGTTAAAAATATTTAAAAAATATAAAACGACTATATTTAGACTATATAATAATCATGTATAAATTTTGGAAATCATTTTGAATCAAATTGACTTTTGTTGACTTTTGCATATTAGTCTCGAGCATTAGGATTGTGGGCCTAAATTGTTAGAAAAATATTGACCAACATATAAATATATATAATTAATATAGGTTCGTGAATCCGAGGCCAACCTTGCACTTGTTCAGTGCCATCATATGCTTAATTGATACGAAATACAATATTGTGAGTTTCATTACTCCATTTTTAAATGCTTTTGCAATATATATTTTTGGGACTGAGAATACATGTGCTTCTTTTATAATTGTTTTACGAAATAGACACAAGTAATTAAAACTACATTATATGGTTGAATGATCGAAGCCGAATATGCCCTTTTTTGCTTGGTTGCCTAAGAATTAGGGAACATCACTAATTTTGAGAACTAGTGCACCCCTAATTGACGCGAATCCTAAAGATAGATCTATTGGGCCTAATAAACCCCATCCAAAGTACCGAATGCTTTAGTACTTCGAATTCGTTTTTATCATGTCCGATGGATGTCCCGGAATGATAGGGGATATTCTTATATGCATCTTGTTAATGTCGGTTACCAGGTGTTTAATCCATATGAATGATTTTTGTCTCTATGCATGGGACGTATATTTATGAGAAATGGAAATGAAAATCTTGTGGTATATTAAAATGATGATAATGATCGATTATGATAAACTAATGAACTCACCAACCTTTTGGTTGACACTTTAAAGCATGTTTATTCTCAGGATTGAAAGAAATCTTCTGCTGTGCATTTGCTCATTTTAAAGATGTTACTAGGAATCATTCATGGCATATTTCAAAAGACGTTGCATTCAAGTCGTTGAGTTCAGTAAAGATTATGATTAAGTAAATGACAGATTAGATCATTTATAGATGGATATTATGAAATGGAATGCATGCCTGTCAACTTTCGATGTAATGAAAGTTTTTCTTTTAAAATGAATGCAATGTTTGTAAAATGTATCATATAGAGGTCAAATACCTCGCGATGTAATCATATGTTATTGTATTCGTTCTTATGGATTAGGACTGGTCTTTACATTAAATCATTAAGTTAGTATATCATATAGATATAAAACATGTGTTTAGTTGATTTTGAAAGTTAAGTTAGAAGGATTAACTTTGTTTTCGAACAAGTTTAGAATTAACTAAACTATGTTCTAGTTATTACAAGTTTAACTCTTCGAATAAGATAGTTATATATATATATATATATATATATATATATATATATATATATATATATATATATATGAATCGAATAATGTTATGAACATCATTACTACCTCAAGTTTAGTAGGTAAACCTACTGGAAGTGACAAGAAATGATCTAGCTTCAAAGGATCTTGGATGGCTTGGAAGTTCTTGAAGTAGAATCATAACACAAAAACAAGTTCAAGTAAGATTTTCTACTCGAATTAAGATAGTTATAGTTATAGAAATTGAATCAAAGTTTAAATATGAGTATTACCTTGAATTAGAATGATAACCTACTGTAAGTAACAAAGGTTTTTTGATCTTAGATGATTACTTGAAATGGATTAGAAAGCTTGGAAGTATACTTGCAAACTTGAAAGTATTCTTGATTTTATGAAACTAGAACTTATAGAATTTATGAAGAACACTTAGAACTTGAAGATAGAACTTGAGAGAGTTCAATTAGATGAAGAAAATTGAAGAATGAAGGTGTTTGTATGTGTTTTAGGTTGTGATATATGGATTAGATATAAAGGATATGTAAGTTTGTTTTCTTGTAAATAAGTCATGAATGATTAATAATATTTTTGTAATCTTGCTAAATAATTCATACTAGATTACAAAGAATGGTTCCCACATGTTTGATGACTCATTAAAGGCTGCTAAGAGCTGATCATTGAAGTGTATATACCAATAGTATGTACATCTAGGAGCTGTATATTGTACGAGTACGAATACAGGTGCATACGAGTAGAATTGTTGATGAAAATGAATGAGAATGTAATTGTAAGTATTTTTGTTAAGTAGAAGTACTTTGATATGTGTCATTAAGTCTTTCAAAAGTGTAACAATACATCTTAATACATTACATGTATATACATTTTAACTGAGTCGTTAAGTCTTTGTTAGTCGTTACATGTACATGTTGTTTCGGAACCTATAAGTTAACGAATTCATTAAATGTAATTAATCCCATTGTTATTATATCTAATGAGATGTTAAATTATTACATTATTATGATAACATGATATACTAATATATCTTAATATGATATATAAATATTAAGACGTTATTACAACGATAATCGTTACATATAGATATCGTTTTGAATTTCTTAGGTTAGTAGTCTTGTTTTATGTATAAGGTTCATTATTAATATACATAATAAGATACTTACTTATCATTTCATCATGTTAAACATATATATATGTTCATATATATAATATCATGTCATATACAAGTTATAACGTTCGTGAATCATCGGACAAACTGGGTGGTCAAATGTTAACACAAAATCCGTTTCAATTAATCAAGTCTTAACAAGTTTGATTGCTTAACATGTTGGAAACATTTAATCATGTAAATATAGTTTTCATTTAATATATAATCATGGAAAAGTTCGGGTCACTACATGATCCTGATAATTTTAGCACAATCCGAAACCAAAGGTTATGCACCGCCAAATGTTACCCCATCTGGCAGCGCATATTAATGATTTAAAAAGCGTGTTTAATAAACTGACATATATTCAAAATTATATGAGGTCTACACGATTACATTGTGAGTGAAATAATAGGCCTTAAACCAAAATATACCATGCTAAGTCATGTATAAACAAAAGTAATACTACGAAATATATTTAAAACATTCAAAAAAAGATTATTAATGAGTAAAATGTCTTTTTTCGGCATCCTGACGACCTCGAATGCAAATAAAATTGACGAGAGTCTTGATGTTAGGGTCGTTTCATGGTGATCTTGAGAATTTTAACACAACCTTAAACCAAAGATAATGCTCCGCCAAATGGTACTCCATTTGGCGGCGCATATTATTGATATAAAAAACCTGTTTAATGAAGTGACATTAGATTCAAAATTATATGCGTTATACATAATTACATTTTGAGTGAATTAATAAGCCTTAAAACAATATGTATCATGCTAAGTCATCCATACAAAAAGAAATGATGTGATAAAATTTGAAACGGTCAAAAGAGCGTCTAAAATTAAATAAAAAAGGCAATTTTTAAAGACTTTCGAGGCCTCGTTTTGAAAAATGTTTAGGACAAACCGCCCACGGCAGTTTGCCAACGGATAGATCTCGAAAAAATACACTATTTAAAAAAACAATGACTAAATCAGATCTACGAGTCAAAAGATACGATAGATCTAACATTTTGGCCAAAGACAAAAAACACCACGCACCATGAACCGTCGGTGGGGTTTTGTACGTGGTGTGTTCAGAGAGTCTTGCTCGTTGGGCCATTTTAGGGTGATCCTGAGAATTTCAGCACAATCTGAAATCAAAGGTTATGCGCCTCCAAATGTTACTCCATCTGGCTGCGCATATTAATGATTTAAAAAGAATGTTTATTGAAGTGACATTAGACTCAAAATTATATGAGTTATACATAATTACATTGTGAGTAAAATAATAGGCCTTAAAACTATATATACCACGCTAAGTCATGTATAGACAAAAGTAATAATACGATATATATTGAAAACGTCCAAAAAAGATTAATAATGAGTAAAATGTCTTTTTCTGCATCTTGACGACCTCGAATAGCAATAAACTTACCGAGTGTCTTGGTGTTAGGGTCATTTTAGGATGATTTTGAGAATTTCAAAACAATCTGAAACCAAAGGTTATGCGCCGCCAAATGGTACTCCATTTGGCGGCGCATATTAATGATATAAAAAAGAGTGTTTAATGAAATGACTTTAAATTAAAAATTATAAGCGTTATACATAATTACATTGTGAGTGAAATAATAGGCCTTAAAACAATATGTACCATGCTAATTCATGCATACAAAAAGAAATAATATGATAGAAATTCAAAACGGTCAAAAGAGCGTCTAAAATTAAACAAAAAATGGGCAAAACTGAAGGCTTTCGAGGCCTCGTTTCAAAAAATATTTGGGACAAACCGCCTACGTTAGTTTGCCAACGGATAGATAAAAAAATACACGATTTAAAAAAAATGGTGATTAAATCGGAGGTACGAGTTAAAAGATACGCTAGATCTAACATTTTGGCCAAAGACAAAAGACACCAAAAACCATGAACCATCGGTGGTATTTGGTGCGTGTTGTGAATTTACGAGGAAAGATGTCTTTTTCGAAATCTAGACGACCTGAAATGGCAAGAACGATCGGAGAGTCTTGCTCGTTGGGCCGTTTTAGGGTAATCTTGAGGATTTCAGCACAATCTGAAACCAAGGTTATGCGCCGCCAAATGTTACTCCATTTGGTGGCGCATATTAATGATTTAAAAAACGTGTTTAATAAAGTGACATTATACTCAAAACTATATGAGTTATACATAATTACATTGTGAGTGTAATAATAGGCCTTAAACCTATATACAATGCCAAGTCATGTATACACAAAAGTATAATACGAAATATATTTAAAACGTTCAAAAAAACATTAATAATGAGTAAAATGTCTTTTTGGGCATCCTGATGACCTCGAATGGCAATAAAATTTATGAGAGTCTTGATGTTAGGGTCGTTTTAGGGTGATCTTGAGAATTTCTACACAATCTGAAAACAAAGATTATGTGGCGCCAAATGGTACTCCGTTTGGTGGCACATATTATTGATATAAAAAGCAATGATTTGACATTAGATTCAAAATGGTATGTGTTATACATAATTACATTGTGAGTGAAATAATAGGCCTTAAAACAATATGTACCATGCTAAGTCATGCATACAAAAAAAATAAAAATATGATAAAAATTCAAAACTGTCAAAAGAGAGTCTAAAATTAAATAAAAAAGGCAAAATTAAAGGCTTTCGAGGTGTCGTTTCGAAAAATATTTGGGACAAACCGCCTATAGCAGTTTGCCAACGGATAGATCTCAAAAAAATAGACGATTAAAAAAACGTTGACTAAATCAGAGCTACGAGTCAAAAGATACGATAGATCTAACATTTTGGCCAAAGAGAAAAAAACCAAGCACTATGAACCGTCGGTGGTGTTTGGTGCGTGGTGTGAATTTGCGAGGAAAGATGTCTTTTTTGAAATCTAGACGACTTGAAATAGCAAGCATGTTCAGAGAGTCTTGCTCGTTGGGTCGTTTAAGGGTGATCCTGAGAATTTCAGCACAATCTGAAGCCAAAGCTTATGCGCCGCCAAATGTTACTCCATCTGGCGGCGCATATTAATGATTTAAAAAGAATGTTTATTGAAGTGACATTTTGCTTAAAATTATATGAGTTATACATAATTACATTGTGAGTGAAATAATAGGCCTTAAAACTATATATACCATGCTAAGTCATGTATACACAAAAGTAATAATACGATATATATTGAAAACGTTCAAAAAAAAATTAATAATGAGTAAAATGTCTTTTTTCTGCATCCTGACGACCTCGAATAGCAACAAACTATCTGAGAGTCTTGATGTTAGGGTCGTTTTAGGGTGATCTTGAGAATTTCAACACAATCTGAAACCAAAGGTTTTGCGCCGCCAAATGGTACTCCATTTGGCGGCGCATAATATTGATATAGAAAGCGTGTTTAATGAAGTGACATTACATTGTGAGTGAAATAATAAGCCTTAAAACAATATGTACCATGCTAAGTCATGCATACAAAAAGAAATAATATGATATAAATTCAAAACGGTCAAAAGAGCGTCTAAAATTAAACTAAAAAAGGCAAAAGGAAGGCTTTCGAGGCCTCGTTTCGAAAAATATTTGGGACAAACCGCCTACGATAGTTTGCCAGGGGATAAATCTCAAAAAAATACACGATTTCAGAAAAAAATGATGACTAAATCGGAGCTACGATTTAAAAGATACGATAGATCTAACATTTTGTCCAAAGACATAAAACACCAAAATCCATTAACCGTCAGTGGTGTTTGGTGTGCGGTGTAAATTTGCTAGGAAAGATGTCTTTTTCGAAATCTAGACGACCTGAAATGGCAAGCACGTTCAGAGAGTCTTGCTCGTTACGCCGTTTTAGGGTGATCCTGAGGATTTCAGCACAATCTGAAAGCAAAGGTTATGCGCCGCCAAATGTTACTCCATCTGGCGGCGCATATTAATGATTTAAAAAGCGTGTTTAATAAAGTGAGATTATACTTAAAACTATATGAGTTATACATAATTACATTGTGAGTGAAATAAAAGGCCTTAAACCTATATATACCATGCTAAGTCATGTATACACAAAAGTAAAATACGAAATATATTTAAAACGTTCAAAAAAATATTAATAATGAGTAAAATGTCTTTTTTGGCATCCTGACGACCTCGAATGGCAATAAAATTTATGAGAGTCTTCATGTTACGGTCGTTTTAGTGTCATCTTGAGAATTTCAACACAATCTGAAAACAAAGATTATGCATCGCCAAATGGTTCTCATTTTGGCAGCGCATATTATTGATATAAAAAGCGTGTTTAATGAATTGACATTAGATTTAAAATTATATGCGTTATACATAATTACATTTGTGAGTGAAATAATAAGCCTTAAAATAATATGTACCATTCTAAGTCATGCATATAAAAAGAAATAATATGATAAAAATTCAAAATGGTCAAAAGAGCGTCTAAAATTAAATAAAAAAAGGCAAAATTGAAGACTTTTGAGGCCTCGTTTTGAAAAATATTTAGGAAAAACCGCCTACAACAGTTTGCCAACGGATAAATCTCAAAAAAATACACGATTTAAAAAAAACGGTGACTAAATCAGAGCTACGAGTCAAAAGATACGATAGATCTAACATTTTGTCCAAAAACAAAAAACACCAAGCACCATGAACAGTCGGTGGTGTTTAGTGCCTTGTGTGAATTTGCGAGGAAAGATGTGTTTTTCGGAATCTAGACGACCTGAAATGGCAAGCATGTTCAGATAGTCTTGCTCGTTGGGCCATTTTAAGGCAATCCTGAGAATTTCAGCACAATCTGAAACCAAATGTTTATTGAAGTGACATTAGACTCAAAATTATATGAGTTATACATAATTACATTGTGAGTGAAATAATAGGCCTTAAAACTATATATACCATGCTAAGTCATGTATACATAAAGGTAATAATACGATATATATTGAAAATGTTCAAAAAAGAATAATTAATGAGTAAAATGTCTTTTTTCAGCATCATGACGACCTTGAATAGCAATGAACTTTTCGAGAGTCTTGATGTTAGGGTCGTTTTAGGGTGATCTAGAGAATTTCAATACAATCTGAAACCAAAGGTTATGCGCCGCCAAATGTTACTCCATTTGGCGGCGCATATTATTGATATAAAAAGCGTGTTTAATGAAGTGGCATTAGATTAAAAATTATAAGCATTATACATAATTACATTGTGAGTGAAATAATAGGCCATTAAACAATATGCACCATGCTAAGTCAGGCATACAAAAAGAAATAATATGATAGAAATTCAAAACGGTCAAAAGAGCGTTTAAAATTAAACAAAAAAAGGCAAAATTGAAGGCTTTCGAGGCCTCGTTTCAAAAAATATTTGGGACAAACTGCCTATGGAAGTTTGCCAACAGATAGTTCTCGAAAAATACACGATTTAAACAACGGTGACTAAATCGGAGCTACGAGTTAAAAGATACGATAGATCTAACATTTTGGCCAAAGACAAAAAACACCAAAAACCATGAACCGTCGGTGGTGTTTGGTGCGTGGTGTGAATTTGCAAGTAAAGATGTCTTTTTCGAAATCCAGACGACCTAAAATGGCAAGCACGTTCAGAGAGTCTTGCTCGTTGGGCCATTTTAGGGTGATCCTGAGGATTTAAGCACAATCTGAAACCAAAGGTTATGCGCCACCAAATGTTACTCCATCTGGTGGCGCATATTAATGATTCAAAAAGGGTGTTTAATAAAGTGACATGATAGGTCAAATCATGGTGAGATTAGAAGATGTGATGAGTTAGAGTGAGACTCGGTAAGTGAAGAACAGATTCGGTATTAGAGAGAATCGGTAAAATTACATTCCACAGCTTCTAGAACTCAGTTACAATGCAATGGCAATCTAATTAGGACTACTTTGGTTCCTTATATAGTCCTCTTCTAAGGAACCTTCATTTAGGCTTATTTCACATTAACACTATACATACTTCGGGGTCCTAACAATCTCCCCCTTAGTGTGAAATGTGAAAATTACAATGTAATCCTATCAGAATTATCTAAAGGAACTTTGTTCCTCTAACATGAATTTTGGATTTGAATCCTTTGAGACTCTCATATCTTCTTATGTTCACTCTTGTTTTGAGACGACTCTTCAATCTTGTGAGAATGTATTTGACAATCTCATTATCTTCTGATGAATAGCATTTATTGATCAGTCTCCATCTCAAGTATTTGAAAGCATACATCAACGTTCCGTCTGAGTATCTTTTGAAGTCTGAAACTCTTATGAAGACCTTTTTGTAGTGAGAATTGACAAACACAAACCCATATGGACATTCACTTACTTCAAGTAAAGACATATATCTTAGCTCTTCAATCACTTGATTAGGTGGTTTGATTTCAAGCTTTTTGTGTCCAGATTCTAACTCCATCTGAAAGTTGTAAACAGACATCCATCTCATTGAGTCAAGAATAAATCTGTAGACCGTTTTCATTGCAGTAACATGATAAATTGTCGTAGATTCATTCAGGTCTATCGAGTAATTGTAGATGTAGATAATGTCGTCCATCTTTAATCTGTCAAAATCCGCTTTCGAGAACTGATAGTCCTTATCATCCATTCTTGTCACATAAAACAATGGCATCTTCACTCCATCCTTGTTAATCATCAAAATCTTATTAATGCCTTTGATTTCTGAATTCCGATGTTCTTGAAGTTACTCTTCATTCTTCAATTTAAATTTGTTGCGAACACTCAGATAAGCTTTGAGATATTTCGGTTTCTTATGATATTTCCATGCACCAAGAACACTCATTGAGGCTGCAAGGACGAGATCAGAATCACCATAAATTTTGTATGCTTATTGTTCAATGAATGGTGAATGAAGAATCAACTTCTCGTCATCCTCATCGAGTTGATAGTCAGCATCACGATCAAGGACAATTTCTGCAGTTTGAAATGGAACATTAGGATCAGGAGGAGTTGTAGTGTCTACTTCACCATTTGAGAAAATCTCTTTCTCAAAGTGTATCCCAAATTCATCGATTGGAGATGTCATGTTAACGAATTGATGTTCATTTGTGATGACCCGGGAATTTTCGACCAAATTTAAACTTAATCTTTATATGTTTCCGATACGATAAGAAAATTATGTAAAGTGAGTCTCAAAATTTTTGGAATAAGATTATATGAATTCATTTGACCTTTGACTATTTCCGACGATTCACGAATAATTATTTGTATATAAATACGTATATTTATATGAATGTAAAAATACAAATATAAGTATATATAATAATCTGAAATTATCGAACACAGTTAAATCATCTGAATTGAAAATATGAAATAAAATACAAAATAATTAGGTTGTAATTTAAAATGAATCTATATAAAAATAAATATGATATCTATGTATAATTATTTTATATATTATATAGTGTATGAATATCCAATTAATACTTGGTAAACTTTACATAAACAATAAATTGTAACAGTAATATATTAAAAGAAATTACAAGTTAGTATTCAATATTATGATTATTACTTTCATTGTGAGTAAAAATAAGTATTAATATTAATATCAATATTATTAATATTACTATATAACATATATATATATATATAATTGATGCATTAAATTGTTTTTGTTATCATTATTAGTACCATTGTTATTAGTAAAATTATAATATTAATTGTTATGATTTCTAAAAAGTATTATCATTAACATGATTACTAAAATTATCATTTTGTTTAAAGTTATTATTATCATTATTCTTATTAGTATTGTTAGGATATTTATATTATTAGTTATATTATTATTGTTATTATTTTCATTATTATTATTAATGTTAATTAATATCAAATATCAATGTTGGTATTATAAAAACTAATATAAGATATATATTCAGATGTATGAAAAAGTAATAAAGGTGATACATTACTTATTATAATTATATTCATTAACAGAATTATTAATTATATGTACTTATTATAAATTATAAAATATAAATATATAATAACAGATATATTTATTTGGATTCTATTAAATAATCACTATCGTCCTTAATTATTAAAAATCAGAAAGAAATACCAGTTGGTTACCTGTATCAATCGAGCTTTTTTTTTTTATTTTGTTTGGACATCCTTTGATGATTCTTCTTGTCGATTTGTTACTCACAAATCCAAATGAATACAGCTAAAAGTCCCCATCTGCTTTTTACTCTTATTTATTTATTTAATTATTTATTTATTCTTTTTCTCTTCTGATTTAATCGAACCTGTCGACCCATAATTGTGGAGAAAATGATCAAAACTCAGTAACATAAATCAAGTCCTTCGTTCTCTCCACCCCTTATACCCATTACAGTTACCTATCAATTTAATTCAAACAGAAAGAAACAATTACACAGGTTCTGCATCTGCTAGCTCATTTTTTTTTATTTCTTCGAATTCCTAAAAATTTTAAAAATCTATAAATACAGTTTAGTTGGGAATCAAGAATATAAACTATCTGCAGAATATGAAACTTCAATTTTATCTATCAACTTTTAATTGTCGAGTCAAAGATAATCTTGAAAAAGTTAAAAGACTTGTTCTTGGCAAAAATTCGAGTTTAATTCAAAGTTTTGGATCTAATTGAGGTTACAGAAGGTTTGTACGTTTGATTTGAAAACATTTTCATGTAGGAAGTTTTACCTAAAACCTTCTTTACTTCAAAAATCATTTTTATTTTTTTTGGTACTCGACGAACAGCAAATATAGCTGTTTTCATTTTTTTTTATTTTTTTTATTGTTCTGATAATCAATTCGGATGGTTACATATACTCGCTGGTTTGTTTTCAATATCAAAAACAGGAAAGTGTAATATGAAGTTAATTTGGTGTAATTTCCAGTTGAATGAAATCGTGAGAGAGGAGAAGAAAAAGGGAAACAAGAATTACGAGATAGATAGATTTAGTTAGAACAAAAATCAGATAACGGGCAATAGCCCAGATGGTTTAGTAGGGTGACGGGTTTTCGAGAGGTCGGGGGTTCGAGCCTCGCTTGAGGCATTCTTTTTATATAAAGCTTATTTGAAGGTAGATTCCTTTTATTATGTTATATTTATTATTATTATTATTATGGTTATTATTATTAGTGGTTATAATTAAATTATTATCAATTGTGTTATTATTAATTCGATTGTATTTATTAGTGTTATTATTAATTTGATTGTATTTATTACTAGTAGTAATATAATTATTAGTATTATTATTAATTAACACTTATTATTATTAGTGTGATTATTACTACCAAATATTATTATTATTGTTACTAATATGGTTATTATTAGTTATTATTATTACTACTAGTATTATTATTAAGGATTATCATTATTTTCATTATCATCATTGAGATTATTAACATTATTGATAATATCCTTATTATCAACCTTTTTAGAAGTATCGTTATTATTATTTTTCACTAATATTATTATTATTATCATTTTTGTAATTATTAGTTTTACTGTTATTATTATTAACATAAGTATCAATTTTAACAAATTCGTTATTGTTATTAGTATTATCGATATTAAGAAAGTTACTATTATTAGTAAGTTATTATTATCGAAACTATCATTTTTGTTACAGACAAATAATTTTTACCAAAAATATACTTAATACATATATTGTAATTGTATTAATGGGTTATATACCTACATATCAAACATAATATCATTATTTATATAAATACTTATATATAACAAACTGATGATATTTTATATAATACTAACCTTATATATAGATGTATTAATATAATTAAATATATAGATATTAAACATTTTGAATATATACAAACTAAATAAGTATAATATATAATTTAAAGATATAATATATAAATTTGTTCGATTACAATTATACGTGTTAATATGTATACTTGATATAGGTTCGTGAATCCGAGGCCAACCCTGCATTGTTCAATATAGTCATATGTTTTTTTACTACAAAATACATTCGGTGAGTTTCATTATTCCCTTTTTAAATGCTTTTGCAATATATATTTTTGGGCTGAGAATACATGCGCAATCTTTTATAAATGTTTTACGAAATAGACACAAGTAATCGAAACTACATTATATGGTTGAATGATCGAAATCGAATATGCCCCCTTTTGTTAAGTCTGGTAACCTAAGAATTAGGGAACAGGCACCCTAATTGACGCGAACTCTAAAGGTAGATCTATCGGGCCCAACAAGCCCCATCCAAAGTATCGGATGCTTTAGTACTTCGAAATTTATATCATGTCCGAAGGAGGATCCCGGAATGATGGGGATATTCTTATATGCATATTGTGAATGTCGGTTACCAGGTGTTCAATCCATATGAATGATATTTTTGTCTCTATGCATGGGACGTATGATTATGAGAAATGGAAGTATGAAATCTTGTGGTCTATTAAAATTATGAAAATTCTTTATGATAAACTAATGAACTCACCAACCTTTTGGTTGACACTTTAAAGCATGTTTATTCTCAGGTACGAAAGAAATCTTCCGCTGTGCATTTGCTCATTTTATAGACAGTTTTTGGAGTCGATCTAAGTCAATTATATTTGGATATATTATGAAATGCTTTACATGCCTGTCAACTGTCAATGTAACGAAAGTTTGTCTTTTAAAAACGAATGCAATGTTTGTAAAATTTATCATATAGAGGTCAATTACCTCGCGATGTAATCAACTGTTGTGAATCGTTTGTAATCGATATGGACTTCGTCCGGATGGATTAGGACGGGTCTCTACAGTTGGTATCAGAGCGGTGGTCTTAGCGAACCAGGTCTTGCATTAGCGTGCCTAACTGATAGTCGTTAGGATGCATTAGTGAGTCTGGACTTCGACCGTGTCTGCATGTCAAAAGTTTTGCTTATCATTTTTATCGGAAAACATCTGCTTATCATCCTTAGGAAATTACCTACTCATTATTCTTAGTCTAGACATGTCTTACTGCCTCTGTTGCATAGACAGTGTATAGATAAATTCATATCTTAGCGTATCTATTATTGTTGCCTTTGCCTGACAGCTTTCGTAGATTCCTCTGTAACTTATGGGATTTCAGAATTATATATGCATATATAAATTATGTAATGCAGAGTACTAATCTACATCCTATAATCTATTTCTTATCGAAAAGTCCTTCATCTGATCGTACAAGATGAATCCCTCAACTAGTTCGAATTCCTCGGATTCCGACAGCTATTCCGATATGGAGTTTCACCTATCAGCGTCACCGGAATGAATCAACCAATCAGTCATCCCCAATTCATCTGATGAGTTCGTAGACGACTCAATCAATGGAGACGAGAAGAAGGCGATCTTTTTCACCAACCAAATTCACCTCTTGACGAAAAACCTGAAGCACCTATCGGCGAACCAATTTGAAACACCATTTTCACTCTCATTTCCCGAATATCTCGCCATGAACATATCATATCTCATATTCTAAACTTTATTCATTCGCTGTTCCAACCGCCAATCATCCCGGATTAATCAAAGAAGTCAACGAGCTTCGCGCCTGAGTTGTAGCCTTGAAAAATATGGTGCAAAATGTACCAACTTCAGCAACATCATCAACATCAACGGTATCACCAACAACAACATCCGCATCCCAAGACTCAATTTCACAATCTGCCCTACGAACACTAACATCATACGCACCATAGATAACAAGGAGTACCAACAGCATTGAACGATGAAGTATTGATCCATAACTTTATTAATATTCTGCGAAGAATATGTGGATCCTAATAGTTTTAGAGATTACTTATTCTAGCTCAAATCGAAAATTAAATGAGTTTAATATTATATTGACTCATTAAATCCATAATTACATCTGAAGAAAATATATATGTATATATACTTTCATAAAGATTGTGATTAAAATTTCTCTTGTACAAACTGTTAATGGTGAAAATATTTTAACGGGTAGGTAATACCCGAGGAATATTTAAATCTCACGTTAATAAGTTATACTGTATATTCTTCAATTCAAATTCAGCAGTCATTAACAACACTGCTCAAATTCACACATATACGTATCCGTTCACCAAAGAGCAACTATTTTCATCCAAGTTCAATTTCATATTTGGATTTTGACCTATCAGAATCCAACAAGTGGCATAATGAAGAAAACATTTGACAAAATAAAATTTGTTAGAAACAAACAAATTAACTATGAGAAATTTTGTTAAGAATCCACGCTAACAAAATCCTAGCTAACTGTTAATTCCGTATTACATCTTATTTATCGCAATTTAATTATCGCAATTTATTTATCGCAATTTATATTCTCGCAATTTTATTTATCGTTATTTAATTTCTGTTATTTACTTTACGCATTTTATTTATCGTCATTTAAGTTCTGTATTTATTTTACGCACTTTAAATATCGGGACACGTATACAAGGTTTTGACATATCATATCGACGCATTTATATATATTATTTGGAATAACCATAGACACTCTATATGCAGTAATGACCGAGTTCTCTATACAGGGTTGAGGTTGATTCTACAATAATATATATAATTTGAGTTGTGATCGAGTCTGAGACGTATACGGGTTACGACACGTATTAATTAATTCGAATATTGTATATTAAACTATATATGAATTATTGGACTGTTACTGTGGACTATCGACCGTGGACTAATAACAGTGGACAATTAAAATGAATTAAAATATTGATTATAACCTATGAAACTAAACATTCTTCAAGTTTGCCACGTGAATTCATCTTAAACTTCATTTGTATCTTGACGATTACAATCTGCGTTCAAACCTTTCATGATTCTTGAAAACACCTCAATCGATAGGATAAATCAACCGCACATCACTAACGGAAGGAAAGATTTATGCATATAGTTATGCACCTGAGAAACTCTCGGCAACTGAGTAAAAGTTAACATGTAGCCTCGTCAGATCATTTGACATTTATTAGCAAAAATAACTTTGCGATTTTTTTAAAAGTAGCCAATTTTGTCACAGCTCCAGCAAGTCAACTTCGACTTTTCATTCGATATAGCCTTACTATAATCCTGATATATACAATTACCCTTTTGATACCGGAGAATTCTTTTATATTCCACCATATTACCAGCAGACGTACCAGAAACCTCGTTGCTTTTTGGCTTAAATCTCTCTGATAAGACATTATATTTATTCATTGAAACCCTATCATATACTCATCCGCATCTTATAATGAGAACTGCCATAACAATTACCAGGAATCAGCAATCAGTACTTTGAAAACTCACAGCATATCTACATCAACAATTATAGGTATGACATTTATCTCTTAGAATTATGATCTCTCATTCTGAAATTCCGAAAAGCACTCAGTCACAAATCAATACTCTGAATGTTGAAAAAGCTGAACAAAGCAGCAGAAACTGTAGATAACCGTAAACGATCATAATCATCGAAGGTTTGATGATAAAGATTAGTATGTTGGAAAAGCTCAGAAAAGTTGGAACTGGAAAGCGGATTGAGCTAACCATAAAGGAAACCAAGGAGAAATACAAGTAACATACCCTAAATTCATAGAACCCAGGTAATTCTGGATCCGATGAAACCTTCAACGAACATCTTGCTCTGCACTCATGTTAAAATCTTGCGGAAAACCTTTCTTCATCAACCATCGAACTTAGAAATTCCAAAATATCATCATCAATATCTTCGATATTTCTGAGGATATTTTCATAAATATTCTCGTCCGAAATTATATACCTCTTCGTGCTTCTTGTGTATCATTATATTGGAAACATTCAATAGAGAATTTAGTACCGAAAAGTAGATTATGCAAAACTATGAAGAAAGCCGTGAACAAATCACAAAGAATAAGTTTGACTTCAAAGAATTCAAATGTTTCAATGTCTGCTAAAGTCTTTAGTGAATATCTTGCTCCTTACTCTAAACCCTTGCAGACAATAGTTTCTATCATTCTCTGATCTTAGATAATCCGAGATATTATCGTATCTTTCATTATAAATATCCTCCATATTTCTGGAGATATTTTTATAATTATTCTTATCTAAAATCATTAATCTCTTCGTGCTATCAGTATTACATCATATATAAACTGTTAGTTTTTATATTCTGCAAACTTTCGAGCTTAAAATATGAATTTTATTGAAGTAATGTTGGGAACTGAAGCATGAGTTAGTATAATATAATGACACTTGATCAACGTGATTATATTACAGTAAGTCATGCTGAGTTTCTAATGGGACGTGATGATTCACAGATCATAAAGTCATCATGTGCCATGTTACATAACTCTTTCATTCTGCTTAACTTCTGAACATATCAAGAAAGTATATTCTTGATAGTTCTATTCTCTGTGATACTGGTAATTTGACAAAACAAATCGTGCTAATACATTCTTTCTTATTCAGAACACGATGTTTATCCGAAATTCCATACTTACGAATTCTGGACCATTGCTCGCTTTACTAGAGGTCGAGAGGATGATAAAAAGGCAAAGAGATCCAAAATATAAGAGAAAAATATAAAGCCCAATAACAACACGGAGGTTACAAACCATGGATATTAATACGAATAGCAATATAAAGACACGGTATAAATAAGAATAGTATCACCCCAAGGTAATAGTAGAAGTAAATAGATTCTTCTGGTGGAAGATTGAAAAGAAGGATGACAGAAATGATAATTAGAAAAATATCAAGGATTAGAACTGGATCAAGCATTTTCAAAATCTTTTGGATGTATGAACTAAGAAAGAAAGTATAGGAATGGTGAGGATAATGGAACGGAAGAGCTTAATTTATAATGGAAATAGCAGACAGAGTAATCGAGGCAGATCACCGTATTTAATTATAGAGATCTTAATTTCATTGTTCGCCGAAGAATCAAATCTTTTAGATTTCGAAAATTTTCTTTAAATCCTTTGAATTCTGGAAATCAACCGTGACTACATCACCAGACAAGACGAATCTGCACTTATTTATTTCACCCTTTTGTGATAGCTTCATTCGTACTCTTCGAATAATCGAATAGTTTTATCCATATTACTCAATAATGATAAAACTCTATTTATCAACTCATATTCGTCAAGAAAACATTTTTATTGTTAACCATGACCACCTCACTCAAATTTCGGGACGAAATTTCTTTAACGGGTAGGTACTGTGATGACCCGGGAATTTTCGACCAAATTTAAACTTAATCTTTATATGTTTCCGATACGATAAGCAAATTATGTAAAGTGAGTCTCAAAATTTTTGGAATAAGATTATATGAATTCATTTGACCTTTGACTATTTCCGACGATTCACGAATAATTATTTGTATATAAATACGTATATTTATATGAATGTACAAATACAAATATAAGTATATATAATAATCTGAAGTTATCGAACACAGTTAAATCATCTGAATTGAAAATATGAAATAAAATACAAAATAATTAGGTTGTAATTTAAAATGAATCTATATAAAAATAAATATGATATCTATGTATAATTATTTTATATATTATATAGTGTATGAATATCCAATTAATACTTGGTAAACATTACATAATCAATAAATTGTAACAGTAATATATTAAAAGAAATTACAAGTTAGTATTCAATATTATGATTATTACTTTCATTGTGAGTAAAAATAAGTATTAATATTAATATTAATATCAATATTATTAATATTACTATATAACATATATATATATATATATATATATATATATATATATATATATATATATATATATATATATATATATATATATATATATATATAATTGATGCATTAAATTGTTTTTGTTATCATTATTAGTACCATTGTTATTAGTAAAATTATAATATTAATTGTTATGATTTGTAAAAAGTATTATCATTAACATGATTACTAAAATTATCATTTTGTTTAAAGTTATTATTATCATTATTCTTATTAGTATTATTAGGATATTTATATTATTAGTTATATTATTATTGTTATTATTTTCATTATTATTATTAATGTTAATTAATATCAAATATCAATGTTGGTATTATAAAAACTAATATAAGATATATATTCAGATGTATGAAAAAGTAATAAAGGTAATACATTACTTATTATAATTATATTCATTAACAGAATTATTAATTATATGTACTTATTATAAATTATAAAATATAAATATATAATAACAGATATATTTATTTGGATTCTATTAAATAATCACTATCGTCCTTAATTATTAAAAATCAGAAAGAAATACCAGTTGGTTACCTGTATCAATCGAGCTTTTTTTTTATTTTGTTTGGACATCCTTTGATGATTCTTCTTGTCGATTTGTTACTCACAAATCCAAATGAATACAGCTAAAAGTCCCCATCTGCTTTTTACTCTTATTTATTTATTTATTTATTTATTCTTTTTCTCTTCTGATTTAATCGAACCTGTCGACCCATAATTGTGGAGAAAATGATCAAAACTCAGTAACATAAATCAAGTCCTTCGTTCTCTCCACCCCTTATACCCATTACAGTTACCTATCAATTTAATTCAAACAGAAAGAAACGATTACACAGGTTCTACATCTGCTCGCTCATTTTTTTTTATTTCTTCGAATTCCTAAAAATTTTAAAAATCTATAAATACAGTTTAGTTGGGAATCAAGAATATAAACTATCTGCAGAATATGAAACTTCAATTTTATCTATCAACTTTTAATTGTCGAGTCAAAGATAATCTTGAAAAAGTCAAAAGACTTGTTCTTGGCAAAAATTCGAGTTTAATTCAAAGTTTTGGATCTAATTGAGGTTACAGAAGGTTTGTATGTTTGATTTGAAAACATTTTCATGTAGGAAGTTTTACCTAAAACCTTCTTTACTTCAAAAATCATTTTTATTTTTTTGGTACTCGACGAACAGCAAATATAGCTGTTTTCATTTTTTTTTATTTTATTTATTGTTCTGATAATCAATTCGGATGGTTACATATACTCGCTGGTTTGTTTTCAATATCAAAAACAGGAAAGTGTAATATGAAGTTAATTTGGTGTAATTTCCAGTTGAATGAAATCGTGAGAGAGGAGAAGAAAAAGGGAAACAAGAATTACGAGATAGATAGATTTATTTAGAACAAAAATCAGATAACGGGCAATAGCCCAGATGGTTTAGTAGGGTGACGGGTTTTCGAGAGGTCGGGGGTTCGAGCCTCGCTTGAGGCATTCTTTTTATATAAAGCTTATTTGAAGGTAGATTCCTTTTATTATGTTATATTTATTATTATTATTATTATTATTATGGTTATTATTATTAGTGGTTATAATTAAATTATTATCAATTGTGTTATTATTAATTCGAGTGTATTTATTAGTGTTATTATTAATTTGATTCTATTTATTACTAGTAGTAATATAATTATTAGTATTATTATTAATTAACACTTATTATTATTAGTGTGATTATTACTACTAAATATTATTATTATTGTTACTAATATGGTTATTATTAGTTATTATTATTACTACTAGTATTATTATTAAGGATTATCATTATTTTCATTATCATCATTGAGATTATTAACATTATTGATAATATCATTATTATCAACCTTTTTAGAAGTATCGTTATTATTATTTTTCACTAATATTATTATTATTATCATTTTTGTAATTATTAGTTTTACTGTTATTATTATTAACCTAAGTATCAATTTTAACAAATTCGTTATTGTTATTAGTATTATCGATATTAAGAAAGTTACTATTATTAGTAAGTTATTATTATCGAAACTATCATTTTTGTTACAGACAAATAATTTTTACCAAAAATATACTTAATACATATATTGTAATTGTATTAATGGGTTATATACCTACATATCAAACATAATATCATTATTTATATAAATACTTATATATAACAAACTGATGATATTTTATATAATACTAACCTTATATATAGATGTATTAATATAATTAAATATATAGATATTAAACATTTTGAATATATACAAACTAAATAAGTATAATATATAATTTACAGATATAATATATAAATTTGTTCGATTACAATTATACGTGTTAATATGTATACTTGATATAGGTTCGTGAATCCGAGGCCAACCCTGCATTGTTCAATATAGTCATATGTATTTTTACTACAAAATACATTCGGTGAGTTTCATTATTCCCTTTTTAAATGCTTTTGCAATATATATTTTTGGGCTGAGAATACATGCGCAATCTTTTATAAATGTTTTACGAAATAGACACAAGTAATCGAAACTACATTATATGGTTGAATGATCGAAATCGAATATGCCCCTTTTTATTAAGTCTGGTAATCTAAGAATTAGGGAACAGACACCCTAATTGACGCGAACTCTAAAGGTAGATCTATCGGGCCCAACAAGCCCCATCCAAAGTATCGGATGCTTTAGTACTTCGAAATTTATATCATGTCCGAAGGAGGATCCCGGAATGATGGGGATATTCTTATATGCATATTGTGAATGTCGGTTACCAGGTGTTCAATCCATATGAATGATATTTTTGTCTCTATGCATGGGACGTATGATTATGAGAAATGGAAGTATGAAATCTTGTGGTCTATTAAAATTATGAAAATTCTTTATGATAAACTAATGAACTCACCAACCTTTTGGTTGACACTTTAAAGCATGTTTATTCTCAGGTACGAAAGAAATCTTCCGCTGTGCATTTGCTCATTTTAAAGACAGTTTTTGGAGTCGATCTAAGTCAATTATATTTGGATATATTATGAAATGCTTTACATGCCTGTCAACTGTCGATGTAACGAAAGTTTGTCTTTTAAAAACGAATGCAATGTTTGTAAAATTTATCATATAGAGGTCAATTACCTCGTGATGTAATCAACTGTTGTGAATCGTTTGTAATCGATATGGACTTCGTCCGGATGGATTAGGACGGGTCTCTACATCATTAAACTCATTAGCAACACTAGATCCCCTCAAAATATTTTCAATGTTATCAAAATTTCGATTGTCCTCTGGAGCTGACTTGTCCTCTGTTTGTTCTGCTGAATCTATAATCATTAACGTCCCTGAGTCACCCTCTCTCTGAACTTCCAATTCATCTAGAAAACTTTCACATTGAATCTCCTCAATTTCATCACTTTCAGAATCAGATATTTCAACTACATCATGATCCCAATGTTGACTAGATGAACCAGCTTCATAAGTTGATCGTTGAAAACCACGGGACCCATAACCATGTTTATTCTCCCCCTCATAAAGATTATCGGGATCGAAATCATCATGGTCAGGCATATGAATTGGTCCAGGTGACTTACATGGAGATATAGGATACACTACTCTTGTTTGCTTAAGATAAATCATCAGAGTATCGCGAACTTCATCAAGATCAGTTCGTTTAGCAAAATCAGCAAGATATAGCTCCTCCACCTTATTGTCAGAGAGATATTTGAATTCATATCTGTTTGAAATCCGAGAAGGTGACCCAGTTGGTGAAACAACGGTGTAACCATGAATAGCATCAACATCAGCAGCAATTGTTGAAGGTGATGTCAGTGAAATTGTTTGAGTTTCCGTGAGGGCTGGTAAGGATAAGTGTGTGGTATTATTCTTATATGTAGGGCCGTACATACTACTAGTCAGATTCATGATATCCTCTTCTGATGGAGGTTGGACAACAACCGGAGTTATCGCCGGTGAAGATTCTTTCGAATCACCCGCCTTCATGACTTTAGTCTCATGGGACTCTGAAAGAGTAGCAGAACTACCCTTCGGTTTAGCTCTCGCAGAGATATTGCTATCTCCGACTCCTGAAGTCATTAATGTACCATGAGGTGGCACATTTCTTTCAGTTAAGGACTCATCCCCCAGATCCTGAGATTCAGAATCCGGAAGAGAAGTGGTTTGAACCAATGGATCAATTTCTTGAACCAAAGGAACAGTCTGCTGGAAGTCTGAAAAATATCCCGAAGGATTGTCAGGTTGATTCGTTTCCATGGGACACGACAGATATCCCTCATCAAGATAAGCCAGACCTCCAGACCCTGTTGTACGTTGAGGCACAAGAGGATTTCCTGCCGATACGCAGGGTGCCTTTTCAAGATTTTTTGGCTCCCCTTCGACTGTTCTGGACTTCAATTATTGAGTTTCCTCAATCGATTGAGTCAACGCAGACTTTACTTGTCATACCCCGTCCTAATCCATCTGGACGAAGTCACCAACATCTGGTTCCATTGCAATGATCGACTCCAAATAATGTCTTTAAAATGAGCAAATGCACAGCGGAAGATTTCTTTCATACCTGAGAGTAAACATGCTTAAAAGTGTCAACTAAAAGGTTGGTGAGTTCATTAGTTTATCATAAAACAATCAAATTCATTCTTTTGATAGACCACAAGATTTAAATGTCGCATGGTACAAATGGGCCCGAATCCTATACCCATCTGTAATGTACATGAGATATTTTTTAAATGCAGTACACCTTTCTCGTGCACGAAATTCTTTTTCATAAATCTTAGTAACCGTACACATATCTCGTGCACAAAAACTAATACACATAACCTGTGTATAAAAATCATTCTCTCGATACATAACATTCATATCAATTGGTGGCAATTATCATGTCCACATAATTCAACGGTGGCAATTATCATGTCCACATAATTCAACGGTGGCAATTATCATGTCCACATAATTCAATAATAATCCGCAGAACTTCTATCTGCATAATAATTCATTCGAGGAATGTTTTTCTTGTGTCTATCTCATCAAACATTTATAAAAGCATTTCATGTATTCGCAGTTCAAAATATATTTCAAAAGCATTTAATAAAGCAGTTGTAAAAATAGTGCATGTATTCTCAGTCCCAAAAATGGAAAGAGTAAAAGGGAGCAAATGAACTCACGCATATAAATATTGTAAAACAGTTAATAAAGTATTTGCATGTATTCTCAGCCCAAAAACGTAAAGAGTAAAAAGGGAGCAAATGAACTCACGATATGATATTTTGTAGTAAAAATATGCATACGACAGAACTGAACAATGCAAGGTTGACCTCGGATTCACGAACCTATATCATTTATATATATTAATGCATATAATCGTAATTGAACAATTTCAATTAGTATAACTTGTTTTATGTAGTATATATATTTAATTTGTGTATATACATTTATAATTACTAATATTTATATATTTGGTTAGTATTATATTAAAAATACTTAATTGGTTATATATAAATTTTTATATAAAAATGTTAATATGATTAATACATACTTATATGTAATATTACTAAGAGTATATTTCTATATACGAAAATGTTTATTTGGTAACATAATATCAATAATAGTAATAAAAGTTGTATTTACTTATAATGATAATAATACAACTACTTATGATAATAATAAAAATAATAATGATATTCTTAATAAAAATGATTCTATTAATAATACTATAGTTGTTAAAATAATAATAATGATACTATTAGTAAAAATGATAATAAAGATAATAATACTTAATACTTAATAATAATAATAATAATAATAAATGGTACTTAACACTTGTAATAATAATAATAATAGTTATAATACTAATACTAATAACAATAACAATTATAATAATAATAATAATAATAATAATAATAATAATAATAATAATAATAATAATAATAATAATAATAATAATAATAATAATAATAATAATAATAATACTTTTACTAAATGATGTTTATAAGAATGATATTTTTTAACAATAATGATAACAGCAATAATATCAATGATGTTAATAATAATAATAATTGTAATAATAATAATAATACTAGTAAACATAATAATAACTAATAATAATAATGATAGCAATAAAATAAAAGTGTATACCCTCTCCAAGCTCTTTCTAAAAAGAAATGCCCCAGGCGAGATTCGAACCCGCGACCTCTCGCTCACCCATAACATCCTTAGCCATTCCTCCATTTCAGTTTTTTTATGATTAATACCAGACTTCAATTCATTTAACTCGTTTATTCCTGCTTTAATCTGGCCCATGTTTACTTTGGGCCCAACAGAAAGATGAACTCGGCCCAAGTGAAAAATGAAACGTGTGGCCCAACAGAAAAATGACTGCGTGGCCCAAAAATATGAATGTATCAATTCGTTTTCTATTTCCTTATATTTGTTATCAATTTAACTTTACTGTCAACATTACCCATTATTAATTTCACTAGTCATCATCCTCATCCTTATTTCATCATTGTACTCATCGTGCTTTTAAAAAAAATATGGAAACGCAGTTGTAGTAAAACAAATGATATCATCGTTTTATCATCGCGTTATTTAACATCTCTATCACAGTTTAATCCTTGTCACTTCATTTATGTCCACTGTTCCTTATCTTCTTCATGTGGTCTGTTATCGAACAAGAAGTAGGAACGTCAAAGGTGGTGGTGGTAGTGATTAAATGGGTGGGGTGGCGGCTTCAACAGAAAAAGTAATTAGCAGCGTAGCAGCAGTTAGTTTATTCGTGTGGTGTTGTTGTGTCGTTCGAATAGATGCATAATCATAGTAATTAAAGGTGGGTTTCAATGGTGGTTTAAACAAAAATATCGAGCAGGTGGTTATTGGGTGTTGTGATGTTCATCGAGCAAGAAGGAAATCGAATAGTAAAAGTTGAAAGTGGTTTGTGGTGTTCTTGCTTCAACAGAAATGATAACGGTAGCAACAAGGAGTCGAACAAATTTGTGTTTTGTTGGGGTTGTTCACGATTAGAAAAACAGAAACGATAAGCAAACGGGTTGGCATGGTGGTCGTGTGGTTTGGTTTTCGAACAAACAGAAGGAAACAACAGGTGGTGTTTGTGTTCGAGTTTAACTCGAGCAGGAAGTGGTGATCGGGTTGTAGAGATTCGATGGTGAAGAAGAAGAAAAGCAAGATGATCTCACGTTTAGAAAGAAAAGAAGTAATTGAGTGTCTGTCTTATGCCATGTACGTATATGTATGTAGTAGTATCAAGTATGGTGGTGTTGTTGGGTCTTAGACAGAAACATAAACGAACCCCGTTTGATGGTGGTTGTCTTGGGTGATTGTGGAATACGAGTAACATAGGAGGTGATTAATGGGTGTAGTGGTAGTATATCTATATACTTATGTATATATATATATATATATATATATATATATATATATATATATATATATATATATATATATATATATCGAGTTAGATAATCGGTATATGGTGATCTTGTAAAAAAAAAACAGAAAAGAATTGATGGATTTGATGGTGGTAGGGAAATAAAAAAAATACAAAACAAAAGTGACAGTGAAGTTTAACAGAAAGTGGAAAAAAAATGGTGATTGGTGTCTTCAATATATCTATGTCGATATGTATATACAAATAGATAAAGAATAGATAAAGAAAGGAGAGATAGTGAGAGGTGAGTTGAAATCAAACACAGTGTAATCTACTTTATTCACGGATCCTTTTCTCTAGTGGGTTTTGTTGACAAAAACAAATGAAAAAGGAAGAAATTTGTGTGCGTAGTATGTAAGTATATGTATGTTATATACATATAATATGATTCAGTGGAGAATAAAGGACACAATCAAGTACAGTAACATCTATATAATAAGTAATCAAAACGTCTGTTAATATTAGCCATCATCTATTACGGACAGAATTTTGTACTCCGTTGATAATCAGTGACGGATAAAAGTGTTCAGAAAAATCTCATATTTTTAAATTAACTATATTTATTTATTTTGGTCATTATGATATAAAATTTGAGCATTAACTATTAAATAAAAATTACATTAATTATTCTCTCCCAACCCCAAGTAAAATATGAAAAGTTTTAAAATTCAACAAATGGTTCCTAAATATATCTTTAATAAGCCTAAAATTTATAGAACTCATTTTCGGATCACCGTTTATTTTAAAATAATATCAGTTTGAATTTAACTTTACTTAATATCAATCGGAACATCAATGAGTATTACAATTATTTAATATTTATTTTTAATATACCTTATTTTGTATATAGATATGTTTTAAATAATAATTATTATTTTTAAATAATTAATTTCTTACAATTACATCATAAATTATATTTCGAATCATATATATTTATTTAAATATATATATATATATATATATATATATATATATATATATATATATATATATATATATATATATATATATATATATATATATATATATATATATATATATATATATATATATATATATATATATATATATTTACAAATAATTGTTCGTGAATCATCGAAAATAGTCAAAGGATAATTTAAATATATGAACATAGTTTCCAAAATTTTCGAGACTCAACATTACAGACTTTGCTTATCGTGTCGGAATTATATAAAGATTAAGTTTAAATTTGATCGGAAATTTCCGGTCGTCACATTACTGCAGAGGAAGACTTTACTTCCTTAGATGTCGAAGCATCTTGCTTGGTAGGATTTATTGTTAAGTCCTGATTAGGTTGGATGGGCTGATTGGTGTTTTTACCATCCGAGCTTTCATCTCTCTTGCCTACCGAAGCTTGCGTTTCATTTATCGTAGGGCTTACTGTTATTATTGGATGTGATACGGAGATGGGTGAGGATGACCTAACAGGTTCTAGGTCTTGGTCCGTATCACCAATGGTTTGAGTAATTGTTTGGCGTACGATAGGAGTCATAGTCCTAGATCTAGTTACACGTTGGGTAGGCGGACTCTGAATCATCTCATCTGGGATATATCGTGTCCTCTTCTTCAGTAATTCAGGAGATGATTCAGTTGCTGATGAATCGGTGTTGTTGCTATCCTCAGGTGTTGTGGAAAGGATTGGTTCAATCCTAGGTGAACTAGGTTCCCTGATCCTCACTGGTTGAGCTTGTTGAGCTACCCTAGGGAGTTTAAGGTTTATCTTGAGTGGAGGATTAGCTGGCCCGAGTGGTTGTACTATAGGTTCCTCTACAACCTCTGGGGCTCGAACCGCGGCTGGTTCAACTTGTACTTGTTGTACCGGGTTCGGAAGAGGTATACCTACTGCCTCAAAGTAAGAACGCATTCTAGCGTCTTGGGGTTCAGCTACCTCACTAACCAATTTGGAATTGGTGCAGTGAATCTATTGTCTGAGATCACCGGGGTATTCATCTTTACCTCCTCAAATCTAACCACCTGTAATCCATGTGTACTTGAAAAAAAAATATTTGCATCTCTGCAAGCATTTATAGCATCATAGACAAAAATACTAAAAAACCTTTCACAAGGAATGTAGGAACTCGTTGGTTTATCCACTTGTGCTTGAACCAGATTCCACAAGAGTTCTGCATAATCTGGAGTTTCCACTCTTGTGAATGAGTAGAAAAGCTTGAGCATTGGCACTGTCTGAAAGGACCCATCCTAATCCATCCGGACGAAGTCCATATTGATTACAAACGATTCACAATAGTTGATTACATCGCGAGGTACTTGACCTCTATATGATACATTTTACAAACATTGCATTCGTTTTTAAAAGATAAACTTTCATTTACATCGACAGTTAACAACATGCATACCATTTTATAATATATCCATCTATAATTGACTTAATAATAATCTTGATGAACTCAACGACTCGAATGCAACGTCTTTTGAAATATGTAATGAATGACTCTAAGTAATATCTTTAAAATGAGCAAATGCACAGCGGAAGATTTCTTTCGTACCTGAGAATAAACATGCTTTAAAGTGTCAACCAAAAGGTTGGTGAGTTCATTAGTTTAACATAAATAATCATATCATAATTTTAATAGACCACAAGATTTCATATTTCCATTTCTCATAAACATACGTCCCATGCATAGAGACAAAAATATCATTCATATGGATTGAACACCTGGTAACCGACATTCACAATATGCATATTAGAATATCCCCATCATTCCGGGATCCTCCTTCGGACATGATATAAATTTCGAAGTACTAAAGCATCCGGTACTTTGGATGGGGCTTGTTGGGCCCGATAGATCTATCTTTAGAGTTCGCGTCAATTAGGGTGTCTGTTCCTTAATTCTTAGATTACCAGACTTAATAAAAAGGGGCATATTCGATTTTGATAATTCAACCATAGAATGTAGTTTCGATTACTTGTGTCCATATCATAAAACAATTATAAAAGTAGCGCATGTATTCTCAGTCCCAAAAATATATATAAAAAGGGAGTAATGAAAACTCACGCATATAAATATTGTAAAACAGTTAATAAAGCATTTGCATGTATTCTCAGCCCAAAAACGTAAAGAGTAAAAGGGAGCAAATGAACTCACCTAATGTATTTTGTAGTAAAAATACATATGACTATATTGAACAACTGAACAATGCAGGGTTGGCCTTGGATTCACGAACCTATATCATTCATATATATATTAAAACATATTCTTGTAATCGAGTAATTATATTTATTATATTTATTATTATTAATGATGTATTTGTTATATTTAATAATTTATAAGTTTCATTATTTATTTATATATTTTCATAAAGAAATTTTAATATAGTTAGGTTATGTAATTTACATATATTTGTGTATATGTAGTCTTTATTTTATACTTATAATCTTTACAACATCGTTAAGACGTTTTATTTTCATAATCATAATAAGTTTAATGATATTGATAATACTATTAATAATAATAATAATGATAGTAAAAATGTCACTTTTAATGATACTATTATTTTTAACTAACAACGACAGGTTTGAAAATAATATTACTTTTAATAATAATGGCATTACTAATAATACTAATATTGATAATAATTATAATTATAATAATTTTTACTACTAATGATATTAGTGATAGTGATAATATTAATAATAATAATATTATTGTTATGAATGATATTTATGTTAATACTAATAAAAATATTAATACTATTAATTATAAAATAAAACGATACTGACATTAATATTAGTGAAATAATAATGATTTGTATCATTATCCTAATAATAGTAACAATATTAATATTAATAATCATAGTAATATTAGTATTACCTATATTAATAAACATGATAATTCTAAAATTTTCCAAATTAATACTTTTAATGTTTTTGATAAAGATAACAATAATACTAGTAACAATATTAATGATAATATGTTAATGATAACAATAACCTTAATCTTAATCGTAGTTATACTAATAATACTATTAATGCTTATAACAATAATAATAATAATTTATATTAACAATAATAATAATAATAATAATAATAATAATAATAGTAATAATAATAATAATAATAATAATAATAATAATAATAATAATAATAATAATAATAATAATAATAATAATAATAATAATAATAATAATAATAATAATAATAATAAATGATTTAATACCTTAAAGGCTAAAAAAAAATAGCAACCCGCCTAAGCCGGGACTCGAACCCGTGTTCCCTCGCCGACCAACAACCCACACTAACCATCCAGCCATTTCATTTTATCTGTTATATTTCCTATCTTATATTTACTTAACTCGTGATCTGCTGTCCCCTTTTATTTCTTCTTCTTTACAGAATAAGTCGACCAGAGACCATTAACATTTAATCATGATTATCATCATCACAGATTCAAACGTCGTATACTTATTATAATTTTTGTTATTTTATGGATTAACTTTATCATCATCAAAGGTTATCATCGTCGTCACACATAATCGTGATCACTGGAATTCTTCTTCGTCGATAGAAATAGAAACAGATAAATATTGCAGCGGTAACAGCAACATTGATCGAGATGAAGTAGTTTCGACCAGGAGATGGAGTAAAAACATAAAAAGAAAGGTTGTGGACAACAAAAGTATCATCATCACGTCGTCTATCAAGCTTCCAAATTTGGGCAATGGTTTGGTTTTTAATCAGCAACATATAGCCCAACAGAAATAGGACATAACCCACTCAACCCACAAGGCAGTCCTATCGGTACAATAACGGCCCAAATCGAAAACTTGCCTAGATTATAAATAGAATAAGAACAGCTGTACACTCCTCTGGACCCTCCCTTCCATTATTTTTATTCGAAAAAGACAACTTGATTTGTTGGTGGCTCCATTAATCAAATAAATCAATCCCTTTTTAAACAAGTGGTGTTGGATTTATAAATTGTAATAGAAAGTGTCGGCCATGATTTGTTGTATTGGTTCCACAATTATATGATAAGGCATTATATATCTTTACACATGTAAAGATAAATGGTTATATATACATTGTATATTCAAAATACCGACGCTTAAACTGTGAACCCATCATACTCTTTTCATTTCGTTAAAGTTCAATAGGGTGTCGGTCGTTTGTGGTTGTGGTGGTTGTTTATGATGAAGGGTGGTGTTTTCAAGTGATTCGGACAACAATACAAATAGTAGCTGCAAATGTTCGGTTATATAGTAACGGGTTTTGGTGATTGTTTAGGTTCATTGAAGAGAGAGAGAGATGAGAGAGAGTGAAAAAGATAGATGGTGGTTGACCTTCAATTAAGGAGAAGAAACAAAAGTGATTTGGGATGACGTTTGTGGAGTTGGATGGTTGATGGTTTAGAGAAGAAGACAAGTTGTGTTTGAAGTTAAAGATGGTGGTTGTTCAAGGAATAAACAGAAACCATGGTGGTCATGCATTAAAAGAAGAGATAGAGCAAGTGGTTTTGATTTATCGAATAGCAATAAAGAGTGATGATTGTCGATGATTCTAGGGTTGGGTTGTGATGTGTTGAAACAATAATTAAACGGCAGCAGCAAGGTAACCATGAATGGTGGTTATATAGGGTAGAGAAAAGGAATGAGTTCCTCCATGATATTGAGAATCGGTCGCCTTATAGTCAATTAGTGTCGACAGAGAGGATCAATTAGAAACAGGAGGAATATAGAAGTTGATAGTGATATCCAATTGAATTTGGATTTACTCATTTGTTTTGATCCTGGTTCGTACAAGTCTAAAGACAGAAAGCAAAACTTAACACAGTGTGATTGAGACGTTAAACAGAATTTGATTCTTTGGGTACAACCATATGTATTAACCTATATTTGTATATGTATATACAGTATATTGTACACGTATATGTATATGTATCTGATGATAATCTGATGATAATCTGTATTAGTAAATATATGTGTATTAATGACTATATTAATACTAATAGTAAGTGTGTAAATAATAATAATGATCCAATTTATAATAATGATAATAATATTAATAATTCTAATAATTTATAATTAATACATAAATAATATAACAATAATATTGATAATAATAATTTATTAATAAGAACAACAAATAAATAATAATAATACTGATAATAATAAGTATTAATGATAATGTTCATAGTAATAATAACATTGATAATGATATTAATAAAATACAAATATTAATATTAATACTAATAGACTACTAATGATATTAATGATAATAATGTCTAATAATAATACTAATATTTATCATAATAACACAGTACATCTGATAATCCAATCTTTTGATATTATCTTTTAATTCCGTCGATAAACATATTGAAACAATTACGTTCATGTAAAGTATTATACGCTTAATACTTTGTTAACATTTTCAATTAATAAGTATATATTATATATACATATCTATATACACATAAACGTTCGTGAATCGTTGGGCACAGTGAAAGGGTAAATTGATTACATGAATATAATTTCAAAACTTTCGGGATTCAATATTACAGATTTTGCTTATCGTGTCGGGAACATATAAAGATTAAAGTTTAAATTTGGTCAAAAATTCCCGGGTCATCACAGTACCTACCCGTTAAAGAAATTTCGTCCCGAAATTTGAGTGAGTTCATCATGGCTAACTATAAAAGTGTTTTCATGACGAATATGAATTGATAAATAGAGTTTTATCATTAGGTAATATAGATGAAACAATTTGATTACGCGAAGAGTATAAGTGAAGCTATCGCAAGAGAGTGAAATGAGTAAATGTAGAATCGTTTTTACTGATAATGTAGTTATGATTGGTTTCCGGAATTCATGAAATTTAAAGAAGATCTTCGTAATAATATTTGGTTCTTCGGCGATTAAGGAAATCAGAATCTTCTTTAATTAAATACAATAATCTGTTTCGATTGATCTATCGAATATTTTACTATAAATCCACCCCCTTATTTTCCTTCTTTTCCATATCTCACATCTTCTACTCTTTCTCCTCAATTCATACTTTAAAACATTTGTTAATATGCTCCAATCCATTCTGATCCTTGATATACTCTTAACTGTCATATCTGTCATTCTTCTCTTTCATCTACCATCGGAGGATTTTATTTACTTCTACTATTATCTTGGGGTTATAGTGTTTTTAATTTTTCCCGTGCCTATACGTGGCAATATGTATTGATATGCACGGTTTGTAATTTATGTCTTATTGTCGAGTTTTATATCTTCTTTTATATTCAAGAGTTCCATACTTTTGTCTCCTCTTCCCGACTTCAAGTCAAGCGAATAATGGTCCATAATTCATAGATATGAAGTTTTGGATTAACATAGTTAATGTTTTAAGAAGGGAATCGTAATGGCACGATCTTGATTTGGTAAATTACCAGAATATCCAAAAAATAGATTTAATAAGAAGATATGTTCTTAATATGTTTGGAGATTGGTTAAAATGTAAGAGTCGTGTAAATGGCACATAATGATGGTACGGTGAATCATCACGTTCCATTAGAAACTCAGCATGAATTATTGTAATATAATCACGTTGATCAAGTGTCATTATATTATACTAACTCATGCATCAGTTCCCAACATTACTTCAATAACATTCATATTTTAAGCTCGAAAGTTTACAGAATATAGAAACTAACAGTTTCTATATGATGTAACACTGATAGCACGAAGAGATTAATGATTTCAGATAAGAATAGTTATGAAAATATCTTCAGAAATATGGAGGATATTTATAATGAAAGATACGATGATATCTTTGAATATTTAAGATCAGAGAATGATGGAGACTATTGTCTGCAAGGGTTTAGAGTAACGATCAAGATATTCGCTAAAGACTTCAGCAGGCATTGAATCATTTAGATTCTTTGAAGTTAAACTTATTCTTTGTGATTTGTCCACGGCTTTCTTCATAGTTTCGCATAATCTGCTTTTCGGTACTAAATTTTCTCTTGAATGTTTCCAATATAATGATACACAGGAAGCACGAAGAGGTATAATTCCGGAAGAGAATATTTTTGAAAATATTCTCAGAAATATCGAAGATATTGATGATGATATTTTGGAATTTCTTAGTTCGATGGTTGATGAAGAAGATTTTCCGCAAGATTTTAACATGAGTACGGAGCAAGATATTCTCTAAAGATTTCAACGGATCCAGAATTACCTGAATCCTTTGAATATAGGGTTTGGTCCTTGTATTTGTTCTTGGTCTCCTTCATGGGTAGCTCAATCTGTTTTTCAATACCCAATTTTCTATTGAGCGTTCCTAACACTCCTTTCTTTATCATCAAACTTTTGGTCGTTTAGACCCTCTACCATTTTTCTGTTTCCTCTGCATTTAATGCTATGATATCTGAATCATCGATTATTAATCCGAGGTGGTTTCAAGAAAATTGTGTTTTTAGATGATTAAACGCTGATGGTAATATGGTGGAATATGAAAGGTTCCCTGGTAACAATAAAAGAGCATGCGTATATATCAACATTATAATAAGGTTGTTTCGTACGAAAAGTCGAAGTTGTCTTGCTGGAGCTGTGACAAAACTGGCTATCCCGAACAGCAGATGCAGAGTTATTTTTGGTAATAATAACGCTAAAGGAATTAGCACTGCTATGTGTTAAACGTTTACTCAGGTTCCGAGTATTTTTTAGGTGCATAATTATATGCATCAATCTTTTCTCCCGTAAATGAAGTGCGGTTGGTTCATCCTATTGATTAAGGTATTTTCAAGAATCATGAAAGGTTTGAACGCAGATTGTAATCGTCAAGATACAATGAGGTTTAAGATGAAATCAAGTGGCAAACTTAAAGAATTGTTTAGTTTCATATGTTATGATCAATATTTTAATTCATTTTTAATTGTCCAATCCTATTAGTCCACAGTCGATAGTCCACGATTAACTAGGAACAGTTAGCTAAGATTTTTGTTAGTGTGGATTCTTAACAAAATTTCTCATAGTTAATTTGTTTGTTTCTAACAAATTTTATTCCGTCAAATGTTTTCTTCATTATGCCACTTGTTGGATTTCGATAGATCAAAATCAAAATATGAAATTGAATGAATATGGTTATTCTGCGGTGAACGGATTTGTATCTCGGTGGATGTAAGTAGGATAGTATATGACTGTTGAAACAGATTCGAAGAACGTACAATGTAACTTATTAATGTGAAATTTAAATAGTCCTCGGGTATTATCTACCCGTTAAAATATTTTCACCATTAACAGTTTGTACAAGAGAATTTTTAATTACAATCTTTATGAAAATATATATACATATATATTTTCTTCAGATGTATTCATGAATTTAATGAGTTAATATAATATTAAACTCATTTGCTTTTCGGTTGGAACTAGAATAAATAATCTTTAAAACTTTAGAGATTACATATTCGACATGTCGAATGAAGATCATACCCAAAGTATAGATGATGATATTGAAGCATGGATTGTTGATGGTACTGGTGCTGTTATTGATTGTACTGTTGGTGCCGGTGATGTTGCTGAAGCTGGTACATTTTGCACCATATTCTCCAAATTGATTATTCGAGCGCGAAGTTTGTTGACTTATTACTCCAGGATGATTGTCGGTCGGAACGAGCGGATGAATAAGGTTCAGAATTGTGGATAGGATATAACCTTTTCAAGTTACCCCGGAAATGAGACTGAAAATGGTGTCTCGAACAGGTTCGCCGGTAAACGCTTCAGGTTCATTGTCAAGAGGTGAATTCGGTTGGTGGAAGGGATTGCCTTTTGCGCGTTTCCATTAATTAAGTCGACTATGAACCCATCAGATGAATTGATAATGGCTGATTGGTTGATTCATGCCGATGACGCTGTTTTCGGAGCTTAGGTGAACATCTATGTCGGAATAGCTGTCGGAATAACTATCGGAATCTAAGGGACTCGAACTGGTTTAGGGATTCATCCCGTACGATCAGATGAAGGATTTTCGATAAGAAATAGATTATAGGATATAGATTAGTACCCTGCAGTACATAATTTACATATGCATATATAATACTAAAATTCCATAAGTTACGGAGGAATCTACGGAAGCTGTCAGGCATCGGTAACAATAACAGGTACGCTAAGGTATGAATTAGCAGATATGCTAAGATATAAATTTTTGTCTATACACTAATAATGCAATTAGTGCAATAAGATGTGTCTAGACTAAGGATGATAAGCAAGTGATTCTCTAAGAATGATAAGCAGGAAATTTTTGACACAAAATGATAAGCAAAACTTTTGACATGCAGACACGGTCAAAGTCCAGACTCACTAATGCATCCTAACGACTTATCAGTTAGACACACTAATGTAGACCCGGTTCGCTAAGACCACCGCTCTGATACCAACTGAAAGGACCCGTCCTAATCCATCCGGACGAAGTCCATATTGATTACAAACGATTCACAATAGTTGATTACATCGCGAGGTACTTGACCTCTATGTGATACATTTTACAAACATTGCATTCGTTTTTAAAAGATAAACTTTCATTTACATCGACAGTTAACAACATGCATACCATTTTATAATATATCCATCTATAATTGACTTAATAATAATCTTGATGAACTCAACGACTCGAATGCAACGTCTTTTGAAATATGTAATGAATGAATCTAAGTAATATCTCTAAAATGAGCAAATGCACAGCGGAAGATTTCTTTCGTACCTGAGAATAAACATGCTTTAAAGTGTCAACCAAAAGGTTGGTGAGTTCATTAGTTTAACATAAATAATCATATCATAATTTTAATAGACCACAAGATTTCATATTTCCATTTCTCATAAACATACGTCCCATGCATAGAGACAAAAATATCATTCATATGGATTGAACACCTGGTAACCGACATTCACAATATGCATATTAGAATATCCCCATCATTCCGGGATCCTCCTTTGGACATGATATAAATTTTGAAGTACTAAAGCATCCAGTACTTTGGATGGGGCTTGTTGGGCCCGATAGATCTATCTTTAGAGTTCGCGTCAATTAGGGTGTCTGTTCCTTAATTCTTAGATTACCAGACTTAATAAAAAGGGGCATATTCGATTTTGATAATTCAACCATAGAATGTAGTTTCGATTACTTGTGTCCATATCATAAAACATTTATAAAATTAGCGCATGTATTCTCAGTCCCAAAAATATATATAAAAAGGGAGTAATGAAAACTCACGCATATAAATATTGTAAAACAGTTAATAAAGCATTTGCATGTATTCTCAGCCCAAAAACGTAAAGAGTAAAAGGGAGCAAATGAACTCACCTAATGTATTTTGTAGTAAAAATACATATGACTATATTGAACAACTGAACAATGCAGGGTTGGCCTTGGATTCACGAACCTATATCATTCATATATATATTAAAACATATTCTTGTAATCGAGTAATTATATTTATTATTATTAATGATGTATTTGTTATATTTAATAATTTATAAGTTTCATTATTTATTTATATATTTTCATAAAGAAATTTTAATATAGTTAGGTTATGTAATTTACATATATTTGTGTATATGTAGTCTTTATTTTATACTTATAATCTTTACAACATCGTTAAGTCCTTTTATTTTCATAATCATAATAAGTTTAATGATACTATTAGTTTTAACTAACAACGACAGGTTTGAAAATAATATTACTTTTAATAATAATGGCATTACTAATAATACTAATATTGATAATAATTATAATTATAATGATTTTTACTACTAATGATATTAGTGATAGTGATAATATTAATAATAATAATATTATTGTTATGAATGATATTTATGTTAATACTAATAAAAATATTAATACTATTAATTATAAAATAAAACGATACTGACATTAATATTAGTGAAATAATTATGATTTGTATCATTATCCTAATAATAGTAACAATATTAATATTAATAATCATAGTAATATTAGTATTACCTATATTAATAAACATGATAATTCTAAAATTTTCCAAATTAATACTTTTAATGTTTTTGATAAAGATAACAATAATACTAGTAACAATATTAATGATAATATGTTAATAATAACAATAACCTTAATCTTAATCGTAGTTATACTAATAATACTATTACTATTAATGCTTATAACAATAATAATAATAATTTATATTAACAATAATAATAATAATAATAATAATAATAATAATAATAATAATAATAATAATAATAATAATAATAATAATAATAATAATAATAATAATAATAATAATAATAATAATAATAATAATAATAATAAATGATTTAATACCTTAAAGGCTCAAAAAAAATAGCAGCCCGCCTAAGCCGGGACTCGAACCCGTGTTCCCTCGCCGACCAACAACCCACACTAACCATCCAGCCATTTCATTTTATCTGTTATATTTCCTATCTTATATTTACTTAACTCGTGATCTGCTGTCCCCTTTTATTTCTTCTTCTTTACAGAATAAGTCGACCAGAGACCATTAACATTTAATCATGATTATCATCATCACAGATTCAAACGTCGTATACTTATTATAATTTTCGTTATTTTATGGATTAACTTTATCATCATCAAAGGTTATCATCGTCGTCACACATAATCGTGATCACTGGAATTCTTCTTCGTCGATAGAAATAGAAACAGATAAATATTACAGTGGTAACAGCAACATTGATCGAGATGAAGTAGTTTCGACCAGGAGATGGAGTAAAAACATAAAAAGAAAGGTTGTGGACAACAAAAGTATCATCATCACGTCGTCTATCAAGCTTCCAAATTTGGGCAATGGTTTGGTTTTAAATCAGCAACATATAGCCCAACAGAAATAGGACATAACCCACTCAACCCACAAGGCAGTCCTATCGGTACAATAACGGCCCAAATCGAAAACTTGTCTAGATTATAAATAGAATAAGAACAGCTGCACACTCCTCTGGACCCTCCCTTCCATTATTTTTATTCGAAAAAGAAAACTTGATTTGTTGGTGGCTCCATTAATCAAATAAATCGATCCCTTTTTAAACAAGTGGTGTTGGATTTATAAATTGTAATAGAAAGTGTCGGCCATGATTTGTTGTATTGGTTCCACAATTATATGATAAGGCATTATATATCTTTACACATGTAAAGATAATTGGTTATATATACATTGTATATTCAAAATACCGAAGCTTAAACTGTGAACCCATCATACTCTTTTCATTTCGTTAAAGTTCAATTGGGTGTCGGTCGTTTGTGGTTGTGGTGTTTGTTTATGAAGAAGGGTGGTGTTTTCAAGTGATTCGAACAACAATACAAATAGTAGCTGCAAATGTTCGGTTATATAGTAACGGGTTTTGGTGATTGTTTAGGTTCATTGAAGAGAGAGAGAGATGAGAGAGAGTGAAAAAGATAGATGGTGGTTGACCTTCGATTAAGGATAAGAAACAAAAGTAATTTGGGATGACGTTTGTGGAGTTGGATGGTTGACGGTTTAGAGAAGAAGACAAGTTGTGTTTGAAGTTAAAGATGGTGGTTGTTCAAGGAATAAACAGAAACCATGGTGGTCATGCATTAAAAGAAGAGATAGAGCAAATGGTTTTGATTTATCGAATAGCAATAAAGAGTGATGATTGTCGATGATTCTAGGGTTGGGTTGTGATGTGTTGAAACAATAATTAAATGGCAGCAGCAAGGTAACCATGAATGGTGGTTATATAGGGTAGAGAAAAGGAATGAGTTCCTCCATGATATTGAGAATCGGTCGCCTTATAGTCAATTAGTGTCGACAGAGAGGATCAATTAGAAACAGGAGGAATATAGAAGTTGATAGTGATATCCAATTGAATTTGGATTTACTCATTTGTTTTGATCCTGGTTCGTACAAGTCTAAAGACAGAAAGCAAAACTTAACACAGTGTGATTGAGACGTTAAACAGAATTTGATTCTCTGGGTACAACCATACGTATTAACCTATATTTGTATATGTATATACAGTATATTGTACACGTATATGTATATGTATCTGATGATAATCTGATGATAATCTGTATTAGTAAATATATGTGTATTAATGACTATATTAATACTAATAGTAAGTGTGTAAATAATAATAATGATCCAATTTATAATAATGATAATAATATTAATAATTCTAATAATTTATAATTAATACATAAATAATATAACAATAATATTGATAATAATAATTTATTAATAAGAACAACAAATAAATAATAATAATAATACTGATAATAATAAGTATTAATGATAATGTTCATAGTAATAATAACATTGATAATGATATTAATAAAATACAAATATTAATATTAATACTAATAGACTACTAATGATATTAATGATAATAATGTCTAATAATAATACTAATATTTATCATAATAACACAGTACATCTGATAATCCAATCTTTTGATATTATCTTTTAATTCCGTCGATAAACATATTGAAACAATTACGTTCATGTAAAATATTATACGCTTAATACTTTGTTAACATTTTCAATTAATAAGTATATATTATATATACATATCTATATACACATAAACGTTCGTGAATCGTTGGGCACAGTGAAAGGGTAAATTGATTACATGAATATAATTTCAAAACTTTCGGGATTCAATATTACATATTTTGCTTATCGTGTCGGGAACATATAAAGATTAAAGTTTAAATTTGGTCGAAAAGTCCCGGGTCATCACACTGTCAGGCTGTCTGATCCACTACTTGTCATCAGCAAACATCTATTGATGATCGAGAAGATTACATACCACTGGGAGTGCAAGTACTTCTTTTGGAACTTAGAGGTGGAACATTGTTAGCTCCACTATAACCAAGATGAAATACTAAGCTCATCATCTGCTGATTAGAAGGAAAAGCAGGAGCATTCTGTAAAAGAGGAAGCTGAACGATCCTCCTAAAATCAGCTTTAGTAATTTTCCTCAATCCATGTACCCCTCTCAGCTCGAATTCAAATCTAGCTAGTTCTCCATGTAGATTGGCAGCTGAATGTTGTGTAGCCTTAACACACTTGATTGTTCTGTACAGAAGATCCAAGTCTGTAAGTGGCACACTAACAATTGAGCTTAGTGCAGGCCATAAGGTATGCCTCTCCAGAATTGCAATCCAGTAGTTGCATGGAATGTTAATTTCAGAATTGTTAAAGTGATTGTTCGCCATTTAACTGTATAAATAAGAAATAGAAGACCATAAGATGTTATCATAAAGCAGATATCTCTATTCTTATGTCCTTTGAAATCCTTTGTATTTTTCAAATTTTAAGATTTTTATAGATTTTCTAAGTTATAAAAACCTTTTATTCCAATTATGTACAAACATTTGACTAATCATGATATTTAAATGATGTTCAATACATTACAAAATCATCATTCATAATCAATTATATAACATAGTGAATCAAAACAACACTTAGTCAATTTTTCAACATGTGTCAAGCAGATTCGGTATTCATGAAATATTCCAGATTCGGTAACCAAAATTGCTTGTTCTTTCATTTTAATGATCTAGTATAAGCATGCAAGTTTTTCAAATTAATTTTCAAAGTACCAAACACCAGACCCGGTAACAAGCCAAGAACAGATTCGGTAACTTCAAAATTCACAGATAATCTCTCAAACATGCATATTCAGTCTCATATCATGCAAACTCATAACCATAACCAATTAACAACTCAATTAAATCAAAAAAGCATGTTAGTTGTTTGAATAGACTCGGTACTGTAGCACGAACACATTCAGTATATACAGAATCCATCAAACAATCAATTAACCATGCAATCAGACTCGGTCAAGTGATAGATCAATCAATTTAACATAGATTAGATAAGATTTCATGTCAATCAACCTAATCAATTGAGTTTAATCTAAAATTAAAGATTTCAGACTCAGATTCAGTATAATCAACAGTAATTCAAAATTAAGTGTCATAATCTTGTTGTTTTTGATCTTTTCTGGTTTAAAATTATTCAATTATCTCATATCTACAACATGTGTATCTCAAACTTGATTAAAATGAAGAAATACCAAAGATTTGAAGAAAGAGAAGGACGGACTCGGTAGATTAGACAGATTCGGTAAGTTTAATCATACTCGACATGCAATTAATACAGAGTGAGCGAAAGTTTGACTTTGACCCTCCTATTTATAGATACCGAAGATATTTAAAAATTGTTTAAAGCTTGGGCCTTACCGAATGGGCCTATTTTACCGAATGCAGTCCGTTTTTCAAAATTCAACCAATTTAACTTCAAATTTTGACAAATCTAGACGACCTGAAATGGCAAGCATGTTTAGAGAGTCTTGCTCGTTGGGCCTTTTTAGGGCGATCCTGAGGATTTCAGCACAATCTGAAACCAAAGGTTATGCGCCGCCAAATGTTACTCCATCTGGCGGCGCATATTAATGATTTAAAAAGCGTGTTTAATAAAGTGACATTATACTCAAAATTATATGAGTTATACATAATTACATTGTGAGTGAAATAATAGGCCTTAAAACTATATATACCATGCTAAGTCATGTATACACAAAAGTATAATACGAAATATATTTAAAACTTTCAAAAAAACATTAATAATGAGTAAAATGTTTCTTTTCGGCATCCTGACGACCTCGAATGGCAATAAAATTTACGAGAATCTTGTTGTTAAGGTCGCTTTAGGGTGATCTTGAGAATTTCAATACAATCTGAAACCAAAGATTATGCGCCGCCAAATGGTACTCATTTTGGCGGCGCATATTATTGATATAAAAAGTGTGTTTAATGAATTAACATAAGATTCAAAAATTATATACGTTATACATAATTATATTGTGAGTGAAATAATAAGCCTTAAAATAATATGTACCATTCTATGTCATGCATACAAAAAGAAATAATATGATAAAAATTCAAAACGGTCAAAAGAGCGTCTAAAATTAAATAAAAAAGGCAAAATTGAAGACTTTTGGGGCCTCGTTTCAAAAAATATTTAGGACAAACCACCTACGGCAGTTCGTCAACGGATATACGTCAAAAAAATAAACAATTTAAAAAAACGGAGACTAAATCGGAGCTACGAGTCAAAAGATACGATAGATCTAACATTTTCACCAAAAACAAAAAACACCAAGCACCATGAACCGTCGGTGGTGTTTAGTGCATGGTGTGAATTTGCGAGGAAATATTTCTTTTTTGGAATCTAGACGAACTGAAATGGCAAGCATATTCAGAGAGTCTTGCTCGTTGGGCCGTTGTAGGGTGATCCTGAGAATTTCAGCACAATCTGAAATCAAATGTTTATTGAAGTTACATTAGACTCAAAATTATATGAGTTATACATAATTACATTGTGAGTGAAAATAATACGCCTTAAAACTTTATATACCATGCTAAGTCATGTATGCACAAAAGTAATAATACGATCTATGTTGAAAACGTTCAAAATGATTAATAATGAGTAAAATATCTTTTTTGGCATCCTGACGACCTCGAATAGCCATAAAATTTCCGAGCGTCTTGATGTTAGGGTCGTTCTATGGTGATTTTGAGAATTTCAATACAATCTGAAACCAAAGGTTATGCGCCGCCAAATGGTAATCCATTTGGGGCGCATACTATTGATATAACAAAGCGTGTTTAATGAAGTGACATTAGATTAAATATTATAAGCGTTATACATAATTACATTGTGAGTGAAATAATAGGCCTTAAAACAATATGTAGCATCCTAATTCATGCGTACAAAAAGAAATAATATGATAGAAATTCAAAACCGTCAAAAGAGAGTCTAAAATTAAACAAAAAATAGGCAAAATTAAAGGCTTTCGAGGCCTCATTTCGAAAAATATTTGGGACAAACCGCCTTCGTAATTTTGCCAAGGGATAGATCTTGAAAAAATACACGATTTAAAAAAATGGTGACTAAATCGGAGCTACGAGTTAAAAGATACGATAGATCTAACATTTTGGCCAAAGACAAAAAAACACCAAAAACCATGAACCATCGGTGGTGTTTGGTGCGTGGTGTGAATTTGCAAGGAAAGATGTCTTTTTCAAAATCCGCACGACCTAAAATGGCAAGCATGTTCAGAGAGTCTTGCTCGTTGGGCCTATTTAGGGTGATCCTGATAATTTCAGCATAATCTGAAACCAAAGGTTATGCGCCGCCAGATGTTACTACATCTGGCGGCGCATATTAATAATTTAAAAAACGTGTTTAATAAAGTGACATTATACTCAAAATTATATGAGCTATACATAATTATATTGTGAGTGAAATAATAGGCCTTAAACCTATATATACCATGCTAAGTCATCTATACACAATAGTAATAATACGAAATATATTTAAAAAGTTCAAAAAAACATTAATGATGAGTAAAATGTCTTTTTTGGCATCCTGACGACCTTGAATGGCAATAAAATTTACTAGAGTCTTGATGTTAGGGTTGTTTTAGGGTGATCTTGAGAATTTCAACACAATCTAAAACCAAAGATTATGCGCCGCCAAATGGTACTCCATTTGGCGGCTCATATTATTGATATAAAACGCGTGTTTAATGAATTGACATTAGATTCAAAATGATATGCGTTATACATAATTACATTGTGAGCGAAATAATAAGCCTTAAAACAATATGTACCATGCTAAGTCATGCATACAAAAAGAAATAATATGGTAAAAATTCAAAACGGTCAAAAGAGCGTCTAAAATTAAACAAAAAAGGCAAAATTGAAGGCTTTCGAGGCCTCGTTTCGAAAAATATGTGGGACAAACCGCCTACTGCAGTTTTCCAACGAATAGATCTCGAAAAATACACGATTTAAAAAAACGTTGACTAAATTAGAGCTACGAATCAAAAGATACGATAGATCTAACATTTTGGCCAAAGACAAAAAACACCAAGCACCATGAACCATCGTTGGTGTTTGGTGAGTGGTGTGAATTTGCGAGGAAAGATGTTTTTTCAGAATCTAGATGACCTTAAATAGCAAGTATGTTCAGAGAGTCTTGCTGGGTGATCCTGAGAATTTTAGCACAATCTGAAACCAAAGGTTATGCGCCGACAAATGTTACTCCATCTGGCGGGGCAAATTAATGATTTAAAAAGAATGTTTATTGAAGTGACATTTTACTCAAAATTATATGAGTTATACATAATTATATTGTGAGTGAAATAATAGGCCTTAATAGTATATATACCACGCTAAGTCATGTATACACAAAAGTTATAATACGATATATATTGAAAACGTTCAAAAAAGATTGATAATGAGTAAAATGTATTTTTTCTGCATCTTGACGACCTCGAATAGCAATAAACTTTCCGAGTGTCTTGATGTTAGGGTCGTTTTAGGGTGATCTTGAGAATTTCAACACAATCTGAAACCAAAGGTTATGCGCCGCCAAATGGTACTCCATTTGGCGGCGCATATTATTGATATAAAAAAGAGTGTTTAATGAAATGACTTTAGATTAAAAATTATAAGCGTTATACATAATTACATTGTGAGTGAAATAATAGACATTAAAACAATATGTACCATGCTAATTCATGCATACAAAATGAAATAATATGATAGAATTTCAAAATGGTCAAAAGAGTGTCTAAAATTAAACAACAAATAGGTAAAATTGAAGGCTTTTGAGACCTCGTTTCGAAAAATATTTGGGACAAACTTCCTACGTCAGTTTGCTAACGGATATATCTCTAAAAACACTATTTAGAAAAAACGGTGACTAAATCGGAGCTACGACTTAAAAGATACGATAGATCTAAGATTTTGGCCAAAGACAAAAAACACCAAAAACCATGAACCGTCGGTGGTGTTTGGTGTGTGGTGTGAATTTGCAAGGAAAGATGTCTTTTTCGAAATCTAGACGACCTGAAATGGCAAGCATGTACAGAGAGTCTTGCTCGTTGGGCCGTTTTAGGGTGATCCTGATGATTTCAGCACAATCTGAAACCAAAGGTTATGCGCCGCCAAATGTTAATCCATCTGGCGGCGCATATTAATGATTTAAAAAGCTTGTTTAATAGAGTGACATTATACTCAAAATTATATGAGTTATACATAATTACATTGTGAGTGAATTAATAGGCCTTAAACCTATATACACCATGCTAAGTCATGTATACACAAAAGTAATAATACAATATATATTGAAAACATTCAAAAATGATTAATAATGAGTTAAATGTCTATTTTCGGTATCTTAACGACCTCGAATAGCAATAAACTTTCCGAGTGTCTTGATGTTAGGGTCGTTTTAGGGTGATCTTGAGAATTTCAACATAATCTGAAACCAAAGGTTATGTGCCGCCAAATGGTACTCCATTTGGCGGCGCATATTATTGATATAAAAATTGTGTTTAATGAAATGACACTAGGTTAAAAATTATAAGCGTTATACATAATTACATTGTGAGTGAAATAATAGTCCTTAAAACAATATGTACCATGCTAAGTCATGCATAAAAAAAGAAATAATATGATAAAAATTCAAAACGGTCTAAAGAGCATCTAAAATTAAACAAAAAAAGGAAAAATTGAAGGCTTTCGAGGCCTCGTTTTGAAAAATATTTGAGACAAACAGCCTACGGAAGTTTTCCAACGGATAGATCTCGAAAAAATACACGATTTAAATAAACAATGACTAAATCGGAGCTACGAGTTAAAAGATACGACAGATCTAACATTTTGGCCAAAGACAAAAAAACCAAAAACCATGAACCGTCGGTGGTGTTTGGTGTGTGGTGTGAATTTGCGAGGAAAGATGTCTTTTTCGGAATCTAGACGACCTGAAATGGCAAGCATGTTCAGAGAGTCTTGCTCGTTGGGCCGTTTTAGTGTGATCCTGAGAATTTCAGCACAATCTGAAAACAAAGGTTATGCGCCGCCAAATGTTACTCCATCTGGAGGCGCATATTAATGATTTAAAAAGAATGTTTATTGAAGTGACATTAGACTCAAAATTATATGAGTTATACATAGTTATATTGTGAGTGAAATAATAGGCCTTAAAACTATATATACCACGCTAAGTCATGTATACACAAAAGTAATAATACAATATATATTGAAAACGTCCAAAAAAGATTAATAATGAGTAAAATGTCTTTTTTCTGCATCTCGACGACCTCGAATAGCAATAAACTTTCTGAGTGTCTTGATGTTAGGGTCGTTTTAGGGTGATCTTTAGAATTTTAACACAATCTGAAACCAAAGGTTATGCGCTGCCAAATGGTACTCCATTTGGCAGCATATATTATTGATATAAAAAAGAGTGTTTAATAAAATGACTTTAAATTAAAAATTATAAGCGTTATACATAATTACATTGTGAGTGAAATACTATGAAATGTCCCGTTCATGTTGATTATAAACGTTCCATATTAATTGATTTCGTTGCGAGGTTTGACCTCTATATGAGACGTTTTTCAAAGACTGCATTCGTTTTTAAAACAAACCATAACCTTTATTTTATCGACAAGGTTTAAAGGACACCACCTAGATTATCAGAAATGATAATCTAAAAATATCACACTTACACACTACCAGTACATATTGGTTTACAATATTAATATGTTACAACAAAGTAAATTTCGAATGCAGTTTTAAATAATATTATACAAGCATGCTGACTCCAAATCTTGTCCATATATTAGCATGCAACAGCGGAAGCTCTTAATAATCACCTGAGAATAAACATGCTTTAAACGTCAACAAAAATATTGGTGAGTTATAGGTTTAACCTATATATTTATCAAATCGTAATAATAGACCACAAGATTTCATATTTCAATACACATCCCATATATAGAGATAAAAATCATTCATATGGTGAACACCTGGTAACCGACATTAACAAGATGCATATAAGAATATCCCCTATCATTCCAGGACAACCATCGGACATGATAAAACAACATCGAAGCACTAAAGCATCCGCTACAACGGATGGGGTTTGTTGAGCCCAATAGATCTATCTTTAGGATTCGCGTCAATTAGTAGACTGGTTTACTAATTCTTAGGTTACCAAGTAAAAGGGGCATATTTGGCTTTGATTATTCAACCATAGAAAGTAGTTTCATGTACTTGTGTCTATTTTTTAAATCATTTATAAAACTGCATGTATTCTCATCCCAAAATATTAGATTTTAAAAGTGGGACTATAACTCACTTTCACAGATTTTTACTTCGTCGGGAAGTAAAACTTGGCCACTGGTCGATTCATGAACCTATAACAAATATGTACATATATATCAAAGTATGTTCAAAATATATTTACAACATTTTTAATATGTTAATGTGTTAAGTTTATTAAGTCAGCTGTCCTCGTTAGTAACCTACAACTAGTTATCCATAGTTAGATGTACAGAAATAAATTGATATATATTATCTTGACCCAATTCACGACCAAGTGTATACATGTCTCAGGCTAGATCACAACTCAAAGTATATATATTTTTGGAATCAACCTCAACCCTGTATAGCTAACTCCAACATTACTGCATATAGAGTGTCTATGGTTGTTCCAAATAATATATATAGATGGGTCGATATGATATGTCAAAACATTCACATACGTGTCTATGGTATCCCAAGATTACATAATATATTAGAATACATGTATAATACAATATAAGTTAGCTAGGATATGACTTGTATAGAATTGTTACAATATTTCCCGTAGCTATAACAATAAAAAAATATCCAATCTTGTTTTACCCATAACTTCTTCGTTTTAAATCCGTTTTGAGTGAATAAAATTGCTATGGTTTCATATTGAAGTCTATTTTATGAATCTAAACAGAAAAAGTATAGGTTTATAGTCAGAAATATAAGTTACAAGTTGTTTTTCCAAGAGGTAGTCATTTCAGTCGAAAGAACGACGTGTTGATGACCATTTTGAAAAACATACTTCCACTTTGAGTTTAACCATGATTTTTGGATATAGTTTCATGTTCATAAGAAAAATAATTTTCTCAAAAGAACAACTTTTAAATCAAATTTATCATAGTTTTTAATTATCAAACCCAAAACAGCCCGTGGTGTTACTACGACGGCGTATATCCGGTTTTACGGTGTTTTTGGTGTTTTCAGGTTTTAAATCATTAAGTTAGCATATCATATAGATATATAACATGTGTTTAGTTGATTTTAAAAGTTAAGTTAGAAGGATTAACTTTTGTTTGCGAACAAGTTTAAAATTAACTAAACTATGTTCTAGTGATTTCAAGTTTAAACCTTCGAATAAGGTAGTTTTATATATATGAATCGAATGATGTTATGAACATCATTACTACCTCAGGTTGTGTGGATAAACCTACTTGAAATGAGAAAAATAGATCTAGCTTCAAAAGATCCTTGGATGGCTTGAAAGTTCTTGAAACAAAATCATGACACGAAAACAAGTTCAAGTAAGATTTCCACTCGAAATAAGATTGTTATAGTTATAGAAATTGAATAAAGTTTGAATATGAGTATTAGCTTGTATTATAAAGATATATTACTATAAATAATAAAGATTTATTGAGGTTGGATGATCAGTTTACAAGATTGGAAGTAAGCTAGCAAACTTGGAAGTATTCTTGATTTTATAAAATTAGAACTTATAGAATTTATGAAGAACACTTAGAACTTGAAGATAGAACTTGAGAGAGATCAATTAGATGAAGAAAATTGAAGAATGAAAGTGTTTTAAAAAGTTGACTACAACTCGTGCATCGTTAGTTGGGAGAGCTTGTGCTTCCGCCCATTTAGATAAATAATCAATGGCTACGAGAATATAGAGATTATTATGAGATTTTGGAAATGGACCCATAAAGTCAATACCGCAAATGTCAAATACTTCACATACTTGAATGACATTTTATGGCATTTCATCACGTTGACTTATTTTTCCGGCCCTTTGACAAGCATCACAGGATTTGCAAAGAAGGTGTGCGTCTTTGTAAATTGTAGGCCAATAGAATCCAGTATCATAAACTTTTCTTGCTGTTAGTTGAGGCCCATAATGCCCTCCTGTTAGTCCTGTGTGACAATGGTTTAAGATTTTACTAGCTTCATCTCCGAATACACATCGGCGTATTATTCCATCTGGACAACTTTTAAACAGATGTGGATCTTCCCAGAAATAGTATTTTATATCACTAAAGAATTTCTTTCAATTTTGGTACGATAATCCTTTTTCAAGGAATCCACATACTGAGTAGTTTGCATAGTCTGCAAACCATGGTATTTCATTATAATCTATCTTCAATAGATATTTATCAGGAAAGTTGTCTTGTATGGCCGATTCATTTAGAACTTCTAATTCGGGATTTTCAAGACGAGAAAGATGATCAGCGGCGAGATTTTCTGCTCCTCTTTTATCTTGGATTTCAATATCGATCTCTTGTAAGAGTAAGATCCGACGGATTAATCGTGGTTTAGCATCTTGTTTCGAAAATAGGTATCTAAGAGCAGAATGGTCGGTATATACCACCGTTTTAGCTAGAATGAGATATGATCGAAATTTGTCAAAAGCAAAGACAATAGCAAGGAGTTCTTTTTCAGTAGTTGTATAATTCGTTTGTGCTCCTTGTAACGTCTTACTAGCATAATATATAGGTTGAAATCGTTTCTCAATCCTTTGTCCTAAAACGGCTCCCATTGCAAAATCACTTGCATCGCACATTAGTTCAAACGGTAGATTCCAATTTGGTGTTATCATGATCGGCTCCATTAGTGAGTTTCTCTTTAAGAATATTGAAAGATTTAATGCATTCATCTGAAAAGATGAATGGAGCATCTTTTTCTAGGAGTTTATTCATAGGAGTGGCAATTTTAGAAAAATCTTTTATGAAACGTCGGTAAAAACCGGCATGCCCTAGAAAACTCCTAACTCCTCTAACATTGGTGGGATGTGGAAGTTTAGCAATTACATCTACTTTAGCTCTATCCACTTCAATTCCTTCCTTTGAGATTTTATGACCAAGAACGATGCCTTCTTTAACCATGAAATGGCATTTCTCCCAATTAAGAACTAGATTTGATTGTTCGCATCTAATCAGCATTCGTTCAAGATTAGCTAGACATGATTCAAATGTATCACCGAAGACTGAAAAGTCATCCATGAAAACTTCCATGCATTCTTCTATCATGTCGTGAAAAATTGCCATCATGCACCTTTGAAAGGTTGCAAGGGCGTTGCAAAGTCCAAATGGCATGCATTTGTAAGCAAAAGTACCATAAGGGCACGTGAATGTAGTTTTCTCTTGATCTTCGGGTGCTATTGGAATTTGAAAATATCCGAAAAATCCATCAAGAAAACAATAGTAACTATTTTCGGCTAATCTTTCCAACATTTGATCAATGAAAGGTAAGGGAAAGTGATCTTTTCTGGTGGCGTCATTTAATTTTCTATAATCAATACATACACGCCATCCTGTTACAGTCCTAGTCGGAATAAGTTCATTTTTCTCATTTGTAATGACAGTCATGCCACCCTTCTTAGGCACGCATTGAACTAGGCTTACCCATGGACTATCAGAAATTGGATAAATTAGACCTGCATCAAGCAGTTTAATAATTTATTTTTTAACAACATCTTGCATATTAGGATTTAGTCTTCGTTGACGTTGCACATACGTTTTATGACCTTCTTCCATAAGGATTTTATGTGTGCAATACGAAGGACTTATTCCTTTAATATCATGAATCTTCCATGCAATGGCTGGTTTATGAGCTTTCAACACAGAAATGAGTTGTGATTTCTCATTTTCAGTAAGAGAAGACGATATTATTACCGGTAATTCAGATTCACCATGTAAATAAGCGTATTCCAAATGGTTTGGAAGTGGCTTTAACTCTAATGTTGGTGGTTCTTCTATCGATGATTTATATCGATATCTGTCTTCTTCTTTTAGCATTTGAATTTCTTCTGTTGTTGGTTCATATCCATTAGCCATTAGTGTAGCTAACATTTCAATTTCATCAATTGGTTCAGTTCCTTCTCCTAAAGAACATTCTCCTGTTCCTTGTAATTCTGGAAATTCTTCTAATAATTCTGCATGTGAATCTATAGTTTGAATATAATAACATGTATCATCTGTAGATTGTGATTGTTGCATAGCTCTATCAACTGAAAAGGTAACACTCTCGTCCTCTATACTTAGGGTCAGTTTCTTACCAAACACGTCTATCATTGCTTTAGCCGTGTTTAAGAATAGTCTTCCTAATATGAGAGGAACTTGAGAATCTTCTTCCATGTCCAGAACAACAAAATCTACTGAAAATACTAAAGTACTAACTTTAACTAGCATGTTCTCCATTATCCCTCTAGAATATTTTATTGATCTATCGGCTAGTTGTATGCTTATTCGTGTTGGTTTCAATTCTCCAAGGTCTAGTTTAGTGTATAGTGAATACGGCATTAAATTTATACTAGCACCTAAGTCTGCCAATGCTTCTATTGAACTAAGACTACCCAGAAAACATGGAATTGTGAAACTTCCTGGATCTGATAGTTTTTCTGGTATCTTATTCAACAGCACTGCTGAACAATTAGCATTCATAGTAACAGCTGAGAGTTCTTCCATTTTCTTTCTATTCGAGATTAGATCTTTCAGAAATTTAGCATATCTAGGCATTCCTGAAATCACATCAATGAAAGGAAGATTTACATTTATCTGTTTAAACATATCCAAGAATTTGGATTGCTCGGCTTCAAGTCTTTCTTTTTTCATTTTACTCGGGTAAGGAAGTGGTGGTTGGTATGGTTTAACATAAGGTTTAGCCTTAACTGTGTTATCTTCATTAACCTTTTCAACTACCGGTTCTGTTTCCTTATCTTGCTCAGGTTGTGGTTCTTGTGGAGTAGGAATAGCTTCATCAAAAATTACAGGTACTTCAGGTGGTTTAAGTGTAATACCACTCCTTGTGGTAATGGCTTTAGCTGTTTCATTCCGGGGGTTAGCATTTGTATCACTAGGTAAACTTCTCGGTTTTCTTTCACCTATTAACCTTGCTAGGTTACTTACTTCTTGTTCCAAGTTTTGAATAGAAGCTTGTTGATTTCTAAATGCTTGAGCATTTTGTTCATTTGTTTGTTTCTGAGATGTGAAAAACTGCGTTTGAGTTTCAACTAGCTTCGTCATCATATCTTCTAAATTTGGCTTTTTATCATCGGTTTGTGGTGGTTTGTTTTGAAAATTAGGTCTTTGCTGGTTGTAAGTATTATTGGATACTTGTTGATTGCTAGGACCTTGTTGGTTGTTGTATGGAACATTTCGGTTATAATTCTGGTTTTGATTGTAAATTGGTCTTGGCGGTTGATAATTATTCTGATAATTATTTCCAGGCCTTTGGTTTAGATATGAAACATTCTCTCTTTGTTCCATTGTTAGTTCAATACTGAGACAATCTTTTGTCAAATGTGGTCCTCCACACTGCTCACAACTAATTCATATTGAGTGTATATCTTTAGTCATCTTTTCTATTCGTCTCTCGACAGCATCTATCTTTGCTGAAATGGAATCTAAGTCATGGCTAGAATCGGCTCTAGCTGCTTTAGATGATCTAACGATATCTTTTTCTTGGTGCCACTCATGTGAGTGGGAAGCAGTGTTATCAATAATTTTGTAAGCATCAGTTTTGGTTTTCTTCATAATAGAACCACCAGCTGCTATATCGATGTCTTTCCTCGTAGTGATGTCGCATCCTTGGTAGAATATTTGTACTATTTGACAGGTGTCTAAACCATGTTGCGGACATCCTCTTAATAACTTTCCAAATCTTGTCCACGCCTCATATAGAGTTTCATTTGGTTTCTGTGTGAACGTAACAATTTCTCCTTGAAGTCTTATGGCTTTAGATGCCGGAAAGAATTGTTTAAGAAATTTTTCAACTAAAACGTCCCATGTATCAATCGCCCCTTCAGGTAACGATTCCAACCAATCTTTGGCTTCTCCCTTTAAAGTCTAGGGAAATAACATGAGATATATCTGTTCATCTTCAACTTCTCGGATTTTAAATAGTGTGCAGATCCTATTAAAGGTACGAAGATGTTCATTTGGATCTTCCTTCGGCGCACCACTAAATTGGCATTGATTAGTCACCATATGTAGAATTTGTCCTTTGATTTCATAATCTGGCGCATTAATGTCTGGATGAGTAATTACGTGACCTTGGCCAGTGCGTTTAGCTCGCATTCGGTCTTCCATACTTAAAGGTTCCAGATTCTCCATAATTGAATTTGTTGAATCTGAATCACTAGAGGATTCTGATTTAATGGTTCGTTCCTCAACAATCTCTGTTTGAATGATTGGTGGTTCTGGAGGAAAGATTAATGGTTCAGGATCTATTAATCGTCCCTGAATATTCTCCGGATTCTCAATTGTGAGGTCGGGTTCAAAAAATGGATTATCGGAAATTTGAATTGGAGTAACTGGTCGACTGGATGACGATTCTAAAGTAAAATCAACAGCAGTAATATTAGCTAGATGTCTTGATCGAGTTATAGGTGGTGAACGTACAAAAGGTGGTGAACGTCTTGCTCGGTGCATTCACTGAATATCCTATTAGTTTTTAAAAGGAAAGAAAAATTATATAAGTTATCCAATTAATAGACTTTTCCGATTTTGCCCACGTTTCGAATAGCCAAAAGATGCAGCAGAGGGGCAGGATTCGTTTGGTCTCAATATAATTGAGTACTATTTGGCTCCAATAACCCGGTCCAGGTACAAATTCAACTATTACTACGAACCAGAAAATTTTGATGTCTATCAATTTAACCACTTAAAATAAATTTTCGTAATTTTAAGATATTTAGATAAGAAGTAGAATAAAAATCTATGTCCTAAAACTGGAATGGCGAGAAATAAGAAAGAAAAAGAGCGCGTCGAGAAAGGTCGAAAAAGAAAAGGGTTGAAAAAGAAAAAAGAAAAAGAGTGACTTATAAAACTTAAAAACACTAGACTAACCTAACCTTATTACTATCACTAACTTAAAATTAAAATTGAAAATTGAGATTACTAATTGGAGTGATAATTGATACATAGGTAAAAGGCGTCGAAAAAAAAATTAAAAATAAGAAAGTAGCGCGTTGAAACTTAAAAAGAAACTAAAAACTAAAAGTTGCGTCTAAAAATATTAAGGCTTACAAGTAAAACTATATCCCAAATGGCAATAACTTAAAAAGGTATTAAAACTTAAAAAGGCGTCGCAAAATTCTAAAGCACCTAAATCTTAGTCTAAAGAAAAAGCACTTAAGGATTTTTCGGCAAAGCCTAAAAATCTAGAAATAAAAATAACTATGGCAAAAACTATAACTTAAAACTAAAAATGAGCGAAAAATACAAAAATTACGCTAAAACAAATAAAAAGGGACAAAATATAAAAATATACTAAAATTTGTAAAAATTACAATTTTTATAAAAATATTATTTTTATATTATTTATTTTATAACACTATTAATTTTATAAACTAATTAAACTAATTAAACTTAAAATACAAAATAAAATAAAAACTAAATTATATAATAAAAATACCCTAATTAGGGTTTAATTTAAATAATAATAATAAAAACCCGTAATTAATGCAGATTAGGGCTTCCTGTGGCCTGTCAGAGAGAACTCCGCGAGTCGCGTTGATCCCAGTTCAAAACCTTCGCAAGTCGCTGAGGTTGCAGGTCCAAAAGAGGTGCAGGTCAAATTCGACGGGTTTCGGTTTTTATTATATTTATTATATTTTCTGTTTAAATATTTATATAAAATATTTATAAAAAATAAATAAAACTTATATTTTTTAAAAAAATATAAGATACTTTATAATTTTATAAAAATCTTAAAAATAGATTTATATATATTTTTTTTCGTTTGGTTTTTAATTTTTTTATGTTTTAAATAAACATAAAATATTTAAATAAAACTTATATTTTAATAAAATAAAAATAAAGAAACTTTATAAAACTTAAATATTTAACAAACTCTTAAAAATATATAAATTTTTTTGTTTTTTTTTCTTTTTATATTTTCAAATATTTAAAACGTATTTTTACAAAAACATATTTTTATAAAAGTAAACTAAAAATAAAAATCTTTTTTTCTTTTTTTTTATTAGCGTTGCGCTTCTGGCTTTTAAGCTAGATTTCGATTCCCCGGTAGCGGCGCCAAAAATACTTGATAGTTAAAGCTAAGGGGTATACTATTAAATTTTACTAGGAAATACTATTAAATACGATACAATTTTACACAAGATATTTATTTATTTATAGAATGGATATACTTAAACCTTGCTACAACACTTATAGGCAGTGTACATAATCGTACAGTAGTGTAGTTTTTAGTAAGTCCGGTTCGTCCACATGAAATCTTTTAAACAAAGCTTAACGCTATATTAGTTTTAATTTATAAAAATACAAATATATATATAAGTAATATTATTATTATAAAGGGGGATTTTTACCGTTTAATGACTGGTTTGTCGATTTTTAAAACTTTAGTCACAGTTAAAACCTAATGTGAAATATTAAAAATAAATAAAAGACTAAATTTAAAGCGTAAAGTAAATAACGATAATGAAATTACGATAAATAAAAGTGCGATAAAATAAAATTGCTATAATTACAAAGTACGATAATTAAAAGTGCAATTAAATATAATAACAATAAATAAAAGTTCGATAATTAGAAGTGCAATTAAATATAAAATAAAGGAAATTAAATATGAAATAAAAGAATTATGCTTATTTAAACTTCCGTAATCATGATGTTTGACGTGTTGATTTTAGTTTATTCCCATGGATTAATTGTTCTTTGTCCTGGATTATTTAATATATCCATACGGATTTGTCCATAATAGTCCATCAGTCATAAATATAAAGAGCGAAAGCCTTTGTCAAATTATTCTTATTCTCGAAGTCAAATATTTCAACTAATTGGGGATTCGAATTGTAACAAGGTTTTAATACTTTGTTTAATGAATACACCAGGTTATCGACTGCGTGTAAACCAAGGTTTTACTACTTTGTTAACAATTACACCAATTACCCTTGAATGTAATTCACCCCTGTTTCAACAAGTCTATTAACTATTAATCCAGTTCCGTGTCCGGTAAAATGAATTATTATTGGTATTTATAGATATCCCGCCCACCGTACCCAGTCAAGCGTATGTGGTTATATATAAATACGTCAAATTATAAGTTTGTATATTAAATTAACAAGGTATTGTTTAGTTAATATAAAACCCATTAATAGCCCATAGTCTAATTTCCACAAGTGTCGTTCTTTTATCCAAACCCCAATTATGGTACAAAGCCCAATTACTCAATTTTAATATTTTTTGGCCAACATCATGATTACTTCGGTATTAAATAAGCATAATAATAACTTAGCTACGAGACATTAAATTAAAAAGGTTGAATATAACTTACAATGATTAAAAATAGTGTAGCGTTACACGGACAGAATTTCGACTTACACCCTCATTCGCTAACATACCCTTATTATTAAAATTAAAATTAAAATTAAAATATAAATATATATATATATATATATATATATATATATATATATATATATATATATATATATATATATATATATATATATATATATATATATTACGTATATAGATAGAGAGGATGGATATATGGATATTTTTACGATCAGAATGCGCGAGCTTTTATAGGCAGTTTCAAACTTTGGGGCTCCGTGAGTCGCGGCCCATTTCTTCTTCAAACTCCGCGAGTCGCGGAGTTTGTTTTTACAGCTCACCCAGCCTTGGCTCCTAGCTTTCCGACGGTTTATAATATATTATATAATATATAAATAATTATAAGAATTATTTAAATATTATATTATATTTATGTGCATAGTTGACTTGTAATTTTTAGTCCGTTGCGTCGAGCGTTGAGAGTTGACTCTGGTCCCGGTTCCGGATTTTCGAACGTCCTTGCGTACAATTTAATATCTTGTACTTTGCGTTTTGAATCTTGTACTCTTGTAATTTTGAGACGTTTCTTATCAATAATTGGAACCTCTTTGATTGTATTTTGTACTTTTGAGCTTTTTGGTTGTTTGCGTCTTCAATTTGTCGAATCTGTCTTTTGTCTTCACCTTTTATTATTTAAACGAATATCACTTGTAAATAGAACAATTGCAACTAAAAGCTTGTCTTTCTTGAGGAATAATGCTATGAAATATATGTTCATTTTTAGCATTATCATCGACCTTCATTCCTGGCCACCAAAAGTTTCTCTTGAGGTCTTGGTACATTTTCCCCGCTCCGGGATGTATTGAATATCTGGTTTTATGTGCTTCATCTAGTACCACTTTCCTCAAATCCCCATTCCTTGGTACCCAAATTATTTCAGCTAAATACCCGGTTCCATCTTCCCGAATATTAAGCTGTTTTTATAATCCTTTGGGTATTTTCCTTCCAAAAATTCCTTCCTTCAAAACCTCCTGTTGTGCCTCTTTTATTCGAGTAGTAAGATTAGTATGAATAATCATGTTCATAGCTTTTACTCGAATAGGTTCTCTTTCCTTCTGACTAAAGGCATCGGCTACCACATTTGCTTTCCCCGGGTGGTAACGAATTTCACATTCATAATCATTTAGCAGCTCAACCCACCTACGCTGCCTCATATTTAGTTGCTTTTGATTTAAAATATGTTGTAGATTTTTGTGGTCAGTGTATATGATGAATGACCCCATATAGATAATGTCTCCACATCTTTAATGCAAAAACAATGGCGCCCAATTCCAAATCGTGTGTGGTGTAGTTTTGTTCATGAATTTTGAGTTGTCGAGAAGCATATGCAATCACCTTCTTCTGTTGCATAAGAACACACCCAAAACCCATTCTTGATGCGTCACAGTAGATAACAAAATCTTCCATTCCGTGAAGTAACGATAAAATAGGTGCCGTAGTCAACTTCTTTTTCAACAATTGGAAGGCACTCTCTTGTTCGGAAGTCCATTCATACTTCTTCCCCTTATGTGTCAATGCGATTAAAGGTTTGGCTACTCGGGAGAAATCTTGAATAAACCTCCTATAGTAACCGGCTAAACCCAAAAATTGACGTATTTGCGTTGGAGTTTTCGGGGTCTCCCAATTTTTGATGGCTTCAATCTTGGCGGGATCAACTTTGATTCCATTACTACTGACTACGTGGCCAAGAAATTGTACTTCATTTAACCAAAAAGCACATTTAGAGAACTTATCATAAAGTTGTTCTTTTCTTAACAACTCTAACACAAGTCTCAAGTGTTGTTCGTGTTCTTGGTTATTCTTCGAATAGATAAGGATGTCATCAATAAAGACAATAACAAACTTATCTAAATATGGAGTACATACTCGGTGCATGAGGTCCATGAAAACTGCAGGTGCATTGGTTAAACCGAATGGCATAACCATGAATTCGTAGTGGCCATAACGAGTTCTGAAGGCTGTTTTTGGTATATCGGCTTCTTTAACCCTTAGTTGATGATAACCTGACCTTAGGTCGATTTTGGAGTATACGCTCGAACCTTGGAGTTGATCGAATAGGTCATCGATTCGGGGTAAAGGGTATCGGTTTTTAATGGTGACTTTGTTCAGCTCACGGTAATCGATACACATGCGAAAAGACCCATCTTTCTTTTTAACGAACAAAATTGGAGCTCCCCATAGTGACGTACTCGGTAGGATGAAACCACGTTCTAATAATTCTTGTAGCTGACTTTGTAATTCTTTCATTTCGGTGGGCGCAAGTCTATATGGAGCACGAGCTATTGGTACGACTCCCGGTACAAGATCTATTTGGAATTCAACAAATCGGTGTGGAGGTAGTCCCGGTAATTCGTTCGGAAACACCTCAGGAAATTCTCTTGCAACGAAAACGTCGTCGATTTTCTTTTCTTCTTTTTCAACCTTCTCGACGTGTGCTAGTACGGCATAACAACCTTTTCTTATTAGTTTGCGCGCCTTCAAACTACTGATAAGATTTAATTTGGCATTACCCTTTTCTCCGTACACCATTAAGGGTAACCCGTCTTCCCTAAGAATGCGAATCGCCTTCTCATGACAAAAAACTTCGGCTTTCACCCTGGACATCCAGTCCATTCCAATAGTTACGTCGAAGCTTCCCAATTCCACCGATATTAAATCAATTGCAAATGTTTCGCTAACTAAACTAATTTTTCGATTTCGGCAAATTTTATCAACCTTAATTAGTTTACCGTTTGCTACTTCAACTATACACTTTTTATCCAACGGCGTTAACGGGCAATTTAATTTGGCACAAAATTCTCTACTCATATAACTTCTATCGGCACCCGAATCAAATAAAACATAAGCAGGTGTATTGTTGATAAGAAACGTACCTGTAATAAGCTCCGGGTCTTCCTACGATTTCTCTCCATTAATGTTGAAGGCTCTCCCACCGCCTTGCCTATTTCCATTCCGGCACGGGTTTATGGTATGGCCCGATTTTCCATATCCATAGGAAACCACGCCATTATTATTTGTTCCAGCATTATTTGCTCCTTTGTGTCTATTTGGTCCGTAGACTTCACACTTTGCCGCAATATGGCCATTCCTGTTGCACCTGGTACATAACTCTCTACAAAACCACTCCGGATGAAACGTATCACACCTTGGGCATATAGTTCTTTGCTTTTTGTTGTCGTTGTTGTTGTTAGGGTTATTGTTGTTGAGACTGTTGTTGTTGTTATTGTTAGGATTTGGGTTATTGTTGTTGTAGTTTTGGTTGCGGTTGTTGTTGTTGTAATTGTTATTGGAATGGTTGTTTCTGTTATTGTTGCGGTTGTTGTTGCGATTATTGTTGTTGTTGGGGTGGTTGCGATTGTTGTTGTAGTTATTGTTTTGATTGTTGTTGTTGGACTGGTGACCCTGATCACTGCTTTCCTCCCACTTTCTCTTTCCATGTTTCATTATGGCCTCCTCGGCCGCCTCTTTCTTTATCCTTCCTGTAATTTGGTCTATCAATTTGTGGGCTATACGACTCGCTTTCTGCATTGTTTCAGGGTCGTTAGCACCTACATGCTCTTGGATTCGTTCTGGCAACCCTTTTATGAACGCTTCAATTTTTTCCTCTTCATCCTCAAATACTCTAGGATACATTAAAACTAGTTCGTTGAAACGTCACTCGTAGGTAATGACGTCTAACCCTTGGGTTGTCAGTGCTTTAAGCTCTTCCTTGAACTTGTTGATTTCAGTTATGGGACGGTACTCTTCCTTCATCATGTGCTTGAAGGTGGACCATGGAAGTGCATAGGCGGTATTCTGTCCTACGTAATCCATGTAGGTATTTCACCATGTCAAAGCAGTACCCCTGAAAGTATGTCTGGCATAATTAACTTTATCCTCTTCTGCGTAATTGCTGATTGCAAACACGGCTTCAACCTTCTCTGTCCACCGCTTTAGTCCAACGGGTCCTTCGGTTCCTTCAAACTCATTGGGTTTGTAGGCCATAAAAGCTTTGTAGGAACATCCTACCCGGTTGCCATTGTTTCCTCCACTGCTGAAACCCGATTGGTTATTGTTGTTCATTGCATTCACCACTGCAGCCATATTTGCAGCGAAAGCTTGAAGTTCTTCTGTGTTCAATTGTTGTTGTCTAGTAGCTGGAGGAGCCATTTCCTTCAAAAATAGCCGACTGAGTTAATCATATAGAATTTTAGAAGTAGCCAAAAAGTATTTTGTAGCTTAATATGAACTTATTATTATAAAAGCCTTTTCTTCGTATTAGCATTTTATAACTATAATAATGTTCATACTTAGCAGCTAACACACAAATTAACTACTAAAATTCTAATATGAAAAACTATGGTAAGTTATTACGTTACTAGGTAATAATAAGTTGTAATAATAATAATAAACCTTCCATGCTTATTCTTATTATTATACAATCATAAGGAAAATTACATTGCGGATTTTCTTACAAACTTAAACACACAATATAATACATATTATACAATGCATGGAATATAGGGTAGTCGTCGATAGTTTAAGAATGACGAGGTTTCTTAGATGTTGACGTTGTTTCTTTCTCAGTCAAACGTTTGGATCTTCATTTGGATAGTTCTTTTTCCAATTCCTCCCAATTGGTTCTTTCGGCTAATTGCTTAGGAACAAAACCACCAGTTGGGTCATAATAGGTTCATCGGGTTTGGGATTGGGTATAACAGCCAAAGATTTTCTCAAATCACGTTGTGGTTCGGTAATTTCCACAACTTCTTCATGATCCTCTTCTTCGGGTTCCTCCTCTGGATCTTCTTCCGGATCCTCTTGCGGAACCTCTTCTAGAAATTGTGAATCTTCCCAATTTTCCCAACAATTTTCCTCTTTAATGGTAGTACCAAAAGTTAACTTTTCCGTTGGTTCATAAGTTGTATGCGTTGACTCAACATACGAATCACTTGATAAGTAAATGAAATCTGAATCACTAGAGATGCTTATATGATCGGATTAAGTCATCTATCACATAATAGCAGGCACGTTAAGAGAATGATATATCTTATAATATTTATATGTTAATAATCTTATGTTTCCAACAATTATATTAAGCAATCATTTTTAAAACAATTACGGTCGAAGTCCAGACTCACTAATGCATCAAAAATCAGTTAGACACACTAATGAAAAATTTTCTGATTCTCTAAGACCGACGCTCTGATACCAACTGAAATTCCCCGTTCATATTAATTATAAATATTTCATATTAATTGATTTCTTTGCGAGGTTTTGACCTCTATATGAGACGTTTTCAAAGCTTGCATTCATTTTAAAATAACCATAACATTTATTATTGAATAAAGGTTTAAAAGCATAAGTTTTGATTGTCGATCAAAGTCAATCTCCTCAAAATACATGTATTTTACACACCATTACATACTTGTCAACAATATATTACAAATACAATTCCCGAATGCAAGTTTATTTATTCAGAAAAGCATGATGACTCCAAATCTTGACGTTGAGTAAACATGCAACAGCGGAAGCTTTCTAATAATCACCTGAGAATAAACATGCTTAAAAAGTCAACAAAATTGTTGGTGAGTCATAGGTTTAGTTTCTATATAATAATCATAACATTTAAAAAGCCACAAGATTTCATTTAATTAAATGCGCAGGATCATTACAACTGCAAAAATCATTCATACGATGAGTCACCTGGTAACCGACCTTAACATAGAGCGCTTAAGATATCTGGCATCATACATTTCACTATTCAAATGTATGACAAGAACCCTTCGAAGTACTAAAGCATTTACACTATTCAAAAATGGGGGTGGTTGGTGCCCGTAGATCAACCTTTAGGATTCGCGTCAATTAGTGTTTTTCACTAATTCTTAGGTTACCAAGCATAATAATAATAATAAGTACAGATATCCGGTATAAAAAAACAATCGTAGAATGTAGTTTCATGAACTTGTGCTTATTTTGTAAAACATTTATAAATTTGCATATATTCTCATCCCAAAATAATTTAGATAGTAAAAATGGGACTATAACTCATTTGTGATGATTTCCGAATAGATGGTAATAAGACTTGGCCTTTGACAAATTCACGAACCTAATAATAATATTCTTGTGTCAAGATATATATATATAATTAATATTCCATACTTATGATACTTGTGATAATTTTAATTATCCATTGTTAGTAGTCCAATGTTCGTAGTCCTATAGTCCGATAGTCCAACAGTATAAATATATATATAAATATAAATGTGTATATTGTGTTAGAATTTACTAACACTATAATATATTATCTTAATATAATAAGTCACATAATATGTATATTGTCTGAAGCAATCCGCGGCCCATTGTATACATGTCTCAGGCTCGGTCACAACTCAAAGTATATATATTATGTTGGAATCCACTTCGCCCCACAGCTAACTCGAGATTACTGCCAATGGTGTCTTATAGTTCGTTCTAATAATATATATAGAAGAAGTCAAAATGATATGTCAAAACTTTGTATACGAATCCACAGTGATCAAGTCATATATATATATGGTGCCTTACGATCTTTATTAAGACTATAATATATTGTCGTAGAACTTAATAACGACTATTATAAATTGTATTTCCATAAGTTCGGGAACAAGACATGTATAAATACATGTAGGATACAAGGTAAGTTAGCTAGGATAAGGTTAGCATCCATTTTTATTAATCAAAACCGTAGCTAAAAACAAACAAAAATATCCAATTTTGTTTTACCCATAATTTCTTCGTTACAAATCCGTTTTGAGTGATTCGACTTGCCATAGTTTTGTATCGAACCGTTATTTATTAATCTAAACAGAAAAAGTATATGTTTATAGTAAAAAATACACCTTAGGTGTCAAATACAAGAAGATAGTCATATCCGTCGTAAGAACGACATCTTGATGACTCTTTTGAAAAACATACTTTCAATTAGAGTTTAACCATGGATTTTTGGATATATTTCATATCCATATAAAATTAGATTTTTCACCAAAGGAAATCTTTTAATTCAAATTTTAAGATAGGTTTTTAAAATCAAACCCAAAACAGCCCCCGATGATCTATGACGGCGTATGTTCAGTTTTAAGGTGTTCTTCGTGTTTACAAGTTTTATATCCTTATGTTAGCTTGACATACTGTCATAATACATGTGTTGAAGTATTTTAAAAGTAAAGTTAGAAGGATTAAGTTTGTTTGTGAACAAGTTTAGAATTAATCTAAACTATGTTCTTGTTGTTGTAAGTTATAAACTCATAATAAGATAGCTATATGGATATGAATCGAAAAAGATTATGAATAAGGTGACTATCTCAAATTAAATGAACAAAGTTGCTGATAAAATAAGATGATAATCTTGTGATCAAAGATATCCTTGATGGCTTGTAATCCTTGGAGTAGAATCATAGAATGAACAAAAGTTCGAATAAGATTTCTATCTTGAATTAAGATAGTTATAAGTATATGAATTGAACCAAAGCTTATATATGATTCTTACCTTAATAAAGAGGAGTAGATGAGTTAACAAAGTGTTCTTGAAGCTAGTTTATGATCAAAGTGAATGAAGATTTTCTAGTACTTGAAGTATGTGTGTTTAAAGAGTGTTTAAAGAGTAAGAAATGGAGAGAATACTTGGAGTTCTTGTTTGTGAGTATTATGAGAGTGAAGGTAAGTTAAATAGCTGATATGAATGAGTAAAAAGAGTGTTAAAAGTCATGGTTCATGTATATGGTTAAGAGACTTTATCAAAATTTGGAATATAGCATAATAATGCAAACTAGAAGTTAAATGTTGGTTCCCACAAGTCTCCATCATGTTTATCCTTGTCTTTTGACTCATAGGGCTACTAAGGAGGCTATAATTGGTATTTCATATTGGTATATACTCATAGTATTTAAGTATGGATTCTGGGTATGATACGGGTGTAAATACCGAATGAATACGAATAGAATTCTTGATGGAATTGAATGAGATTATGAGTATAGCTATCTTTGTTGAGTATAAGTATGTTAGTATATATGTTTAAGTCCTTCAAAAGTGTATTAATACAATACATTTTAATACAATACATATATATACATTTTAATTTAGAAGTTATTACAACGTTAATCGTTATATATATGTATATAGTCTTGAAGTCTTTAAGTTAGTAATCTCATTTTATGTATATAACCAATTGTTAATATATGTAATGAGATACTTAAATATCATTTAACAATCATGAGTATATATTTATATTCATATATACGTCATTAAATAATTATTACGAATTATGACGTTCGTGAATCGTCAGACAGACGGGGTGGCCAAATGTTTGTATAAAATTCATTTCAAATAACCAAGTCTTAATGAGTTTGATTTCTTAACATGTTGGAAACATTAATTATGTAAATATTAATCTTCTATATATTAACAGAAAAAATCCGGGTCGTTACATGGTGTTTCTTTGCGCTTGCACGGTTTTCTCGGATTCCGTGTCAGAGTCGGTAAGAATGATAGGATTGGAAGAAGTCATCTAGCACTCAAGAAAAACACAAGGTTAGCTCATTTAATAATCATATCATTATAGGGATTATTTAAAGTAACAAGTAATGTAACTAGGGTTCATGTAACTTAACAAGTCTAGGGTTACAGTCTAGACTCAATAGATGTCCTAACGTTCGACTCTCTAATGCAGCCTAGTCCTAGGTAACTGATCTGCTCTGATACCAAAAGTAATACCTCGTCAGAATCCACTAACGGTGTATTAACTCTGTGTGACAACCCGGAAATTTCCGACCAAATTTAAACTTAATCTTTAAATGATTCAATGCTTCCGACATGATAATCAAAGTCTGTAATGTTAAGTCTCAAAAATTTTGAAACTAAATTCATGTAATCAATTACCCTCCGACTGTGCTCGACGATTCACGAACCATTATATAATTGGATATGAATATATATATATATATATATATATATATATATATATATATATATATATATATATATATATATATATATATATATATATATATATATATATATATATATATGTGTATATATATTATAACTTTAAAACGTTAATAAAGTATTAAATGTATAATACTTTATACTAAACGTATTTGTTTCATTATATGATTAATATATTCATCGACGAATTTAATAGATATATCAAATGATTTAATTAACAGATATGTTATTAGCATTTATCAATATCATAAGTATTATAATATGGTAACGGATCTTTGTTGTGAGGTCCACGTTGAATTGAGAAATCTTTCCCTTTTAACGGTATTCGGAATAATTGGTAAAGTGATTTATAAGTAAGAACAAATTGTTATTTAACAAGAACTAGACAAAAGTTAGTGGAGGTTCCTGTTTAACCTTCAACGCATGCTTTACAATATTTTTCCTCGTGACTTTGATAAGATAACTATTTTAGCTTTCAACTTATTTAATGAAATAAGATTTAAACTCAGATATAAAACATTTTGATTTAAGTTATTATATATTAAGTAAATAACGAGACGATGATCTAAAGAAGCAAATGACCAAAACATTCAAAAGTGTAAGTTACATTTCAAATAATATAATTTATTGGTGATTTAAGTTTATATTTTGACAAGGGTACGAGTCACGAAACGTAAACTACTAGTTTCTAAGTGTACGAAAATGCATTCGAGACACCGGAACTGGGACGTAAGTCGAGCGTCAATGTACAAATTATCGAAACCAATTTAACAAGTTAACTATGCACGAGAATATAATATATATATATATATATATATATATATATATATATATATATATATATATATATATATATATATATATATATATATATATATATATATATATATATATATATATATATATATATATATAATTATATATATAATTATATAAATTAAATATATTATATAACATATTATATAAACTGTCGGCAGCCCACGAGGAAAATGAGATGAAGCTGGAAACAGGAGTCCCGCGATCGCGGGAATTTTTGCCTAAATACCTCCGCGATCGCGGAGGAGACTGGGTCAGAAATGGCTATAAAGCTCCATCGAGTTTGCCTCTGCACACACACATATATCATATCTATCTCTCTATACTCCGTATTATTATTTAAATTTATTATTATTATTATTATTATTATTATTATTATTATTATTATTATTATTATTATTATTATTATTATTAATCTTATTAGTAGTATTATTATTATTAGTATATTATACATAAAATACTACAACGAGGTTTTGCTCGAGAGTTTTTCAAACGGGTTTTTCGAGCGGGATAGAGCTAAGTAAATTATGGGTTATAGCTATGGAGATTATGGGTATTGTTCGAGGGTATTGTTCGTGAGGTCAATCTAGTGTTTGAAAGGACCCGTTCATGTACATTATAAACGATTCACAATAGCTGATTACATTGCGAGGTATTTGACCTCTATATGATACATTTTACAAACATTGCATTCGTTTTTAAAAGACAAACTTTCTTTACATCGAAAATTGACAGGCATGCATACCATTTCATAATATCCACTATCCAACTATAAATTGTTTTAACAATAATCTTTGATGAACTCAATAACTCGAATGCAACGTTCTTCGAAATATGCTATGAAAGACTCCAAGTAATATCTTTAAAATGAGCAAATGCACAGCGAAAGATTTCTTTAACACCTGGGAATAAATATGCTTTAAAGTGTCAACCAAAAGGTTGGTGAGTTCATTAGTTTATCATAATCATTTATTTCCATCATTTTAATAGACCACAAGAATTTCATTTCCAGTTCTCATAAATATACGTCCCATGCATAGAGACAAAAATAATCATTCATATGGTGAACACCTGGTACCCGACATTAACTAGATACATATAAGAATATCCCCTATCATTCCGGGATCCTCCTTCGGACATGATATAAATTTCGAAGTACTAAAGCATCCGGTACTTTGGATGGGGTTTGTTAGGCCCAATAGATCTATCTTTAAGATTCGCGTCAATTAGGGTGTCTGTTCCCTAATTCTTAGATTACCAGACTTTAATAAAAAGGGGCATATTCAATTTCGATAATTCAACCATAGAATGTAGTTTCAATTACTTGTGTCTATTTCATCAAACATTTATAAAAGCGCATGTATTCTCAGTCCCAAAAATATAAAGGGTAAAAAGGCAAATGAAACTCACCATACTGTATTTCGTAGTAAAAATACATATAACGTCATTGAACAAGTGCAAGGTTGGCCTCGAATTCACGAACCTAAATTAATTATATATATTTATGTGTTGGTCAATATTTGTCTAACAAATTAGGTCAAGTCATAGTGTACCACAATCCTAATGCTCGAGACTAATATGCAAAAGTCAACAAAAGTAAATTTGACTCAAAATAATTTCCAAAAATCTATACATGATTAATATATAGTTTAAATATCGTCGTTTTATATTTTTAAATATTTTTAAAAGATTTATTAGAGTAAATAATATAATTTATGTATTAATAAATTAAATTTATATAAAATATACTTTTATATATATTAAGTAATAAAATTTATAGGGTTAATTTAATATCATAAAGATAATATGATAGGTATTATTAAAGTAAGTTATTACACGTAGTAAAATATTTTTGTATCACATATTTATTTGATAAAATAATATCTATAATGATAGTAAGTAAAAGTTGTATTATTTTGTAATAATAATTATTATTATAAAAATATCAATATTTATAATTACTAAGATGACATTATAATAAAACGATAATTCTAATTATGATAACTTTAATATTTACAAAAATTTTAATATTATCTTTAAAATAATAATTCTATTTAAAATAATAATAATAATGATATTTTATAGTAACAATGACATTTCTATTAAAATGATAAATTTTGTTAAAATGAAAGTTTTAATACTAACGATACTTTTAATAATAATAGTAATGATAAAAATAATAAGAGCGATAATTTTATCTAAATCAATATCTTATAATATTTTAATTTCATCATGATACTCTTACTCATTATTTCCTAATCGTTTCATTTAATAGCTTTTAATCATCTTTTATATCGTGTTCATAATAATGATAATAATAGTAATCAAAATAATTAGGTGTTACAAATATTTGTTTTAATTACACTAATATTAATAATGATAGTTACTATAACATTATTAACGATAATACTAATAATTATCTTAATGATAATATAGTAATAATAATAATAACAATAACAATAACCATTTTTAAATAATGATATATATATTAATAATGATAATAATAATAATAATAATAATACTAATAATAATAATAATAATAATAATAATAATAATAATAATTGGATAATAATAATAATACTAATTATAACTTTAACGATAATAACGATAGTAATAATAAAAAAAATAACAATTTTTAATGATAAATCCCTTTTATTGATAAAGATAATAATAATGATAATAATAAGATAAAACTAGAACGACGATAAAAACGACGATAATAATAATCATTTTTAATAAAAATATCAAAAATTCAATTGATTATAACTTCTAATCCATTTATCGAAACCATTCGATATCTACTGGAAAAGTTCTTAATTTTTCGCTTGCTTTCCAAGGACATGCATATCTTATACCTTATCTCAACCGCAAGTGTAACTAATTCAATATTCAACCTAACCTGTCTAAGGGCAATATCAAAAGTACAAGCATGCATAATCCTAAATACTCGAGCACTAGTCAGGGATACACTATTAGTATGTAAAAGTTAAATTATGAGTACTCACGTATCAATATTGAGATTCAATATTGTAGGAAATGTACGTAGACGCAACGAAAATGATAAACACTATATTAACCTCACGAGCATACCCATGAACCATACTCAATCACCTCCATAGCTATAACCCATAATTTCCTTAATCCTATCCTACTCGAAAAAACAATTTCGAAATCACTCGGACAGCACTCTATCGTAATATTTTATGTATATACTAATAATATCTTGAAATAATACAGAGTAAATATATATATGCAAATCGATTGAGAGAGTTTAGAGAAAAATATTTTCAAGTTTCTATGAAATAATGAAACTTATTGAATTCTATTTATAATAGATTTTTGAATTATTAAAGTGAATTATTAACGTATGAATTATTAAAGTGAATTATTAAAGTATGAATTATTAAAGTGAATTATTAAAGTATGAATTATTAAAGTGAATTATTAAAGTGAATTATTAAAGTTAAAGTAAAGTAAAAATAAAGTAAAGGTAAAGTTTAAGTATAGTAAAAGTATAAAACTATGTACATATAATACGCGTATAAATATATATAATATTAATTTAAATCGTTATATATATTTAATAAAATAAAATATAAATATCGTTATCTTTATCATACTAGTTAAGTAATGAGTTGTCAAAAGTGGTTCTAGATATTTATAAAAGTTATATACGTTTTAATAATAAAGTTCTTTTTAAACTGAAAACGTTTTTTTTACGTTTGAAACTAAGTAGATCATTCGAGTCTTTATGAGATTCAATCTTCCACTATCCTTTGTCTAGTTCTCAATGATTGACAATTTGTTCTTATTTATAAATCACTTTACTATTTTCCGAATATTGTTAAAATGGAAAGATTTCTCAAATCAACGTAGGCCTTTCAACAGAGACTTATAATCATAATTCAATATATCTGATAATTCAATCATTTGATCTTATCTTCTAATTCCATTGATAAACATTTTGAAACAGATACAATCATATAAAGTATTTAATCTAATATTTTGTTTACGTTTCAAGTTATAATATATATACACATATACATATATAATCATATTCGTTTAATGGTTCGTGAATCGTTGGAACTTGGTCGAGGTTGAATGAATGTATGAACATAGTTTAAAATTCTTAAAATTTAACTTAACAAATATTGCTTATCGTGTCGGAAACATATAAAGATTAAAGTTTAAATTTGGTTGGAAATTTCCGGGTTGTCACAGTACCTACCCGTTAAAGAAATTTCGTCCCGAAATTTGAGTGAAAAGGTCGTGAATGATAATAAGTATGTTTTCATGATTCATACGGGCTGAAAATTAGAGTTTTATCATCAGCGAATAATTTGGATAAACAATCCATTTATATGAAGAGTACGAATGAAGCTAACATAGAAGAGTGAAATGAGTAAGTGTAGATTCATCTTATCATTTGACGTAGATATGATTGATTCCCAGATTTCAAGGGATTTGAAGAAAATCTTCTTAATAAGATTTGACACTCCGGTAATCAAGGGAATTAGGATCCGCTTTAAATGCTATCGTCCATTTTAATTGTTCTGTCGGAGATTTTCTTATAAATTCACCTCCTTCATTTCCTTACAACACACACCTTCTGTTGATGCATTTTATTCAAGTCCCTAGACATCTACCCACGTCCATTGCAGGTATAACAGTTTACAGGTCACCATGATTGCTCGTTATTATCCTATCCGTGTTTGTATGTGGTTACAGGAACTGCAGGAACGAGATTTAGATGTTTAACTATGTTAGACTTAGTCAGACGTACGAGTGAAGCCTCACTAGTATGGCTGACATGCTCATACGCACGGTTGATGCTGAGCTAAGTCACAATTACAACCTAAATGAGAAGACACGAGTGAATGATCACTCGTACGGTTGATGAAGCCAACTCGTACGTGTGATGAATGAATCATATGGGTGAGTCAACAGCAGGGGTATATAAAGTCTTATGTTCTTCATTTTAGGTTAAGCCTCTCATTTGTTACACACACTCAGATCTAGTGAGCTCCTCCGATTCTCTCTCAGTCCAAATCACCCAAGTGGTGAATAATAGCTCTAGGTGTTGATCTAATCACACTTGATTTAGTTGTGGTTTGACTAAATTAACCAAAAAAAAAAAAAACATAACCTATTCACTAGAGGGTTTGATTCACTTATTCAGCCATTATGTGAGTTAAATCTGTTGATTTCTAAGTTCCTAGTCATGTTTCATCACCTTCTATTCTTTCCCCCTCAACTCATATTTTAAAGTATTCATCAATATGCTCCATCCAGTTCTGATTCTCGATATACTTCTAACTTTCATATCGGTCATTCTTCTTTTTCATCTATCGCCGGAAGAATCTATTTACTTCTACTATCTTCTTGGGTTTATAGTGTTTCTAGTTCTCCCGTGTCTTTATATTGCTATATGCATCGATATATATGGTTTATAATTTCTGGTTTGTCGTTGAGCTTTATATGTTCCCTTATATTTCAAAGTCTCTGCTTCTGTCTTCTATAATCATTATCATTCACAGTTAATGCTCTCTTTTATTTTCTTCAATTTATACCCCAATTTCTATTTCGTAGTTTTGTCCTTTCGTTTCTTCTTCTTGCGATTAAGCACCGCTTGTAATGGTCCAGAATTCACAGATATGAATTTCGAAATGAACATTGTTAATGTTCTAGGAAGAAAATTGTGATGGCACGATCTTGACTTGTCAAATTACTAGAATACCTTGGAAAAGGCCGAATCATCAAGAAATATTTTCTTGATATTTTAGAGGTTAAATAGAATACAAGAGTCGTATAACATGGCACATGATGATGTTATGATCTGTGAATCATCACGTTCCATTTAGAAACTCAGCATGACTTACTGTAATATAATCACATTGATCAAGTGTCATTATATTATACTAATTCATGCTTCAGTTCCCAACACAACTTCAAAATATTCCTATTTTAAACTTGAATGTTTCAGAATTTAGAAACTAAAATAGTTTCTTTTATGATGTAATACAGATAGCGCGAAGAGGTAAATGATTTCAAATAAGAAAAATTAAGAAAATATCTTCAGAAATATGGAGGATATTTATAATGAAAGATATGATGATATTTTAGAATTTCTAATATCAGAGGATGATGAAGAATATTGTCCGTAGGGGTTTAGAGTCAGGAGCAAGGTATTCGTTAATGACTTCAGCAGGTACTGAATCATTTGGATCCTTTGAAGTCAGGTTCAGTCTTTGTAATTTGTCCACAGCCTCCTTCCTACTTTGCTCAATCCGTTTTCCAGTTCCAAAACTTCTCTTTTTCTGTGCTTTGCCAGAACACTTCATCATTATCATCCAGCTTTTACCGTTTAAAGTCATTTATAGTTTTTGCTGCTTCATCAGCATTTTTTCCATTTTCGGAGAACCAATTCGTAGTTCGGAGTGTTTTTCAGAAACTTCACCTTCAAATTAAGTTCAAAAGATAGACGTTATATATACACATATAACTGTTGGCGTAGACATGCTGCGAGATTTCAAAATACTGATTGCTAATTCCCAATGATTCGTATGGCAATTCTCATTACAATATGCGAATGAGTAAATGATGGGGTTTCAATGAATAATTATAATGACTTTTTGAAGAGGCTAAAGTCAAAGGGTAATGAAGTTGTTGGTGTAGTGACCCGAACTTTTCCATGTTTATATATATATTAATTGAGATTGATATTTACATGATTAAATGTTTCCAACATGTTAAGCAATCAAACTTGTTAAGACTTGATTAATTGAAATATGTTTCATATAGACAATTGACCACCCAAGTTGACCGGTGATTCACGAACGTTAAAACTTGTAAAAACTATATAATGACATATATATGGATATATATATATATATATATATATATATATATATATATATATATATAGTTAACATGATACTATGATAAGTAAACATATCATTAAGTATATTAACAATGAACTACATATGTAAAAACAAGACTACTAACTTAATGATTTTTAAACGAGACATATATGTAACGATTATCGTTGTAACGACATTTAATGTATATATATCATATTAAGAGATATTCATACATGATAATATCATGATAATATAATAATTTAAAATCTCATTTGATATTATAAACATTGGGTTAACAACATTTAACAAGATCGTTAACCTAAAGGTTTCAAAACAAAACTTACATGTAACGACTAACGATGACTTGACGACTCAGTTAAAATGTATATACATGTAGTGTTTTAATATGTATTTATACACTTTTGAAAGACTTCAATACACTTATCAAAATACTTCTACTTAACAAAAATGCTTACAATTACATCCTCGTTCAGTTTCATCAACAATTCTACTCGTATGCACCCGTATTCGTAATCGTACAATACACAGCTTTTAGATGTATGTACTATTGGTATATACACTCCAATGATCAGCTCTTAGCAGCCCATGTGAGTCACTTAACACATGTGGGAACCATCATTTGGCAACTAGCATGAAATATCTCATAAAATTACAAAAATATGAGTAATCATTCATGACTTATTTACATGAAAACAAAATTACATATCCTTTATATCTAATCCATACACCAACGACCAAAAACACCTACAAACACTTTCATTCTTCAATTTTCTTCATATAATTGATCTCTCTCAAGTTCTATCTTCAAGTTCTAAGTGTTCTTCATAAATTCTACAAGTTCTAGTTACATAAAATCAAGAATACTTTCAAGTTTGCTAGCTCACTTCCAATCTTGTAAAGTGATCATCCAACCTCAAGAAATCTTTGTTTCTTACAGTAGGTTATCATTCTAATACAAGGTAATAATCATATTCAAACTTTGATTCAATTTCTATAACTATAACAATCTTATTTCAAGTGATGATCTTACTTGAATTTGTTTTCGTGTCATGATTCTGCTTCAAGAACTTCGAGCCATCCAAGAATCCGTTGAAGCTAGATCCATTTTTCTCTTTTCCAGTAGGTTTATCCAAGGAAATTAAGGTAGTAATGATGTTCATAACATCATTCGATTCATACATATAAAGCTATCTTATTCGAAGGTTTAAACTTGTAATCACTAGAACATAGTTTAGTTAATACTAAACTTGTTCGCAAATAAAAGTTAATCCTTCTAACTTGACTTTTAAAATCAACTAAACACATGTTCTATATCTATATGATATGCTAACTTAATGATTTAAAACCTGGAAACACGAAAAACACCGTAAAACCGGATTTACGCCGTCGTAGTAACACCGCGGGCTGTTTTGGGTTAGTTAATTAAAAACTATGATAAACTTTGATTAAAAAGTTGTTATTCTGAGAAAATGATTTTTATTATGAACATGAAACTATATCCAAAAATTATGGTTAAACTCAAAGTGGAAGTATGTTTTCTAAAATGGTCATCTAGACGTCGTTCTTTCGACTGAAATGACTACCTTTACAAAACTGACTTGTAACTTATTTTTCCGACTATAAACCTATACTTTTTCTGTTTAGATTCATAAAATAGAGTTCAATATGAAACCATAGCAATTTGATTCACTCAAAACGGATTTAAAATGAAGAAGTTATGGGTAAAACAAGATTGGATAATTTTTCTCATTTTAGCTACGTTAAAATTGGTAACAAATCTATTCCAACCATAACTTAATCAACTTGTATTGTATATTATGTAATCTTGAGATACCATAGACACGTATACAATGTTTCGACCTATCACGTCGACACATCTATATATATTTCGGAACAACCATAGACACTCTATATGTGAATGTTGGAGTTAGCTATACAGGGTTGAGGTTGATTCCAAAATATATATAGTTTGAGTTTTGATCAATACTGATATATGTATACACTGGGTCGTGGATTGATTCAAGATAATATTTATCGATTTATTTCTGTACATCTAACTGTGGACAACTAGTTGTAGGTTACTAACGAGGACAGCTGACTTAATAAACTTAAAACATCAAAATATATTAAAAGTGTTGTAAATATATTTTGAACATACTTTGATATATATGTATATGTTGTTATAGGTTCGTGAATCAACCAGTGGCCAAGTCTTACTTCCCGACGAAGTAAAAATCTGTGAAAGTGAGTTATAGTCCCACTTTTAAAATCTAATATTTTTGGGATGAGAATACATGCAGGTTTTATAAATGATTTACAAAATAGACACAAGTACGTGAAACTACATTCTATGGTTGAATTATCGAAATCGAATATGCCCCTTTTTATTAAGTCTGGTAATCTAAGAATTAGGGAACAGACACCCTAATTGACGCGAATCCTAAAGATAGATCTATTGGGCCTAACAAACCCCATCCAAAGTACCGGATGCTTTAGTACTTCGAAATTTATATCATATCCGAAGGGTGTCCCGGAATGATGGGGATATTCTTATATATGCATCTTGTTAATGTCGGTTACCAGGTGTTCACCATATGAATGATTTTTATCTCTATGTATGGGATGTGTATTGAAATATGAAATCTTGTGGTCTATTATTATGATTTGATATATATAGGTTAAACCTATAACTCACCAACATTTTTGTTGACGTTTTAAGCATGTTTATTCTCAGGTGATTATTAAGAGCTTTCGCTGTTGCATACTTAAATAAGGATGAGATTTGGAGTCCATGCTTGTATGATATTGTGTAAAAACTGCATTCAAGAAACTTATTTTGTTGTAACATATTTGTATTGTAAACCATTATGTAATGGTCGTGTGTAAACAGGATATTTTAGATTATCATTATTTGATAATCTACGTAAAGCTTTTTAAACCTTTATTGATAAAATAAAGGTTATGGGTTGTTTTAAAATGAATGCAGTCTTTGAAAAACGTCTCATATAGAGGTCAAAACCTCGCAACGAAATCAATTAATATGGAACGTTTTTAATCAATAAGAACGGGACATTTCAGTTGGTATCCGAGCGTTGGTCTTAGAGAACCAGAATTTTGCATTAGTGTGTCTTATCTAGTTTGTTAGGATGCATTAGTGAGTCTGGACTTCGACCGTGTTTACTTGAAAAATGATTGCTTAACAAATTTTGTTGGAAACTATATATTTTTTAACATGTGAATATTATGTGATATATTAATCTCTTAACACGTTTGATATTATGTGATAGATGTCTACCTCTAGAACCAGTCCCATTGACTCACCTAATAATAATGAAGAGTCAAATGTAAATTGGAATGATTCGTGGACTGATTCACAAGTTCCCGAAGAGGAACCGGAAGAAGAGTCGGAACCGGAAGAAGAATCGGAACCGGAAGAAGAATCTGAACCGGATGAAGAAATAGAACCGGTGGGGGAAATAATAAAACGGTTAAGTAAAAGAAAATCCTCAACCAACCGACCAAGGTTAATTATGGTCAATGGTGTTTCCGCCAAGGAAGCAAAATATTGGGAGGATTACCAATTCTCCGATGAATCGGATTCCGACGAGAATTCCGATGATGTTATAGAAATTACCCCAACTGAATTTAAAAAGGCAAAAGAAAATAATAAGGGAAAGGGCATAAAAATAGAGAAATCTAATTCCAACCCCGATGAACTTTATATGTATCGTCAACCCCCGAAGTCCTTAAGTTGTAACAATGACCCGGGAACCTCTAAACCACCAGGTTTTTCTAAACCAATGTGGATAACGACGGCTCATATTAGGGCAACATCATATATCTCTAGAAACTTGGCAAAACGAACCAAAACCGAAGAAGACGAAACAAGCGAGTCGGAATAAGATAGTTGTATTCGTGTGGTGTAATATAAGTAATATAGTGTGCTTATGCTTTATGATATATGTAAAAATTGCTTGTATTAATAAGTATTTTTTTTTTATGAATCTAACTCTTGTCTATTTTACAGTATAAAAACACAAAATGGATAGACAACCCAATATTTTAAGAGACCTACCCGGAGACATGATTGATGAAATCTTGTCTAGAGTCGGTCAGAATTCTTCGGCACAACTATTTAAGGCGAGATCAGTTTGTAAGACATTCGAAGAACGTTCCAAGAATGCCTTGGTTTATAAAAGGCTTTCGTTCGAAAGATGGGGGATATCACATTAGGAAATCCATAAGTTACGATGTGTTTACTTTGACGCATATATTGCGGGGAACCCAAATGCTATTTTACGCAATGGGTTAAGAAATTATTTTGACTCAATATATCCGAATATTGGACTTCGTGATTTAGAAAAAGCGGCTAACATGCAACATAAAGAAGCATGTTATGGTTACGGATTAGTAATGTTCGCTTCTCACCAAAGTGAGAACAAAAACATCGGGCTACAACTATTAAACAAAACGTTTCCACAAGTGACGGAGTCGGTAATTGGGGTAAGAAATGAGGTTTTTAGATTGTTACGGGACTGTTGGACATTACGTAACCCTCGTCCCTTTGACGACATTACAACACGCTGTCTTATCAACGGCCATAACGGTTATGTTCCACAAGACCAAGGATGGGAAGTAATGAGACGACCCGACCCAATCCATAGGGACGAATACAATAACATATGATAACATTGCGAGGTACTTGACCTCTATATGATACATTTTACAAACGTTGCATTTATTCTTAAAAGGAAACCTATCATTACATCAATATTTGACATTTTCGTCTAACATTTCATAATATCCAAATGACATAATCTGCCATTTACTTATTAATATTCTCTATTGAACTCCAATGACTCGAATGCAATGTCTTTGTATCATGGCTTAAAAGGTCCCAAGTAGTATCCTTAACATGAGCTAATGCACAGCGGAAGACTTAATTCATACCTGAGAATAACATGCTTTAAAACGTCAACATAAAGTTGGTGAGATATATAGGTTTGATGCTAGCAGCGTTATAACAATGGAACACAAGATTTCATATATAAACATTTTAATAAAAATATTCTAAGTGGTTGAGCACTTGGTAACCATACTTAACATTTAATCACGTCGCATATTCCCTTTATTATGAAATCTTACTACACTGTACCAAGTGTAGTCACGAAACGAAGTACTGTGCAACCGTTGAATACTGGTCGTCCAGTCCGGTTGGGGTTGTCAGGCCCGATAGATCTATCAACAGGATTCGTGTTTACAATACCGCTGTAAATATTAGTTACCAAGCTACAGGGAAGTATGCCAGTGGTACAACTCAACGTAGAATATATTTTTCAGTTACTTGTGTCCATAACGTAAAACATAAAATACATGTATTCTCATCCCGAAATATTTAGAGTTTAAAAGTGGGACTATATACTCACTTTGCCTTGAAGATATATATTTTGACTTGGTCTCCGATTGATATCACGAACCTATCCATACATAATATATCAATACCTTTTCTTTTTAAAACAATCGTCACATATATATACTTGTTATACTTTTAATACTTTTAATAATTCCTTAGTCCGTAGTTAGCAGTCTGATGTTAGTAATTCAATTTTAATGGCTCATATTTAGATGTTTAATAAACCCCCAATGAAATAAATAAAACCTCCATCGTATATGTATTGGTCGGGATTAATCTTGACCCACGGTACCGGTGTTGTCAAATGACGTGTTGCGTACATAAAGTACCGGTGTTGTCAAATGACGTGTTGCGTACAATCATGAGATCTTATGATTAATCTTCTCGTATTGTTTACGGGTGATCCTGAACCATGTAAAATTAAATTATGAGTACATATATATAAAATATCATGTTATTTTAAAAAAATGTGATTTATATAATTTTTCTCCAATTATTTTCGTGGCTAAACTAGTCTTAGATATCCGATCTCGTTTTGGTCATAGTTTCTTCGTTACAACTCCGTTTTCGTTGGTTCAACTTGCCACTTCCTTGGATCGAGTCCCTCTTTAAGACTATGAACTATAAATACCTTAGTTTGTATTCGAAATCACAGGTCATAGGTCAAACTTTAGTGAAACTTATGAAGTTAATCATTTTTGTTACAAAAATATCATTTAATAACCATTTTTCTAAAAATACTTATACTTTGAATTAAATCATGAAATTTTTATGTGTTAACATATTCATAAGAAATATCATTTTTCCAGAATATAAACCTCCAATTCAAAGTTCAAGATAGTTTTTAATTATCCAACCCAAAACAGCCCCCGGTTGCACTCCGACGTCGTAAAAACAGTTTTTAAGGTGTTCTTTTGAAAAACCAAGTTATACCTTGTTAAATTAGCATATATTTATGTTATATTACAGGTCTTGAAGTATTTTAAAAGTTAAGTTAGAAGGATCTATTTAGTTTGCAAACAAGTTTGAAAACATTCAAACTATGTTCTTGTTGTTAAAATTGTATACCATACAATAAGATAGCTATATATATATGAATCGAATAAGGTTATGAACAAAGTTACTACCTCAAGTTACTTGGACAAGATTGCTGTAAAAGAGGAGTAAAAACTTAGAACCAAAAGAGTGATGAAATTGGATGAAAGATTGGAAGCAACTTAAGACATAAACTTGAATTGAAAGTTGTATTTTTGTAGTGTTTTTGTTGATCTTTTTATGGTGGTGTTTAAGGTGATTCTTGAGAGGATTTTTGCTGGAGTTCTTAGAGAGACATGAGGCTAGTAAGTGTGTGTGTTTAGCTAGAGAAATAATATTCCAAAAATTGAAAATGGATGCATGTATTTATGGTGGTGTAAAAGGTGTATAAGTTTGTAATTTTGTGAAAAGATCTTTTAATCATGTGAAATTGTCATACTAAATAACAAAAGTAGTTACCTTATACATAAGGCATGAACAAGGGCTGGTTGGTGGTGATTTGATGTGTATATACCAATAGTAAATACGTATAGAAGCTAGGTATGATACGAGTACATGTACTCTAGATATACGTATAGAAAATCTTGTGAAAACGGAACGAGGATTCAAATATAGCTATCTTTTGTGAATACACTTATATTGTTTTATGTATTTAAGTCCTTTAAAAGTGATTAAATACATTATATATACGATATATGTATAAACATTATAGGTCATATTTATTTATGTCAAATAACGTTACGTATGGTTATCGTTTTGAAAACTTAAGTTAGTAGTTTCAAAATATACTTATAACTTATTGTTATTAATACAAAATGAGATATTAAAAGATCCTTAGATCATGTTAAATATGTATATATACATATATATACACAAACGTATAATTATCATATATTGTATAGTTCGTGATATCATCGGTCAAACTAGACGGTCAATCGTTGTGTAAAACTCTCTTTGAAAACATACGTCTCAACAATTTGGATTGCTTATCATGTTGGTAAGGTTTAATTTATGTAGATATTAATCTTATAAGTGTAAAACTATCGCAAAAAATCCGGGTCGTTACAGTACCCCCCCGTTAAAGAAATTTCGTCCCGAAATTTGGTAGAGGTTGTCATAAATAACAATAGGAATGTTTTCATGACGAATATGAGGTATTGATAGGGTTTTATAATTATTGGAAGATATGGATAAAACGATTCGATCATGTGAAGCGCACGAGCGAAGCTATCACAAAAGAATGAAATGAGTGAATATGGAATTGTTTTAACCGATGTCGAGATTAGGATTGATTTCCAGAATTTAAGGGATTTAAAGAAAATCTTATGTAATAAGATTTGGTTCTTCGATGATTTAGAAAACAGGATCTCCTTTGATTTAATGCGATAATCTGTTTCGATTTCTTTGTCGGATATTTCACTATAAATCCACCTCCTTCCCTTTCTTACTTCCATACCTCACATCTCTTACTCTTCCTCCTCTAATTCATACCTTAAGGTATCCTTTAAAATGCTTCATCCCGTTCTGATTTTTGTTATACTTCTAACTTTCATATCTTTCATTCTTCTCTTTCATCTACCGCTAGAAGAATCTATTCACTTTTATGATTTTCTTGGAATTATAATGTTTCTAATTCTCCCGTGTCTTTACGTCGCCATACATATTGATATACACGGTTTGTAGTTTCTGGATGGTTATTGGGTTTGATATCTTTCCTTATATTTCGATGCTCCTGCTTCTATTTTCCATAATCATTGGCATCCATAGTTAATACTCTCTCCTATTTGCTGTGATCTATACCCCAATTTCTATTTTGGGACTTTGTCCCTTCGTTTCTTCTTCCCGTCCTTGAGTCAAGCGATCAATAGTTCGGAATTCGTAGGTATAAAATTCAGAATGAACATAGCTAATGCTCTAAGAAAGGAATGGTAATGGCACGATTTTGATTTGTCAAATTACCAGAATATCCAGGAAAATAGAACTATCAAGATGATTTGTTCTTAATACGTTTCGGAATTGGATAGAATGTAAAAGCCGTGTAACATGGCACATGATGACGGTACTGTGAATCATCACATTCCATTAGAAACTTAACATGACTTACTGTAATATAATGAAGTTGATCAAGTTTCATTATATTATACTAATTCATGCATCAGTTCCCAACACTGCTTCAGAACATTCCTATTTTAAACTTGAAGGATTTAGAAACTAACACAGTTTCCTTTATATTGTAACGCAGATATTACAGAGAGATAAATGATTTCAGATAAGGATAGTGGTGAAAATATCTTCAGAAATATTGAGGATATTTATAATGAAAGATATGATAATATCTTGGAATTTCTAATGTCGAAGGATGATGATGAAGATTGACCCGTAAGGGTTTAGATTCAGAAGCAAGGTGTTTGATTCACAGAATCGTCATAATTCTTTATGTACAAGTTTAGTCCTTGTAACTTGTTCAGAGTCTCCTTCATGGTTTGCTCAATCCGGTTTTCAGTACCAATTTTCTATCAAGCGTTCCTAACACTTCCTTCTTTTATCATCAACTTTTGGTCATTAAGACCTTCTACAACATGCTGCTTCGTCAGTATTTTCAAAGTTATCGGATCTGGGTCATTGGTTATCAAACCAAGATGGTTTAAGGAGAATTGTATTTTTAGATGATTAAACGCTGATGGTAATATGATGGAATATAAAAGGTTCTACGGTAACGATGGCGAAAGAACAACGTATATATATATATATCGAGATTGTAATAAGAGTAGTCTTACTGAGATATCGAAGTGGAGCTGTGACAAAATTAGTTAATTGAAAAGGAATCGCGTGATTGTTTTTGCTAATGGATGATAAGGAATTCGATGCGGATACGTTTTAACTATAACTTCGAGTTCGAAAATTTTCAGGTGCATAACTGTATGCATAAATCTTTCTTCCGTAGATGAGGTGCGTCTGGTTCAACTTCTCGATTGAGATGTTTTCAAGAATCATGAAAAGTTGTGAATGCGAATTGTAATCGTCAAGATACAAATGAGGTTTAAAATAGAATCAAGTGGCAAACTTGAAGGATTGTTTAGTTTCATATGTAATAATCATCATTTTAACTCATTTTTTTAATTGTCCAAAGTTAGCAGTCCAATAGTCCGATTGTCCAATGGTTCAATATATAATATTCGAATTACTTAATACGTATCGTGACCCGTGTACCGGTCTCGGTGTCGATCACAACTCAAAGTATATATATATTTTGGAATCAACTCCGACCCTGTATAGCCAACTCCCACCTTCACATATAGAGTGTCTATGGTTATTCCGAAATATATATATAGATGGGTCAATATGATAAGTCGAAACCTTTTATACGTGTCCCGTTATTTAAAATGCGTAAAATAAATAAATATATATCATGACCCATTGTACAACGTGTTGTCTCAGAATTAATCCGACGTGTTGTTGTACATGTGTCCCGACGGTATGTAAAGTACAGAAATTAAAATTGCAAGAATGTAAATTGCGATAAATTAAATATTAATCATTTAGCTGGGAACAGTTAGCCGGAACAGTTAGCGTGTAATCCTATCATAATTTCAATTAATTAATTCATCTGTTTCTAACAATTTTTATTTTGCCAATGTTTCTTCATTATGCCACTTGTTGGATTCGGATAGGTAAAAATCCAAATATGAAATTTAAATGGTTAATTTGGGGTGAACGGATACGTATATCGGTAATTGTAAGTAGGATAATAAATGATCGTTGAATCAGATTCGAAGAATGTACAGTGTAACTTGTTAATGTGAATTCTAAATATTCCTTGGGTACTACCCACCCGTTAAAATATTTTCATCATTAACAGTTTGTACGAAAGAAATTTTTAATTACAATCTTTATGAAAATATATTTGCATATATATTTTCTTCGGATGTAACTATGAATTTAATGAGTCAATAAAATATTCAACTCATTTGATTTATCGTTATTACTAGGTTACATAATCTCCAAAACATTAGAGATTACATAATCGTCATGTCGAACGAAGAACGATACGTAAAGAAGAGGTAATCGGTGTAGAATGATATGTAGAATAAAGATCATATTCGAAGTTCAGATGATGATGTTGAGGTACGTGGTGCGGATGTGATTGTTGGTGGTGGTAATGATACGGTTGGTGTTGATGCTGATGATGCTGTTGACGTCGATGATGCTACTGGTACTTAAGATTGCGAGGTTGATGTTGTTAACGGTACTGGTTATGCTGCTGGTGCTGCTGCTGGTGTTTGTAACCTTCGCACCGTGTTCTCCAAAGCCGTCACACGAGCGCGAAGTTCGTTAATTTCTGCTAGTACACCAGGATGATTGGCGGTTGGAGTGAGCGAATGAACAAGATCCGAAATATGGGATAGGATATAATCGTGACGAGATACTCGAGAAATGAGAGAGAAAATGGTTTCTCGAACAGGTTCGCCGGTAAGTGCTTCAGGTTCGTCGCCAATGGGGCAATTCGGTGGGTGAAAGGGATCACCTTATTCTTGTCTCCAATAATTTAGTATACTACGAACCCATCCCCAATTCATCCAGAATAGATGATGAGAAATTGGTTGATCCATTCCAGTGACGCTGCCTTCGAAGCCCGAATGGAAATCCATATCAGCGTAGCTGTCGGAGTCGGAGGAATTCTAATTGGATGCGGAGTTCATCTTGTATAGTCGGGGAAATGAATTTTTGGTTTGGAATAGATTATAGGAGTTGGGTTTGGTATTCTTCAATACATAATTTACATATGTATTTATAATACTCAAAATCCCGTGAATTACGGAGAATCTTTGAAATTCGTCAGGCAATGTCTATAGCAACAGATACGCTAGGATACGAATTTTGTCTATACACTATCGATGCACTAAATGCAGTAAGACGTGTGTAGACTTAAGAATACTAAGCAGGCAATTCCTAAGGAAGATAAGCAGATGATTTTCGACTAGATATGATAAGCAAAACTTTTGGCATGTAGACACGGTCAAAGTCCAGACTCACTAATGCATCCTAACAACTACCAGTTAGACACACTAATGCAAGGCATGGTTCGCTAAGACCAACGCTCTGATACCACATGAGACGACCCGACCCAATCCATAGGGACGAATACAATAACATATGATAACATTGCGAGGTACTTGACCTCTATATGATACATTTTACAAACGTTGCATTTATTCTTAAAAGGAAACCTATCATTACATCAATATTTGACATTTTCGTCTAACATTTCATAATATCCAAATGACATAATCTGCCATTTACTTATTAATATTCTCTATTGAACTCCAATGACTCGAATGCAATGTCTTTGTATCATGGCTTAAAAGGTCCCAAGTAGTATCCTTAACATGAGCTAATGCACAGCGGAAGACTTAATTCATACCTGAGAATAACATGCTTTAAAACGTCAACATAAAGTTGGTGAGATATATAGGTTTGATGCTAGCAGCGTTATAACAATGGAACACAAGATTTCATATATAAACATTTTAATAAAAATATTCTAAGTGGTTGAGCACTTGGTAACCATACTTAACATTTAATCACGTCGCATATTCCCTTTATTATGAAATCTTACTACACTGTACCAAGTGTAGTCACGAAACGAAGTACTGTGCAACCGTTGAATACTGGTCGTCCAGTCCGGTTGGGGTTGTCAGGCCCGATAGATCTATCAACAGGATTCGTGTTTACAATACCGCTGTAAATATTAGTTACCAAGCTACAGGGAAGTATGCCAGTGGTACAACTCAACGTAGAATATATTTTTCAGTTACTTGTGTCCATAACGTAAAACATAAAATACATGTATTCTCATCCCGAAATATTTAGAGTTTAAAAGTGGGACTATATACTCACTTTGCCTTGAAGATATATATTTTGACTTGGTCTCCGATTGATATCACGAACCTATCCATACATAATATATCAATACCTTTTCTTTTTAAAACAATCGTCACATATATATACTTGTTATACTTTTAATACTTTTAATAATTCCTTAGTCCGTAGTTAGCAGTCCGATGTTAGTAATTCAATTTTAATGGCTCATATTTAGATGTTTAATAAACCCCCAATGAAATAAATAAAACCTCCATCGTATATGTATTGGTCGGGATTAATCTTGACCCACGGTACCGGTGTTGTCAAATGACGTGTTGCGTACATAAAGTACCGGTGTTGTCAAATGACGTGTTGCGTACAATCATGGGATCTTATGATTAATCTTCTCGTATTGTTTACGGGTGATCCTGAACCATGTAAAATTAAATTATGAGTACATATATATAAAATATCATGTTATTTTAAAAAAATGTGATTTATATAATTTTTCTCCAATTATTTTCGTGGCTAAACTAGTCTTAGATATCCGATCTCGTTTTGGTCATAGTTTCTTCGTTACAACTCCGTTTTCGTTGGTTCAACTTGCCACTTCCTTGGATCGAGTCCCTCTTTAAGACTATGAACTATAAATACCTTAGTTTGTATTCGAAATCACAGGTCATAGGTCAAACTTTAGTGAAACTTATGAAGTTAATCATTTTTGTTACAAAAATATCATTTAATAACCATTTTTCTAAAAATACTTATACTTTGAATTAAATCATGAAATTTTTATGTGTTAACATATTCATAAGAAATATCATTTTTCCAGAATATAAACCTCCAATTCAAAGTTCAAGATAGTTTTTAATTATCCAACCCAAAACAGCCCCCGGTTGCACTCCGACGTCGTAAAAACAGTTTTTAAGGTGTTCTTTTGAAAAACCAAGTTATACCTTGTTAAATTAGCATATATTTATGTTATATTACAGGTCTTGAAGTATTTTAAAAGTTAAGTTAGAAGGATCTATTTAGTTTGCAAACAAGTTTGAAAACATTCAAACTATGTTCTTGTTGTTAAAATTGTATACCATACAATAAGATAGCTATATATATATGAATCGAATAAGGTTATGAACAAAGTTACTACCTCAAGTTACTTGGACAAGATTGCTGTAAAAGAGGAGTAAAAACTTAGAACCAAAAGAGTGATGAAATTGGATGAAAGATTGGAAGCAACTTAAGACATAAACTTGAATTGAAAGTTGTATTTTTGTAGTGTTTTTGTTGATCTTTTTATGGTGGTGTTTAAGGTGATTCTTGAGAGGATTTTTGCTGGAGTTCTTAGAGAGACATGAGGCTAGTAAGTGTGTGTGTTTAGCTAGAGAAATAATATTCCAAAAATTGAAAATGGATGCATGTATTTATGGTGGTGTAAAAGGTGTATAAGTTTGTAATTTTGTGAAAAGATCTTTTAATCATGTGAAATTGTCATACTAAATAACAAAAGTAGTTACCTTATACATAAGGCATGAACAAGGGCTGGTTGGTGGTGATTTGATGTGTATATACCAATAGTAAATACGTATAGAAGCTAGGTATGATACGAGTACATGTACTCTAGATATACGTATAGAAAATCTTGTGAAAACGGAACGAGGATTCAAATATAGCTATCTTTTGTGAATACACTTATATTGTTTTATGTATTTAAGTCCTTTAAAAGTGATTAAATACATTATATATACGATATATGTATAAACATTATAGGTCATATTTATTTATGTCAAATAACGTTACGTATGGTTATCGTTTTGAAAACTTAAGTTAGTAGTTTCAAAATATACTTATAACTTATTGTTATTAATACAAAATGAGATATTAAAAGATCCTTAGATCATGTTAAATATGTATATATACATATATATACACAAACGTATAATTATCATATATTGTATAGTTCGTGATATCATCGGTCAAACTAGACGGTCAATCGTTGTGTAAAACTCTCTTTGAAAACATACGTCTCAACAATTTGGATTGCTTATCATGTTGGTAAGGTTTAATTTATGTAGATATTAATCTTATAAGTGTAAAACTATCGCAAAAAATCCGGGTCGTTACAAGTAATCCTAGTAAAACCAGAATGCATGACTTGTTTCTGGACGTATGAATTACGTGTCTTTATTACCTTTGCTGAACGACTTGTGTACTAGCTAGAATTATCTTCACAACCATCTTGTATCAAATTTATTGTGTGCTATATTTCATACTATATGTAAAATAAGCGGTATTGTAAGTTTGTAAAATATTGTGTAAAAGTTTGAACGCGAAATATTATTATAATCAGTTTTTCATATAGAATTATAGTAGTTGAATTGTATATTAGCTACTAAGTATGAACTTAACTGGTAGGTACTACCCGAATTTAAAATTATAAAACGCTAATATGAAGAAAAAGCTTTTATAAATGAGTTCATATTATGCTATGAAATACTATTAACTACTCTTAATATTCTGTATGATTAACTTGTTCCATTTGGCTATTTTGAAGGAAATGGCACCGACTACTCGACACACCGTGAATATGAATGAAGAGGAATTCCGTACTTTTCTAGCTTCAAACATAGCCGCAGTACAGGCTGCGCTACATACCAACAATAACCTTGGATCTAGCAGTACAGGAAATCGTGTAGGATGCACCTACAAAGAATTCACTGCCTGCAAACCTTTGGAATTTGATGGAACCGAAGGACCGATCGGATTGAAACGGTGGACCGAGAAGGTCGAATCGGTGTTTGCCATAAGTAAGTGTACTGAAGAGGACAAAGTGAAGTGCGCTACGCATACCTTCACAGGTTCTGCGTTAACATGGTGGAATACCTATCTAGAGCAAGTGGGACAATACGATGCGTACGCACTACCGTGGTCAGCATTCAAGCACTTGATGAACGAGAAGTACCGTCCCAGAACCGAGGTCAATAAGCTCAAGACAGAACTTAGAGGGTTACGAACCCAAGGATTTGATATTACCACGTATGAAAGACGATTCACAGAATTGTGCCTATTGTGTCCGGGAGCATTCGAAGATGAGGAAGAGAAGATCGACGCGTTTGTGAAAGGATTACCGGAAAGAATCCAAGAAGATATAAGTTCACACGAGCCCGCCTCCATACAACAGGCATGTAGAATGGCTCACAAACTAGTGAACCAGATTGAAGAAAGAATTAAAGAACAGACTGCTGAAGAGGCCAATGTGAAGCAAGTCAAAAGAAAGTGGGAGGAAAATGGTGATAAGAATCACCAATACAACAACAACAGCAATTACAACAATAATTGCAATAATTATCCCAACAATCGCAACATCAATCGCAACTACAACAAACGGCCCAACAACAACAACAACAACAACAACAACAGCAACTACAACAATCATCCCAACAACAATAATAACCGCAACAACAACAACAACAATCAGAAGCAGCTATGCCAAAGGTGTGAAAAGTATCACTCGGGGTTCTGCACCAAATTTTGCAACAAGTGTAAAAGAAATGGTCATAGCGCGGCGAAGTGTGAGGTCTACGGACCAGGGGTTAATAGAACGAAAGGAACAAATGGTGTCGGAACGAGTAATGGCGGAGCAAGTAGTGTCGGAGCAAGTTATGCCAATGTAGTTTGTTATAAATGTGGAAAACCGGGCCACATTATTAGAAATTGCCCGAATCAGGAGAACACGAATGGACAAGGCCGCGAAAGAGTTTTCAATATTAATGCGGCAGAGGTGGCACAGGAAGATCCAGAGCTTGTTACGGGTACGTTTCTTATTGACAATAAATCTGCTTACGTTTTATTTGATTCGGGTGCGGATAGAAGCTATATGAGTAGAGATTTTTGTGCTAAATTAAGTTGTCCATTGACGCCTTTGGATAGTAAATTTTTACTCGAATTAGCAAATGGTAAATTAATTTCAGCAGATAATATATGTCGGAATCGAGAAATTAAACTGGTTAGCGAAACATTTAAGATTGATTTGATACCAGTAGAGTTAGGGAGTTTTGATGTGATAATTGGTATGGACTGGTTGAAAGAAGTGAAAGCAGAGATCGTTTGTTACAAAAATGCAATTCGCATTATACGAGAAAAAGGAAAACCCTTAATGGTGTACGGAGAAAAGGGCAACACGAAGCTACATCTTATTAGTAATTTGAAGGCACAAAAACTAATAAGAAAAGGTTGCTATGCTGTTCTAGCACACGTCGAGAAAGTACAAACTGAAGAAAAGAGCATCAATGATGTTCCCATTGTAAAAGAATTTCCCGATGTATTTCAGAAAGAATTACCGGGATTACCCCCACATCGATCCGTTGAATTTCAAATAGATCTTGTACCAGGAGCTGCACCAATAGCTCGTGCTCCTTACAGACTCGCACCCAGCGAGATGAAAGAACTGCAAAGCCAATTACAAGAACTTTTAGAGCGTGGTTTCATTCGACCAAGCACATCACCGTGGGGAGCTCCTGTTTTGTTTGTCAAGAAGAAAGATGGTACATTCAGGTTGTGTATCGACTACCGAGAGTTGAACAAACTTACCATCAAGAACCGCTACCCACTACCGAGAATCGACGACTTATTTGATCAACTACAAAGCTCGTCTGTTTATTCAAAGATTGACTTACGTTTCGGGTATCATCAAATGCGGGTGAAAGAAGATGATATTCCAAAGACTGCTTTCAGAACACGTTACGGTCATTACGAGTTTATGGTCATGCCGTTTGGTTTAACTAATGCACCAGCTGTGTTCATGGACCTTATGAACCGAGTGTGTGGACCATACCTTGACAAGTTTGTCATTGTTTTCATTGATGACATACTTATTTACTCAAAGAATAACCAAGAACACGGTGAACATTTGAAAAAGGTGTTAGAAGTATTGAGGAAGGAAGAATTGTACGCTAAGTTTTCAAAGTGTGCATTTTGGTTGGAAGAAGTTCAATTCCTCAGTCACATAGTGAACAAAGAAGGTATTAAGGTGGATCCGGCAAAGATAGAAACTGTTGAAAAGTGGGAAACCCCAAAAACTCCGAAACACATACGCCAATTTTTAGGACTAGCTGGTTACTACAGAAGTTCATCCAAGACTTTTCCAGAATAGCAAAACCCTTGACTGCATTAACGCATAAAGGGAAGAAATTTGAATGGAATGATGAACAAGAGAAAGCGTTTCAGTTATTGAAGAAAAAGCTAACTACGGCACCTATATTGTCATTGCCTGAAGGGAATGATGATTTTGTGATTTATTGTGACACATCAAAGCAAGGTCTCGGTTGTGTATTAATGCAACGAACGAAGGTGATTGCTTATGCGTCTAGACAACTGAAGATTCACGAACAAAATTATACGACGCATGATTTGGAATTAGGCGCGGTTGTTTTTGCATTAAAGACTTGGAGGCACTACTTATATGGGGTCAAAAGTATTATATATACCGACCACAAAAGTCTTCAACACATATTTAATCAGAAACAACTGAATATGAGGCAGCGTAGGTGGATTGAATTATTGTATGATTACGACTTTGAGATTCGTTACCACCCGGGGAAGGCAAATGTGGTAGCCGATGCCTTGAGCAGGAAGGACAGAGAACCCATTCGAGTAAAATCTATGAATATAATGATTCATAATAACCTTACTACTCAAATAAAGGAGGCGCAACAAGGAGTTTTAAAAGAGGGAAATTTAAAGGATGAAATACCCAAAGGATCGGAGAAGCATCTTAATATTCGGGAAGACGGAACCCGGTATAGGGCTGAAAGGATTTGGGTACCAAAATTTGGAGATATGAGAGAAATGGTACTTAGAGAAGCTCATAAAACCAGATACTCAATACATCCTGGAACGGGGAAGATGTACAAGGATCTCAAGAAACATTTATGGTGGCCGGGTATGAAAGCCGATGTTGCTAAATACGTAGGAGAATGTTTGACGTGTTCTAAGGTCAAAGCTGAGCATCAGAAACCATCAGGTCTACTTCAACAACCCGAAATCCCGGAATGGAAATGGGAAAACATTACCATGGATTTCATCACTAAATTGCCAAGGACTGCAAGTGGTTTTGATACTATCTGGGTAATAGTTGATCGTCTCACCAAATCAGCACACTTCTTGCCAATAAGAGAAGATGACAAGATGGAGAAGTTAGCACGACTGTATTTGAAGGAAGTCGTCTCCAGACATGGAATACCAATCTCTATTATCTCTGATAGGGATGGTAGATTTATTTCAAGATTCTGGCAGACATTACAGCAAGCATTAGGAACTCGTCTAGACATGAGTACTGCCTATCATCCACAAACTGATGGGCAGAGCGAAAGGACGATACAAATGCTTGAAGACATGCTACGAGCATGTGTTATTGATTTCGGAAACAGTTGGGATCGACATCTACCGTTAGCAGAATTTTCCTACAACAACAGCTACCATTCAAGCATTGAGATGGCGCCGTTTGAAGCACTTTATGGTAGAAAGTGCAGGTCTCCGATTTGTTGGAGTGAAGTGGGGGATAGACAGATTACGGGTCCGGAGATTATACAAGAAACTACCGAGAAGATCATCCAAATTCAACAACGGTTGAAAACCGCCCAAAGTCGACAAAAGAGCTACGCTGACATTAAAAGAAAAGATATAGAATTTGAAATTGGAGAGATGGTCATGCTTAAAGTTGCACCTTGGAAAGGCGTTGTTCGATTTGGTAAACGAGGGAAATTAAATCCAAGGTATATTGGACCATTCAAGATTATTGATCGTGTCGGACCAGTAGCTTACCGACTTGAGTTACCTCAACAACTCGCGGCTGTACATAACACTTTCCACGTCTCGAATTTGAAGAAATGTTTTGCTAAAGAAGATCTCACTATTACGTTAGATGAAATCCAAATCAACGAAAAACTTCAATTCATCGAAGAACCCATCGAAATAATGGATAGTGAGGTTAAAAGGCTTAAGCAAAACAAGATACCAATTGTTAAGGTTCGATGGAATGCTCGTAGAGGACCCGAGTTCACCTGGGAGCGTGAAGATCAGATGAAGAAGAAATACCCGCATCTATTTCCAGAAGATTAGTCAACACCTTCAACAGCTTAAAATTTCGAGACGAAATTTATTTAACGGGTAGGTACTGTAGTGACCCGAACTTTTCCATGTTTATATATATATTAATTGAGATTGATATTTACATGATTAAATGTTTCCAACATGTTAAGCAATCAAAGTTGTTAAGACTTGATTAATTGAAATATGTTTCATATAGACAATTGACCACCCAAGTTGACCGGTGATTCACGAACGTTAAAACTTGTAAAAACTATATGATGACATATATATGGATATATATATATATATATATATATATATATATATATATATATATATATATATATATATATATATATATATATATATATATATATATATATATATATATATATAGTTAACATGATACTATGATAAGTAAACATATCATTAAGTATATTAACAATGAACTACATATGTAAAAACAAGACTACTAACTTAATGATTTTTAAACGAGACATATATGTAACGATTATCGTTGTAAAGACATTTAATGTATATATATCATATTAAGAGATATTCATACATGATAATATCATGATAATATAATAATTTAAAATCTCATTTGATATTATAAACATTGGTTAACAACATTTAACAAGATCGTTAACCTAAAGGTTTCAAAACAACACTTACATGTAACGACTAACGATGACTTAACGACTCAGTTAAAATGTATATACATGTAGTGTTTTAATATGTATTTATACACTTCTGAAAGACTTCAATACACTTATCAAAATACTTCTACTTAACAAAAATGCTTACAATTACATCCTCGTTCAGTTTCATCAACAATTCTACTCGTATGCACCCGTATTCGTACTCGTACAATACACAGCTTTTAGATGTATGTACTATTGGTATATACACTCCAATTATCAGCTCTTAGCAGCCCATGTGAGTCACCTAACACATGTGGGAACCATCATTTGGCAACTAGCATGAAATATCTCATAAAATTACAAAAATATGAGTAATCATTCATGACTTATTTACATGAAAACAAAATTACATATCCTTTATATCTAATCCATACACCAACGACCAAAAACACCTACAAACACTTTCATTCTTCAATTTTCTTCATATAATTGATCTCTCTCAAGTTCTATCTTCAAGTTCTAAGTGTTCTTCATAAATTCTACAAGTTCTAGTTACATAAAATCAAGAATACTTTCAAGTTTGCTAGCTCACTTCCAATCTTGTAAAGTGATCATCCAACCTCAAGAAATCTTTGTTTCTTACAGTAGGTTATCATTCTAATACAAGGTAATAATCATATTCAAACTTTGATTCAATTTCTATAACTATAACAATCTTATTTCAAGTGATGATCTTACTTGAATTTGTTTTCGTGTCATGATTCTGCTTCAAGAACTTCGAGCCATCCAATGATCCGTTGAAGCTAGATCTATTTTTCTCTTTTCCAGTAGGTTTATCCAAGGAAATTAAGGTAGTAATGATGTTCATAACATCATTCGATTCATACATATAAAGCTATCTTATTCGAAGGTTTAAACTTGTAATCACTAGAACATAGTTTAGTTAATTCTAAACTTGTTCGCAAACAAAAGTTAATCCTTCTAACTTGACATTTAAAATCAACTAAACACATGTTCTATATCTATATGATATGCTAACTTAATGATTTAAAACCTGGAAACACGAAAAACACCGTAAAACCGGATTAACGCCGTCGTAGTAACACCGCGGGCTGTTTTGGGTTAGTTAATTAAAAACTATGATAAACTTTGATTTAAAATTTGTTATTCTGAGAAAATGATTTTTATTATGAACATGAAACTATATCCAAAAATTATGGTTAAACTCAAAGTGGAAGTATGTTTTCTAAAATGGTCATCTAGACGTCGTTCTTTCGACTAGAAATGACTACCTTTACAAAACTGACTTGTAACTTATTTTTCCGACTATAAACCTATACTTTTTCTGTTTAGATTCATAAAATAGAGTTCAATATGAAACCATAGCAATTTGATTCACTCAAAACGGATTTAAAATGAAGAAGTTATGGGTAAAAGAAGATTGGATAATTTTTCTCATTTTAGCTATGTTAAAATTGGTAACAAATCTATTCCAACCATAACTTAATCAACTTATATTGTATATTATGTAATCTTGAGATACCATAGACACGTATACAATGTTTTGACCTATCACGTCGACACATCTATATATATTTCGGAACAACCATAGACACTCTATATGTGAATGTTGGAGTTAGCTATACAGGGTTGAGGTTGATTCCAAAATATATATAGTTTGAGTTGTGATCAATACTGAGATACGTATACACTGGGTCGTGGATTGATTCAAGATAATATTTATCGATTTATTTCTGTACATCTAACTGTGGATAACTAGTTGTAGGTTACTAACGAGGACAGCTGACTTAATAAACTTAAAACATCAAAATATATTAAAAGTGTTGTAAATATATTTTGAACATACTTTGATATATATGTATATGTTGTTATAGGTTCGTGAATCAACCAGTGGCCAAGTCTTACTTCCCGACGAAGTAAAAATCTGTGAAAGTGAGTTATAGTCCCACTTTTAAAATCTAATATTTTTGGGATGAGAATACATGCAGGTTTTATAAATGATTTACAAAATAGACACAAGTACGTGAAACTACATTCTATGGTTGAATTATCGAAATCGAATATGCCCCTTTTTATTAAGTCTGGTAATCTAAGAATTAGGGAACAGACACCCTAATTGACGCGAATCCTAAAGATAGATCTATTGGGCCTAACAAACCCCATCCAAAGTACCGGATGCTTTAGTACTTCGAAATTTATATCATATCCGAAGGGTGTCCCGGAATGATGGGGATATTCTTATATATGCATCTTGTTAATGTCGGTTACCAGGTGTTCACCATATGAATGATTTTTATCTCTATGTATGGGATGTGTATTGAAATATGAAATCTTGTGGTCTATTATTATGATTTGATATATATAGGTTAAACCTATAACTCACCAACATTTTTGTTGACGTTTTAAGCATGTTTATTCTCAGGTGATTATTAAGAGCTTCCGCTGTCGCATACTTAAATAAGGACGAGATTTGGAGTCCATGCTTGTATGATATTGTGTAAAAACTGCATTCAAGAAACTTATTTTGTTGTAACATATTTGTATTGTAAACCATTTTGTAATGGTCGTGTGTAAACAGGATATTTTAGATTATCATTATTTGATAATCTACGTAAAGCTTTTTAAACCTTTATTGATAAAATAAAGGTTATGGGTTGTTTTAAAATGAATGCAGTCTTTGAAAAACGTCTCATATAGAGGTCAAAACCTCGCAACGAAATCAATTAATATGGAACGTTTTTAATCAATAAGAACGGGACATTTCAGTTGGTACATCTTCTAATAATGTGGTGGAATGTAAAAGGTTCCCTGGTATCGATGGTGTATATCTCAAGGTTATAATAAGGTTAGTCTGACTGAAAAGTTGAAGTTGACTTGATGGAGCTGTGACAAAACTGGCTACTTTGAATAGGAGTCGCAAAGTTATTTTTGCTAATAAATGCCAAAGAATCTGACGCGGATACGTTGTTTAAACTTTTACTTTGGTTTCAAGAGTTTTTCGGGTACATAACTGTGGGTAACATGTGGTTGGATCATCATCTCGATTGCTCATCATTCAAAGTGTCTTCAGAAATTTTTGAAGGGTTTGAACACAGATTGTAATCGTTAACATACATTTGATGTTCTAACACAGTTTTGAAGTTAAAATATAGCTTGTGAAAGATGTAAGGATCTAAGAGTGATGATTTTGGTCATATCTCAAGTTGAATTTTGAGATTTCAAAATCAGAATATGTAATTAAATTTTGAATGAGTAAGGTTGTTTTGATTTCTATAAAACAATGTATATTGTTGTGAAAGTTGGGAGTATAATGCATGATTTGCTTAATCAGATTCGAAGAATGTAACATATTAATTGTGAATTTATATATCTCTCGAGTATTACCTACCCGTTAAAAAAAATTTCACAATTAATATTTTGTACAAAAGAATTTTATTACAGTCTTTATGAAAATATATATATGTATATTTTCTTCAGATGTAACATAGATTTAATGAGTTAATGTTAAATTAAACTCATTTGATTTACGGTTGAAACTAGAATTGAATAATCCCTAAAGGCTTTAAAAAGTACATAACTTTTACGCAGTATTTCTTTAATGACATTGAAATTATGAATCAATACTTCGTTATTTGTTGATGTACGATGTTTGGTTCGTGGAATTCTTGTGAATTTCGCAAAGTACGAATGATGTTATCTGAAAAGTTTTGGGTACATCGATGATGAAAGTGTAAAATCAAATATATACTTGATTTATTATGAATTGGAATTTGTTGAATTGTGACAGAGATTGTAGTTAACGCTGGTTAAGTTGCGGCCGAAGGACGTACATTATTGCATATTTGTAATATAAATTAACCGAGTAGTTAAGATTCACACACAATAGCTTAGCAGGGAAAGATTTATTTCAAAATATATATATATATATATATATATATATATATATATATATATATATATATATATATATATATATATATATATATATATATATATGTATATATATATATATATATATATATATATATATATAATATACATATAATTTCTTCAGAGGGAATGAGTTAATTCTTCATAACTCGTTGATACAATATACACGTTATTGATTCGTAATGATGTCCACAGTGATTTTTAAACTGACAGAGTTTGTGATGTTATTGGTGTTGTTGATTCGGATGTTGACTGTACTGACGATGCTAGTAACGATAACGGTACTGTTGATGCTGTTGGTAAAGCAAGTTTATCTTGTTGATCACACACCATTTTTGTCAGGGTTTCTACTCTTCCTTCTATTATTTTGGTTCGCTTAACTGATTTATGGTTAGGGCTAGATTAGATAATCTCTAAGACTTTAGAGATTACATAATCGCCGCGGAATGTTTCTCCAATGAAGTTATGAATTAATACTTCGTCAGTTATTGTTGTTGGTACTCCTTGGTATCTATGATGCGTATGACGTTGATGCTCGTGGGACAGATTGTGAAGTTGAGGTTTACGACGCGGTTGTGGTTGGAGGTGGTAATGGTACTGTTGGCGTTGATGATGGTAGTACTGGTTATGCTGCTGATGCTGCTGCTGGTGTTTGTAATCTCTGCACCATATTCTCCAAAGCCACTACCCGAGCGCGAAGCTCGTTGACTTCTTCTATTACACTGGGGTGATTGTCGGTTCGGACGAGCGGATAAATAAAATCTAAAATTTAATGTAATATATAATCATGACGAGATACTCTAGAAATGAGCGAAAAAATGGTGTTTCGGACAGGTTCGCCGGTAAGTGCTTCAGGTTCTTCGTCAAGAGGGAAATGTGGTGGATGGAAGGGATCACCTTCTTCTTGTCTCCAATGATTGAGGAGGCTACGAACCCATCCCCAGTTCATCCAGAATAGGTGATGACTGATTGGTTGATCTATTCCGGTCACACTGCTTTCGGAGCTTGAATGGTATTCCATTTCGGAATCTGAGTGACTTGAACTGATGACGAATTCCATTTTGTACGATTGGATAAAGGATTTTTTTTTCCGATATGAAATGATTTTGGCTAACGGATGGTATTCTAATTACGTAGAATATATATATATATATATATATATATATATATATATATATATATATATATATATATATATAGATCAAAAGATTTCGTAGATTACGGAGGACTTTGTGGGATATGTTAGGCAAAGTTTAAACTAACAGATACGATAAGATATGATTTAGCAGATATGCTAAGATATGAATTTTTGTCTATACACTATTCATGCAATCAATGCAGCAAGACGTGTCTTAGACTAAAAATGATAAGCAGGTAATTTCCTGAGGATGATAAGTAGTTAATTTTCGACACAAAATGATAAGCAAAACTTTTGACATGCAGACACGGTCGAAGTCCAGACTCACTAATGCATCCTATCGACTTATCAGTTAGACACACTAATGCAGACCTGGTTCGCTAAGACCACCGCTCTGATACCAACTGAAAGGACCCGTTCATGTACATTATAAAAGATTCACAATAACTGATTACATTGCGAGGTATTTGACCTCTATATGATACATTTTACAAACATTGCATTCGTTTTTAAAAGACAAACTTTCTTTACATCGAAAATTGACAGGCATGCATACCATTTCATAATATCCACTATCCAACTATAAATTGATTTAACAATAATCTTTGATGAACTCAATAACTCGAATGCAACGTTCTTCGAAATATGCTATGAAAGACTCCAAGTAATATCTTTAAAATGAGCAAATGCACAACGAAAGATTTCTTTAACACCTGAGAATAAACATGCTTTAAAGTATCAACCAAAAGGTTGGTGAGTTCATTAGTTTATCATAATCATTTATTTCCATCATTTTAATAGACCACAAGAATTTCATTTCCAGTTCTCATAAATATACGTCCCATGCATAGAGACAAAAATAATCATTCATATGGTGAACACCTGGTACCCGACATTAACTAGATACATATAAGAATATCCCCTATCATTCCGGGATCCTCCTTCGGACATGATATAAATTTCGAAGTACTAAAGCATCCGGTACTTTGGATGGGGTTTGTTAGGCCCAATAGATCTATCTTTAGGATTCGCGTCAATTAGGGTGTCTGTTCCCTAATTCTTAGATTACCAGACTTTAATAAAAAGGGGCATATTCGATTTCGATAATTCAACCATAGAATGTAGTTTCAATTACTTGTGTCTATTTCATCAAACATTTATAAAAGCGCATGTATTCTCAGTCCCAAAAATATAAAGGGTAAAAAGGCAAATGAAACTCACCATACTGTATTTCGTAGTAAAAATACATATAACGTCATTGAACAAGTGCAAGGTTGGCCACGGATTCACGAACCTAAATTAATTATATATATTTATGTGTTGGTCAATATTTGTCTAACAAATTAGGTCAAGTCATAGTGTACCACAATCCTAATGCTCGAGACTAATATGCAAAAGTCAACAAAAGTAAATTTGACTCAAAATAATTTCCCAAAATCTATACATGATTAATATATAGTTTAAATATCGTCGTTTTATATTTTTAAATATTTTTAAAAGATTTATTAGAGTAAATAATATAATTTATGTATTAATAAATTAAATTTTATATTAAATTTATATAATAAAATATACTTTTATATATATTAATTAATAAAATTTATAGGGTTAATTTAATATCATAAAGATAATATGATATGTATTATTAAAGTAAGTTATTACACGTAGTAAAATATTTTTGTATCACATATTTATTTGATAAAATAATATCTATAATGATAGTAAGTAAAAGTTGTATTATTTTGTAATAATAATTATTATTATAAAAATATCAATATTTATAATTACTAAGATGACATTATAATAAAACGATAATTCTAATTATGATAACTTTAATATTTACGAAAATTTTTAATATTATCTTTAAAATAATAATTCTATTTAAAATAATAATAATAATGATATTTTATAGGAACAATGACATTTCTATTAAAATGATAATTTTTGTTAAAATGATAGTTTTAATACTAACGATACTTTTAATAATAATAGTAATGATAAAAATAATAAGAACGATGTAACGACCCGGATTTTTTGCGATAGTTTTACACTTATAAGATTAATATCTACATAAATTAAACCTTACCAACATGATAAGCAATCCAAATTGTTGAGACGTATGTTTTCAAAGAGAGTTTTACACAACGATTGACCGTCTAGTTTGACCGATGATATCACGAACTATACAATATATGATAATTATACGTTTGTGTATATATATGTATATATACATATTTAACATGATCTAAGGATCTTTTAATATCTCATTTTGTATTAATAACAATAAGTTATAAGTATATTTTGAAACTACTAACTTAAGTTTTCAAAACGATAACCATACGTAACGTTATTTGACATAAATAAATATGACCTATAATGTTTATACATATATCGTATATATAATGTATTTAATCACTTTTAAAGGACTTAAATACATAAAACAATATAAGTGTATTCACAAAAGATAGCTATATTTGAATCCTCGTTCCGTTTTCACAAGATTTTCTATACGTATATCTAGAGTACATGTACTCGTATCATACCTAGCTTCTATACGTATTTACTATTGGTATATACACATCAAATCACCACCAACCAGCCCTTGTTCATGCCTTATGTATAAGGTAACTACTTTTGTTATTTAGTATGACAATTTCACATGATTAAAAGATCTTTTCACAAAATTACAAACTTATACACCTTTTACACCACCATAAATACATGCATCCATTTTCAATTTTTGGAATATTATTTCTCTAGCTAAACACACACACTTACTAGCCTCATGTCTCTCTAAGAACTCCAGCAAAAATCCTCTCAAGAATCACCTTAAACACCACCATAAAAAGATCAACAAAAACACTACAAAAATACAACTTTCAATTCAAGTTTATGTCTTAAGTTGCTTCCAATCTTTCATCCAATTTCATCACTCTTTTGGTTCTAAGTTTTTACTCCTCTTTTACAGCAATCTTGTCCAAGTAACTTGAGGTAGTAACTTTGTTCATAACCTTATTCGATTCATATATATATAGCTATCTTATTGTATGGTATACAATTTTAACAACAAGAACATAGTTTGAATGTTTTCAAACTTGTTTGCAAACTAAATAGATCCTTCTAACTTAAATTTTAAAATACTTCAAGACCTGTAATATAACATAAATATATGCTAATTTAACAAGGTATAACTTGGTTTTTCAAAAGAACACCTTAAAAACTGTTTTTACGACGTCGGAGTGCAACCGGGGGCTGTTTTGGGTTGGATAATTAAAAACTATCTTGAACTTTGAATTGGAGGTTTATATTCTGGAAAAATGATATTTCTTATGAATATGTTAACACATAAAAATTTCATGATTTAATTCAAAGTATAAGTATTTTTAGAAAAATGGTTATTAAATGATATTTTTGTAACAAAAATGATTAACTTCATAAGTTTCACTAAAGTTTGACCTATGACCTGTGATTTCAAATACAAACTAAGGTATTTATAGTTCATAGTCTTAAAGAGGGACTCGATCCAAGGAAGTGGCAAGTTGAACCAACGAAAACGGAGTTGTAACGAAGAAACTATGACCAAAACGAGATCGGATATCTAAGACTAGTTTAGCCACGAAAATAATTGGAGAAAAATTATATAAATCACATTTTTTTAAAATAACATGATATTTTATATATATGTACTCATAATTTAATTTTACATGGTTCAGGATCACCCGTAAACAATACGAGAAGATTAATCATAAGATCCCATGATTGTACGCAACACGTCATTTGACAACACCGGTACTTTATGTACGCAACACGTCATTTGACAACACCGGTACCGTGGGTCAAGATTAATCCCGACCAATACATATACGATGGAGGTTTTATTTATTTCATTGGGGGTTTATTAAACATCTAAATATGAGCCATTAAAATTGAATTACTAACATCGGACTGCTAACTACGGACTAAGGAATTATTAAAAGTATTAAAAGTATAACAAGTATATATATGTGACGATTGTTTTAAAAAGAAAAGGTATTGATATATTATGTATGGATAGGTTCGTGATATCAATCGGAGACCAAGTCAAAATATATATCTTCAAGGCAAAGTGAGTATATAGTCCCACTTTTAAACTCTAAATATTTCGGGATGAGAATACATGTATTTTATGTTTTACGTTATGGACACAAGTAACTGAAAAATATATTCTACGTTGAGTTGTACCACTGGCATACTTCCCTGTAGCTTGGTAACTAATATTTACAGCGGTATTGTAAACACGAATCCTGTTGATAGATCTATCGGGCCTGACAACCCCAACCGGACTGGACGACCAGTATTCAACGGTTGCACAGTACTTCGTTTCGTGACTACACTTGGTACAGTGTAGTAAGATTTCATAATAAAGGGAATATGCGACGTGATTAAATGTTAAGTATGGTTACCAAGTGCTCAACCACTTAGAATATTTTTATTAAAATGTTTATATATGAAATCTTCTGTTCCATTGTTATAACGCTGCTAGCATCAAACCTATATATCTCACCAACTTTATGTTGACGTTTTAAAGCATGTTATTCTCAGGTATGAATTAAGTCTTCCGCTGTGCATTAGCTCATGTTAAGGATACTACTTGGGACCTTTTAAGCCATGATACAAAGACATTGCATTCGAGTCATTGGAGTTCAATAGAGAATATTAATAAGTAAATGGCAGATTATGTCATTTGGATATTATGAAATGTTAGACGAAAATGTCAAATATTGATGTAATGATAGGTTTCCTTTTAAGAATAAATGCAACGTTTGTAAAATGTATCATATAGAGGTCAAGTACCTCGCAATGTTATCATATGTTATTGTATTCGTCCCTATGGATTGGGTCGGGTCGTCTCATGTGGTATCAGAGCGTTGGTCTTAGCGAACCAGGCCTTGCATTAGTGTGTCTAACTGGTAGTTGTTAGGATGCATTAGTGAGTCTGGACTTTGACCGTGTCTACATGCCAAAAGTTTTGCTTATCATATCTAGTCGAAAATCATCTGCTTATCTTCCTTAGGAATTGCCTGCTTAGTATTCTTAAGTCTACACACGTCTTACTGCATTTAGTGCATCGATAGTGTATAGACAAAATTCGTATCCTAGCGTATCTGTTGCTATAGACATTGCCTGACGAATTTCAAAGATTCTCCGTAATTCACGGGATTTTGAGTATTATAAATACATATGTAAATTATGTATTGAAGAATACCAAACCCAACTCCTATAATCTATTCCAAACCAAAAATTCATTTCCCCGACTATACAAGATGAACTCCGCATCCAATTAGAATTCCTCCGACTCCGACAGCTACGCTGATATGGATTTCCATTCGGGCTTCGAAGGCAGCGTCACTGGAATGGATCAACCAATTTCTCATCATCTATTCTGGATGAATTGGGGATGGGTTCGTAGTATACTAAATTATTGGAGACAAGAAGAAGGTGATCCCTTTCACCCACCGAATTGCCCCATTGGCGACGAACCTGAAGCACTTACCGGCGAACCTGTTCGAGAAACCATTTTCTCTCTCATTTCTCGAGTATCTCGTCACGATTATATCCTATCCCATATTTCGGATCTTGTTCATTCGCTCACTCCAACCGCCAATCATCCTGGTGTACTAGCAGAAATTAACGAACTTCGCGCTCGTGTGACGGCTTTGGAGAACACGGTGCGAAGGTTACAAACACCAGCAGCAGCACCAGCAGCATAACCAGTACCGTTAACAACATCAACCTCGCAATCTTAAGTACCAGTAGCATCATCGACGTCAACAGCATCATCAGCATCAACACCAACCGTATCATTACCACCACCAACAATCACATCCGCACCACGTACCTCAACATCATCATCTGAACTTCGAATATGATCTTTATTCTACATATCATTCTACACCGATTACCTCTTCTTTACGTATCGTTCTTCGTTCGACATGACGATTATGTAATCTCTAATGTTTTGGAGATTATGTAACCTAGTAATAACGATAAATCAAATGAGTTGAATATTTTATTGACTCATTAAATTCATAGTTACATCCGAAGAAAATATATATGCAAATATATTTTCATAAAGATTGTAATTAAAAATTTCTTTCGTACAAACTGTTAATGATGAAAATATTTTAACGGGTGGGTAGTACCCAAGGAATATTTAGAATTCACATTAACAAGTTACACTGTACATTCTTCGAATCTGATTCAACGATCATTTATTATCCTACTTACAATTACCGATATACGTATCCGTTCACCCCAAATTAACCATTTAAATTTCATATTTGGATTTTTACCTATCCGAATCCAACAAGTGGCATAATGAAGAAACATTGGCAAAATAAAAATTGTTAGAAACAGATGAATTAATTAATTGAAATTATGATAGGATTACACGCTAACTGTTCCGGCTAACTGTTCCCAGCTAAATGATTAATATTTAATTTATCGCAATTTACATTCTTGCAATTTTAATTTCTGTACTTTACATACCGTCGGGACACATGTACAACAACACGTCGGATTAATTCTGAGACAACACGTTGTACAATGGGTCATGATATATATTTATTTATTTTACGCATTTTAAATAACGGGACACGTATAAAAGGTTTCGACTTATCATATTGACCCATCTATATATATATTTCGGAATAACCATAGACACTCTATATGTGAAGGTGGGAGTTGGCTATACAGGGTCGGAGTTGATTCCAAAATATATATATACTTTGAGTTGTGATCGACACCGAGACCGGTACACGGGTCACGATACGTATTAAGTAATTCGAATATTATATATTGAACCATTGGACAATCGGACTATTGGACTGCTAACTTTGGACAATTAAAAAAATGAGTTAAAATGATGATTATTACATATGAAACTAAACAATCCTTCAAGTTTGCCACTTGATTCTATTTTAAACCTCATTTGTATCTTGACGATTACAATTCGCATTCACAACTTTTCATGATTCTTGAAAACATCTCAATCGAGAAGTTGAACCAGACGCACCTCATCTACGGAAGAAAGATTTATGCATACAGTTATGCACCTGAAAATTTTCGAACTCGAAGTTATAGTTAAAACGTATCCGCATCGAATTCCTTATCATCCATTAGCAAAAACAATCACGCGATTCCTTTTCAATTAACTAATTTTGTCACAGCTCCACTTCGATATCTCAGTAAGACTACTCTTATTACAATCTCGATATATATATATATACGTTGTTCTTTCGCCATCGTTACCGTAGAACCTTTTATATTCCATCATATTACCATCAGCGTTTAATCATCTAAAAATACAATTCTCCTTAAACCATCTTGGTTTGATAACCAATGACCCAGATCCGATAACTTTGAAAATACTGACGAAGCAGCATGTTGTAGAAGGTCTTAATGACCAAAAGTTGATGATAAAAGAAGGAAGTGTTAGGAACGCTTGATAGAAAATTGGTACTGAAAACCGGATTGAGCAAACCATGAAGGAGACTCTGAACAAGTTACAAGGACTAAACTTGTACATAAAGAATTATGACGATTCTGTGAATCAAACACCTTGCTTCTGAATCTAAACCCTTACGGGTCAATCTTCATCATCATCCTTCGACATTAGAAATTCCAAGATATTATCATATCTTTCATTATAAATATCCTCAATATTTCTGAAGATATTTTCACCACTATCCTTATCTGAAATCATTTATCTCTCTGTAATATCTGCGTTACAATATAAAGGAAACTGTGTTAGTTTCTAAATCCTTCAAGTTTAAAATAGGAATGTTCTGAAGCAGTGTTGGGAACTGATGCATGAATTAGTATAATATAATGAAACTTGATCAACTTCATTATATTACAGTAAGTCATGTTAAGTTTCTAATGGAATGTGATGATTCACAGTACCGTCATCATGTGCCATGTTACACGGCTTTTACATTCTATCCAATTCCGAAACGTATTAAGAACAAATCATCTTGATAGTTCTATTTTCCTGGATATTCTGGTAATTTGACAAATCAAAATCGTGCCATTACCATTCCTTTCTTAGAGCATTAGCTATGTTCATTCTGAATTTTATACCTACGAATTCCGAACTATTGATCGCTTGACTCAAGGACGGGAAGAAGAAACGAAGGGACAAAGTCCCAAAATAGAAATTGGGGTATAGATCACAGCAAATAGGAGAGAGTATTAACTATGGATGCCAATGATTATGGAAAATAGAAGCAGGAGCATCGAAATATAAGGAAAGATATCAAACCCAATAACCATCCAGAAACTACAAACCGTGTATATCAATATGTATGGCGACGTAAAGACACGGGAGAATTAGAAACATTATAATTCCAAGAAAATCATAAAAGTGAATAGATTCTTCTAGCGGTAGATGAAAGAGAAGAATGAAAGATATGAAAGTTAGAAGTATAACAAAAATCAGAACGGGATGAAGCATTTTAAAGGATACCTTAAGGTATGAATTAGAGGAGGAAGAGTAAGAGATGTGAGGTATGGAAGTAAGAAAGGGAAGGAGGTGGATTTATAGTGAAATATCCGACAAAGAAATCGAAACAGATTATCGCATTAAATCAAAGGAGATCCTGTTTTCTAAATCATCGAAGAACCAAATCTTATTACATAAGATTTTCTTTAAATCCCTTAAATTCTGGAAATCAATCCTAATCTCGACATCGGTTAAAACAATTCCATATTCACTCATTTCATTCTTTTGTGATAGCTTCGCTCGTGCGCTTCACATGATCGAATCGTTTTATCCATATCTTCCAATAATTATAAAACCCTATCAATACCTCATATTCGTCATGAAAACATTCCTATTGTTATTTATGATAACCTCTACCAAATTTCGGGACGAAATTTCTTTAACGGGGGGGTACTGTAACGACCCGGATTTTTTGCGATAGTTTTACACTTATAAGATTAATATCTACATAAATTAAACCTTACCAACATGATAAGCAATCCAAATTGTTGAGACGTATGTTTTCAAAGAGAGTTTTACACAACGATTGACCGTCTAGTTTGACCGATGATATCACGAACTATACAATATATGATAATTATACGTTTGTGTATATATATATATATATACATATTTAACATGATCTAAGGATCTTTTAATATCTCATTTTGTATTAATAACAATAAGTTATAAGTATATTTTGAAACTACTAACTTAAGTTTTCAAAACGATAACCATACGTAACGTTATTTGACATAAATAAATATGACCTATAATGTTTATACATATATCGTATATATAATGTATTTAATCACTTTTAAAGGACTTAAATACATAAAACAATATAAGTGTATTCACAAAAGATAGCTATATTTGAATCCTCGTTCCGTTTTCACAAGATTTTCTATACGTATATCTAGAGTACATGTACTCGTATCATACCTAGCTTCTATACGTATTTACTATTGGTATATACACATCAAATCACCACCAACCAGCCCTTGTTCATGCCTTATGTATAAGGTAACTACTTTTGTTATTTAGTATGACAATTTCACATGATTAAAAGATCTTTTCACAAAATTACAAACTTATACACCTTTTACACCACCATAAATACATGCATCCATTTTCAATTTTTGGAATATTATTTCTCTAGCTAAACACACACACTTACTAGCCTCATGTCTCTCTAAGAACTCCAGCAAAAATCCTCTCAAGAATCACCTTAAACACCACCATAAAAAGATCAACAAAAACACTACAAAAATACAACTTTCAATTCAAGTTTATGTCTTAAGTTGCTTCCAATCTTTCATCCAATTTCATCACTCTTTTGGTTCTAAGTTTTTACTCCTCTTTTACAGCAATCTTGTCCAAGTAACTTGAGGTAGTAACTTTGTTCATAACCTTATTCGATTCATATATATATAGCTATCTTATTGTATGGTATACAATTTTAACAACAAGAACATAGTTTGAATGTTTTCAAACTTGTTTGCAAACTAAATAGATCCTTCTAACTTAACTTTTAAAATACTTCAAGACCTGTAATATAACATAAATATATGCTAATTTAACAAGGTATAACTTGGTTTTTCAAAAGAACACCTTAAAAACTGTTTTTACGACGTCGGAGTGCAACCGGGGGCTGTTTTGGGTTGGATAATTAAAAACTATCTTGAACTTTGAATTGGAGGTTTATATTCTGGAAAAATGATATTTCTTATGAATATGTTAACACATAAAAATTTCATGATTTAATTCAAAGTATAAGTATTTTTAGAAAAATGGTTATTAAATGATATTTTTGTAACAAAAATGATTAACTTCATAAGTTTCACTAAAGTTTGACCTATGACCTGTGATTTCGAATACAAACTAAGGTATTTATAGTTCATAGTCTTAAATAGGGACTCGATCCAAGGAAGTGGCAAGTTAAACCAACGAAAACGGAGTTGTAACGAAGAAACTATGACCAAAACGAGATCGGATATCTAAGACTAGTTTAGCCACGAAAATAATTGGAGAAAAATTATATAAATCACATTTTTTTAAAATAACATGATATTTTATATATATGTACTCATAATTTAATTTTACATGGTTCAGGATCACCCGTAAACAATACGAGAAGATTAATCATAAGATCCCATGATTGTACGCAACACGTCATTTGACAACACCGGTACTTTATGTACGCAACACGTCATTTGACAACACCGGTACCGTGGGTCAAGATTAATCCCGACCAATACATATACGATGGAGGTTTTATTTATTTCATTGGGGGTTTATTAAACATCTAAATATGAGCCATTAAAATTGAATTACTAACATCGGACTGCTAACTACGGACTAAGGAATTATTAAAAGTATTAAAAGTATAACAAGTATATATATGTGACGATTGTTTTAAAAAGAAAAGGTATTGATATATTATGTATGGATAGGTTCGTGATATCAATCGGAGACCAAGTCAAAATATATATCTTCAAGGCAAAGTGAGTATATAGTCCCACTTTTAAACTCTAAATATTTCGGGATGAGAATACATGTATTTTATGTTTTACGTTATGGACACAAGTAACTGAAAAATATATTCTACGTTGAGTTGTACCACTGGCATACTTCCCTGTAGCTTGGTAACTAATATTTACAGCGGTATTGTAAACACGAATCCTGTTGATAGATCTATCGGGCCTGACAACCCCAACCGGACTGGACGACCAGTATTCAACGGTTGCACAGTACTTCGTTTCGTGACTACACTTGGTACAGTGTAGTAAGATTTCATAATAAAGGGAATATGCGACGTGATTAAATGTTAAGTATGGTTACCAAGTGCTCAACCACTTAGAATATTTTTATTAAAATGTTTATATATGAAATCTTGTGTTCCATTGTTATAACGCTGCTAGCATCAAACCTATATATCTCACCAACTTTATGTTGACGTTTTAAAGCATGTTATTCTCAGGTATGAATTAAGTCTTCCGCTGTGCATTAGCTCATGTTAAGGATACTACTTGGGACCTTTTAAGCCATGATACAAAGACATTGCATTCGAGTCATTGGAGTTCAATAGAGAATATTAATAAGTAAATGGCAGATTATGTCATTTGGATATTATGAAATGTTAGACGAAAATGTCAAATATTGATGTAATGATAGGTTTCCTTTTAAGAATAAATGCAACGTTTGTAAAATGTATCATATAGAGGTCAAGTACCTCGCAATGTTATCATATGTTATTGTATTCGTCCCTATGGATTGGGTCGGGTCGTCTCAAACGATAATTTTATCTAAATCAATATCTTATAATATTTTAATTTCATCATGATACTCTTACTCATTATTTCCTAATCGTTTCGTTTAATAGCTTTTAATCATCTTTTATATCGTGTTCATAATAATGATAATAATAGTAATCAAAATAATTAGGTGTTACAAATATTTGTTTTAATTACACTAATATTAATAATGATAGTTACTATAACATTATTAACGATAATACTAATAATTATCTTAATGTTAATATAGTAATAATAATAATAACAATAACAATAACCATTTTTAAATAATGATATATATATATTAATAATGATAATAATAATAATAATACTAATAATACTAATAATAATAATAATAATAATAATAATAATAATAATAATAATAATAATAATAATAATAATAATAATTGGATAATAATAATAATACTAATTATAACTTTAACGATAATAACGATAGTAATAATAAAAAAAATAACAATTTTTAATGATAAATCCCTTTTATTGATAAAGATAATAATAATGATAATAATAAGATAAAACTAGAACGGCGATAAAAACGACGATAATAATAATCATTTTTAATAAAAATATCAAAAATTCAATTGATTATAACTTCTAATCCGTTCATCGAAACCATTCGATATCTAAAGGAAAAGTTCTTAATTTTTCGCTAGCTTTCCAAGGACATGCATATCTTATACCTTATCTCAACCGCAAGTGTAACTAATTCAATATTCAACCTAACCTGTCTAAGGGCAATATCAAAAGTACAAGCATGCATAATCCTAAATACTCAAGCACTAGTCAGGGATACACTATTAGTATGTAAAAGTTAAATTATGAGTACTCACGTATCAATATTGAGATTCAATATTGCAGGAAATGTACGTAGACGCAACGGAAATGATAAACACTATATTGACCTCACGAGCATACCCATGAACCATACTCAATCACCTCCATAGCTATAACCCATAATTTCCTTAATCCTATCCTACTCGAAAAAACAATTTCGAAATCACTCGGATTGCACTCTATCGTAATATTTTATGTATACTAATAATATCTTGAAATAATACGGAGTAAATATATATATGTAAATCGATTGAGAGAGTTTAGAGAAAAATATTTTCAAGTTTCCATGAAATAATGAAACTTATTGAATTCTATTTATAATAGATTTTTGAATTATTAAAGTGAATTATTAAAGTATGAAATATTAAAGTGAATTATTAATGTATGAATTATTAAAGTGAATTATTAAAGTATGAATTATTAAAGTGAATTATTAAAGTATGAATTATTAAAGTGAATTATTAAAGTGAATTATTAAAGTTAAAGTAAAGTAAAAATAAAGTAAAGGTAAAGTTTAAGTATAGTAAAAGTATAAAACTATGTACGTATAATACGCGTATAAATATATATAATATTAATTTAAATCGTTATATATATTTAATAAAATAAAATATAAATATCGTTATCTTTATCATACTAGTTAAGTAATGAGTTGTCAAAAGTGGTTCTAGATATTTATAAAAGTTATATACATTTTAATAATAAAGTTCTTTTTAAACTGAAAACGTTTTTTTTACGTTTGAAACTAAATAGATCAATCGAGTCTTTATGAGATTCAATCTTCCACTATCCTTTGTCTAGTTCTCAATGATTGACAATTTGTTCTTATTTATAAATCACTTTACCATTTTCCGAATATTGTTAAAATGGAAAGATTTCTCACATCAACGTAGGCCTTTCAACAGAGACTTATAATCATAATTCAATATATCTGATAATTCAATCATTTGATCTTATCTTCTAATTCCATTGATAAACATTTTGAAACAGATACAATCATATAAAGTATTTAATCTAATATTTTGTTTACGTTTCAAGTTATAATATATATACACATATACATATATAATCATATTCGTTTAATGGTTCGTGAATCGTTGGAACTTGGTCGAGGTTGAATGAATGTATGAACATAGTTTAAAATTCTTAAAATTTAACTTAACAAATATTGCTTATCATGTCGGAAACATATAAAGATTAAAGTTTAAATTTGGTTGGAAATTTCCGGGTTGTCACAGTGTTTACCATCTCCATTGCGTCTACGTACTTTCCTGCAATATTAAATCACAATATTGATACGTTTATAAATCCGACGCCAACCTTGCACTTGTTTAGTGTCATCATATGCATAATTACTACGAAATACAGTATTGTGAGTTTCATTTGCTCCCTCTTTAAATACTTTTACAATATATATTTTTGGACTGAGAATACATGCACTGTTTTTAAAAATGTTTTACGGAATAGACACAAGTACTTAAAACTACATTCTATGGCTGGATTATTTAACCGAATATCACCCCCTTTTAGCTTGGTAACCTAAGAATTAGAAAACAGACGAGAGGATTCTGTTCCTAATTGACGCGAATCCTAAAGGTAGATCTACGGGCACTAACTCCCGCATACTGGAAAATGGTATGCTTTAGTACTTCAAGTTTATATTATACAGACGAGAGGATTCTGTTTTAGGGATACTTTATATGCATCTTGTTAAGGTCGGTTACCAGGTGTTCACCATATGAATGATTTTACCTTTATGCAGACGAGAGGATTCTTCTATGGGAACTATGTATATAAATATGAAAATCTTGTAGTCTAATAAAATTATAGAAATTATTGATTATGATAAACTAATGAAATCACCAACCTTTTGGTTGACACTTTTAAGCATGTTTATTCTCAGGTATTAAAGAAATCTTCCGCTGTGCATTTTGCTCAATTTAAAGATATTACTTGAAGTCATTCATGGCATATTTCAAAAGACGTTGCATTCGAGTCATACGAGTTCATAAAGATTGTTATTAAATAAATGACACATTAAGTCATTTATAGTTTGGAGATATTGTGAAATGGCATTCATAATTGTCAATTATCATTGTAATGAAAGTTGTCTTTTAAAAACGAATGCAATGCTTGTAAAACGTATCACATAGAGGTCAAATACCTAACAATGAAATCAATTATTATGTAACATTTATAATCGATATGAACGGGGCATATCAGTTGGTATCAGAGCGGTGGTCTTAGCGAACCAGGTCTTACATTAGTGTGTCTAACTGATAGATATTAAGATGCATTAATGAGTCTGGACTTCGACCGTGTCTGCATGTCAAAAGTTTTGCTTATCATTTCTTGTAGTAAATTTCCCGCTTATCTTCTTAAGTCTAGTCGCATCTTACTACATTTATTGCATAGATAGTGTATAGACAAATTTCATATCTTTACATATCTATTACTGCAAACTCTGCCTAACGTCTTCCGTAAAATCCTCCGTAAATTATGGGATTCTGGTATTATAACCACATATGTAAATTACGTATTGAGGAATACCAAACTAGTCCTATAATCTATTTCATTTCGAAAATATTTTCCCCTACTCTGTACGAAATGGATCCTTCAACTAGTTCAAGTTCATCGGATTCCGACCGCTATTCCAATATGGATATCCACCTGAGCTCCGAAAGTAGTGTAACCAGAATGGATCAATCGATTAGCCATCTTCTATTCTGGATGGATTGGGGATGGGTTCGTAGTTGAATCATTCAATGGAGACGAAAAGAAGGCGATCCTTTCCACCCACCAAATTTCCCTCTCGGTGAAGAACCTGAAGCACTTACCGGTGAACTAGTCCGAAACACCATTTACACCCTCATTTCCAGAGTGTCCCATCACGATTATATATTATCTAAACTTCTAGATCTTATTCAACCGCTCTTTCCAACAGCCAATCATCCCTGAAATGTCCCGTTCATATTGATTATAAACGTTCCATATTACTTGATTTCGTCGCGAGGTTTTGACCTCTATATGAGACGTTTTTCAAAGACTGCATTCATTTTTAAAACAACCATAACCTTTATTTTATCTATAAAGGTTTAAAAAGCATTACGTAGATGATCAAATAATGATAATCTAAAATATACCGTTTACACACGACCATTACATAATGGTTTACAATAAGAATATATTACATCAAAAATAAGTTTCTTGAATGCAGTTTTTACATAATATCATACAAGCATGGACTCCAAATCTTGTCCTTATTTTAGTATGCAACAGCGGAAGCTCTTAATAATCACCTGAGAATAAACATGCTTAAAACATCAACAAAAATGTTGGTGAGTTATAGGTTTAACCTATATATTATCAAATCATAATAATAGACCACAAGATTTCATATTTCAATATACATCCCATACATAGAGATAAAATTCATTCATATGGTGAACACCTGGTAACCGACATTAACAAGATGCATATATAAGAATATCCACATCACTCCAGGACACCCTTCGGATATGATATAAATTTCGAACTACTAAAGCATCCGGTACTTTAGATGGGGTTTGTTAGTCCCAATAGATCTATCTTTAGGATTCGCGTCAATTAGGGTGTCTGTTCCCTCATTCTTAGATTACCAGACTTAATAAAAAGGGGCATATTCGATTTTGATAATTCAACCATAGAATGTAGTTTCACGTACTTGTGTCTATTTTGTAAATCATTTATAAAACCTGCATGTATTCTCATCCCAAAAATATTAGATTTTAAAAGTGGGACTATAACTCACTTTCACAGATTTTTACTTCGTCGGGAAGTAAGACTTGGTCACTGGTCGATTCACGAACCTATAACAAATATGTACATATATATAAAAGTATATTCAAAATATATTTACAACACTTTTAATACATTTTGATGTTTTAAGTTTATTAAGTCAGCTGTCCTCGTTAGTAACCTACAACTAGTTGTCCAACGTTAGATGTACAAAAAAAATTGATATATATTATCTTGAATCAATCCACGACCCAGTGTATACACGTCTCAGGCTAGATCACAACTCAAAGTATATATATTTTTGGAATCAACCTCAACCCTGTATAGCTAACTCCCTCATTACTGCATATAGAGTGTCTATGGTTGTTCCAAATAATATATACACATGGGCCGATATGATATGTCAAAACATTTGCATACGTGTCTATGGTATCCCTAGATTACATAATATATTAGAATACATGTATAATACAATATAAGTTAGCTAGGGTATGATTAATATATATTTGTTACCAATTTTCACATTGCTACAACAAGAAAAATTATCCAATCTTGTTTTACCCATAACTTCTTCATTTTACATCCGTTTTGAGTGAATCAAATTGCTATGGTTTCATATTGAACTCTATTTTATGAATCTAAACATAAAAAGTATAAGTTTATAGTCAGAAATATAAGTTACAAGTCGTTTTTGTAAAGGTAGTCATTTTAGTCGAAAGAACGACGTCTAGATGACCATTTTAGAAAACATACTTCCACTTTGAGTTTAACCATGATTTTTGGATATAGTTTCATGTTCATAAGAAAAATCATTTTTCCAGAAGAACAACTTTTAAATCAAAGTTTATCATAGTTTTTAATTAACCAACCCAAAACAGCCCGCGGTGTTACTACGACGGCGTATGTCCGGTTTTACAGTGTTCTTCGTGTTTCCAGGTTTTAAGTCATTAAGTTAGCATATCATATAGATATAGAACATGTGTTTAGTTTATTTTAAAAGTCAAGTTAGAAGGATTAACTTTTGTTTGCGAACAAGTTTAGAATTAACTAAACTATGTTCTAGTGATTACAAGTTTAAACCTTCGAATAAGATAGCTTTATATGTATTAATTGAATGATGTTATGAACATCATTACTACCTCAAGTTTTCTGGATAAAGCTACTGGAAATGAGAAAAATGGATCTAGCTTCAAAGGATCCTTGGATGGCTTGAAAGTTCTTGAAGCAGAATCATGACACGAAAAACAAGTTCAAGTAAGATTTCCACTCGAAATAAGATTGTTATTGTTATAGAAATTGAATCAAAGTTTGAATATGAGTATTACCTTGTATTAGAAAGATATCTTACTGTAAATAAGAAAGATTTTTTGAGGTTGGATGATCACTCTACAAGATTGGAAGTAAGCTAGCAAACTTGGAAGTATTCTTGATTTTATGAAACTAGAACTTGTAGAATTTATGAAGAACACTTAGAACTTGAAGATAGAACTTGAGAGAGATCAATTAGATGAAGAAAATTGAAGAATGAAAGTGTTTGTAGGTGTTTTTGGTCATTGGTGTATGGATTAGATATAAAGGATATGTAATTTTGTTTTCATGTAAATAAGTCATGAATAATTACTTATATTTTTGTAATTTTATGAGATATTTCATGCTATTTGCCAAATGATGGTTCCCACATGTGTTAGGTGACTCACATGGGATGCTAAGAGCTGATCATTGGAGTATATATACCAATAGTACATACATCTAAAAGCTGTATATTGTACGAGTACGAATACGGATGCATACGAGTAGAATTGTTGATGAAACTGAACGAGGATGTAATTGTAAGCATTTTTGTTAAGTAGAAGTATTTTGATAAGTGTCTTGAAGTCTTTCAAAAGTATATGAATACATATTATTTATACATTTTAACTGAGTTGTTAAGTCATCGTTAGTCGTTACATGTAAGTGTTATTTTGAAACCTTTAGCTTAACGATCTTGTTAAATGTTGTTAACCCAATGTTTATAATATCAAATGAGATTTTAAATTATTATATTATCATGATAATATGATGTATGTATATCTCTTAATATGATATATATACATTAAATGTCGTTACAACGATAATCGTTACATATATGTCTCGTTTCAAAATCATTAAGTTAGTAGTCTTGCTTTTACATATGTAGTTCATTGTTAATATACTTAATGATATGTTTACTTATCATAATATCATGTTAACTATATATATCCATATATATGTCATCATATAGTTTTTACAAGTTTTAACGTTCGTGAATCACCGGTCAACTTGGGTGGTCAATTGTCTATATGAAACCTATTTCAATTAATCAAGTCTTAACAAGTTTGATTGCTTAACATGTTGGAAACACTTAATCATGTAAATAATAATTTCATTTAATATATATAAACATGGAAAAGTTCGGGTCACTACAGTACCTACCCGTTAAATAAATTTCGTCCCGAAATTTTAAGCAGTTGGAGGTGTTGACGTATCTTCTGGAAATAAGTACGGGTATTTCTTCTTCATCTGATCTTCTCATTCCCAGGTGAACTCGGGTCCTCTACAAGCATTCCATTGAACCTTCACAATTGGTATCTTGTTTTGTTTAAGTCTTTTAACCTCACGATCCATTATTTCGACGGGTTCTTCGATGAATTGAAATTTTTCGTTGATTTTGGATTTCGTCTAACGGAATAGTGAGATCTTCTTTATCAAAACATTTCTTCAAATTCGAGACGTGGAAAGTGTTATGTACAGCCGCGAGTTGTTGAGGTAACTCAAGTCGGTAAGCTACTGGTCCAACACGATCAATAATGTTGAATGGTCCAATATACCTTGGATTTAATTTACCTCGTTTACCAAATCGAACAACGCCTTTCCAAGGTGCAACCTTAAGCATGTCTCCAATTTCAAATTCTATATCTTTTCTTTTAATGTCGGTGTAGCTCTTTTGTCGACTTTGGGCGGTTTTCAACCGTTGTTGAATTTGGATGATCTTCTCGGTAGTTTCTTGTATTATCTCCGGACCCGTAATCTGTCTATCAACCACTTCACTCCAACAAATTGAAGACCTGCACTTTCTACCATAAAGTGCTTCAAATGGCGCCATCTCAATGCTTGAATGGTAGCTGTTGTTGTAGGAAAATTCTGCTAACGGTAGATGTCGATCCCAACTGTTTCCTAAATCAATAACACATGCTCGTAGCATGTCTTCAAGCGTTTGTATCGTCCTTTTGCTCTGTCCATCAGTTTGTGGATGATAGGCAGTACTCATGTCTAGACGAGTTCCTAATGCTTGCTATAATGTCTGCCAGAATCTTGAAATAAATCTGTCATCCCTATCAGAGATAATAGAGATTGGTATTCCATGTCTGGAGACGACTTCCTTCAAACACAGTCGTGCTAACTTCTCCATCTTGTCATCTTCTCTTATTGGCAGGAAGTTTGCTGATTTGGTGAGACGATCAACTATTACCCAAATAGTATCAAAACCACTTGCAGTCCTTGGCAATTTAGTGATGAAATTCATGGTAATGTTTTTCCATTTCCATTCCGGGATTTCGGGTTGTTGAAGTAGACCTGATGGTTTCTGATGCTCAGCTTTGAACTTAGAACACGTCAAACATTCTCCTACGTATTTAGCAACATCGGCTTTCATACCCGGCCACCAAAAATGTTTCTTGAGATCCTTGTACATCTTCCCCGTTCCAGGATGTATTGAGTATCTGGTTTTATGAGCTTCTCTAAGTACCATTTCTCTCATATTTCCAAATTTTGGTACCCAAATCCTTTCAGCCCTATATCGGGTTCCGTATTCCCGATTATTAAGATGCTTCTCCGATCCTTTGGGTATTTCATCCTTTAAATTTCCCTCTTTTAAAACTCCTTGTTGTGCCTCCTTTATTTGAGTAGTAAGGTTATTGTGAATCATTATATTCATAGATTTTACTCGAATGGGTTCTCTGTCCTTCCTGCTCAAGGCGTCGGCTACCACATTTGCCTTCCCCGGGTGGTAACGAATCTCAAAGTCGTAATCATTCAACAATTCAATCCACCTACGCTACATCATATTCAGTTGTTTCTGATTAAATATGTGTTGAAGAATTTTGTGGTCGGTATATATAATACTTTTGACCCCATATAAGTAGTGCCTCCAAGTCTTTAATGTAAAAACAACCGCGCCTAATTCCAAATCATGCGTCGTATAATTCTGTTCGTGAATCTTCAATTGTCTAGACGCATAAGCAATTACTTTCGTTTGTTGCATTAATACACAACCGAGACCTTGCTTTGAGGTGTCACAATATATCACAAAATCATCATTCCCTTCAGGTAATGACAATATAGGTACCGAGGTTAACTTTTTCTTTAACAATTAAAACGCTTTCTCTTGTTCATCTTTCCATTCAAATTTCTTCCCTTTATGCGTTAATGCAGTCAAGGGTTTTGCTATTCTGGAAAAGTCTTGGATGAACCTTCTGTAGTAACCCGCTAGTCCTAAAAACTGACTTATGTGTTTTGGAGTTTTCGGGGTTTCCCACTTTTCAACGGTTTCGATCTTTGCTGGATCCACCTGAATACCTTCTTTGTTCACTATGTGACCGAGGAATTGAACTTCTTCCAACCAAAATGCACACTTTGAAAACTTAGCGTACAGTTTTTCTTTTCTCAGCAACTCTAGCACTTTTCTCGAATGTTCTTCGTGCTCTTGATCATTCTTCGAGTAAATAAGTATGTCATCGATGAAAACAATGACAAACTTGTCAAGATATGGCCCACACACTCGGTTCATGAGGTCCATGAACACATCTGATGCGTTAGTCAATCCAAAAGGCATAACCATAAACTCGTAATGACCGTAACGCGTCCTAAAAGCAGTCTTTGGAATATCATCATCCTTCACCCGCATTTGATGATATCCAGAACGTAAATCGATCTTTGAATAAACAGATGAGCCTTGTAGTTGATCAAATAAGTCGTCGATTCTCGGTAGTGGGTAGCGGTTCTTGATGGTAAGTTTGTTCAACTCTCGATAGTCGATACACAACCTAAATGTACCATCTTTCTTCTTGATAAACAAAACAGGAGCTCCCCACGGTGATGTGCTTGGTCGAATGAAACCACGCTCCAAAAGTTCTTGTAATTGGCTCTGAAGTTCCTTCATTTCGCTAGGTGCGAGTCTGTATAGAGCATGAGCTATTGGTGCAGCTCTCGGTACAAGGTCTATTTGAAATTCAACGGATCAGTGTGGAGGTAGTCCCGGTAATTCTTTCGAAAATACATCGGGAAATTCTTTTGCGACGGGAATATCATTGATGTTCTTTTCTTCGGAATTGAATTTCTCGATGTGTGCTAGTACAGCATAGCAACCTTTTCTTATTAGTTTTTGTGCCTTCAGGTTACTAATAAGATTTAACTTCGCGTTGCTCTTTTCTCCGTACACCATTAAGGGTTTTCCTTTTTCTCGTATAATGAGAATTGCATTTTTGTAACAAACGATCTCTGCTTTCACTTCTCTCAACCAGTCCATACCGATTATCACATAAAAATTCCCTAACTCTACTGGTATCAAGTCAATCTTAAATGTTTCGCTAACCAGTTTAATTTCTCGATTCCGACATATATTATCTGCTAAAATTAATTTACCATTTGCTAATTCGAGTAAAAATTTACTATCCAAAGGCGCCAATGGGCAACTTAATTTAGCACAAAATTCTCTACTCATATAGCTTCTATCCGCACCCGAATCAAATAAAACATAAGCAGATTTATCGTCAATAAGAAACGTACCCGTAACAAGCTCCGGGTCTTTCTGTGCCTCTGCTGCATTAATATTGAAAACTCTTCCGCGGCCTTGTCCATTCGTGTTCTCCTGGTTCGGGCAATTTCTAATAATGTGGCCCGGTTTTCCACATTTATAACAAACTACATTGGCATAACTTGCTCCGACACTACTTGCTCCACCATTACTCGTTCCGACACCATTTGTTCCTTTCGTTCTGTTAACCCCTGGTCCGTAGACCTCACACTTCACCGCGCTATGACCATTTCTTTTACACTTGTTGCAAAATTTAGTGCAGAACCCCGAGTGATACTTTTCACACCTTTGGCATAGCTGCTTCTGATTGTTGTTGTTGTTGTTGTTGCGATTGTTATTGTTGTTGGGATGATTGTTGTAGTTGCTGTTGTTGTTTTTGTTGTTTTTGTTGTTGTTGTTATTGTTGTTGTTGTTGTTGTTGGGCCATTTGTTGTAGTTGCGATTGATGTTGTGATTGTTGGGATAGTTGTTGCGATTATTGTTGTAATTGCTGTTGTTGTTGTATTGGTGATTCTTATCACCGTTTTCCTCCCACTTTCTTTTGACTTGCTTCACATTGGCCTCTTCAGCAGCCTGTTCTTTAATTCTTTCTTCAATCTGGTTCACTAGCTTGTGAGCCATTCTACATGCCTGTTGTATGGAGGCGGGTTCGTGTGAACTTATATCTTCTTGGATTCTTTCCGGTAATCCTTTCACAAATGCGTCGATCTTCTCTTCCTCATCTTCGAACGCTCTCGGACACAATAGGCACAATTCTGTGAATCATCTTTCGTACGTGGTAATATCAAATCCTTGGGTGTGTAACCCTCTAAGTTCTGTCTTGAGCTTATTGACCTCGGTTCTGGGACGGTACTTCTCGTTCATCAAGTGCTTGAATGCTGACCACGGTAGTGGGTAAGCATCATCTTGTCCCACTTACTCTAGATAGGTATTCCACCATGTTAACGCAGTACCTGTGAAGGTATGCGTAGCGTACTTCACTTTTTCCTCTTCTGTACACTTACTTATGGCAAACACCGATTCGACCTTCTCGGTCCACCATTTCAATCCGATCGGTCCTTCGGTTCCATCAAATTCCAAAGGTTTGCAGGCAGTGAATTCTTTGTAGGTGTATCCTACATGATTTCTTGCGCCGTTAGCTGCATTGCTAGATTCGGAGTTATTGTTGGTATGTAGCGCAGCCTGTACTGCGGTTATGTTTGCAGCAAGAAAGGTACGAAATTCCTCTTCGCTCATATTCATGGTTTGTCAAGTAGTCGGTGCCATTTCCTTCAAATAGTCAAATGAAACAAGTTAATCATACAGAATATTAAGAGTAGTCAATAGTATCTCGTAGCATAATATGAACTCATTTATAAAAGCTTTTTCTTCATATTAGCGTTTTATAAGTTTAAATTCAGGTAGTACCTACCCGTTAAGTTCATACTTAGTAGCTAATATACAATTCAACTACTACAATTCTATATGAAAAACTGATTATAATAATATTTCGCGTTCAAACTTTTTCACAATATTTTACAAACTTACAATACCGCTTATTTTACATATAACATGAAATATAGCACACAATAACTTTGATACAAGATAGCTGTGAAGATAATTCAAGCTAGTACACAAGTCGTTCAGCAAAGGCAATAAAGACACGTAATTCATACGTCCAGAAACAAGTCATGCATTCTGGTTTTACTAGGACTACTTCCCATCCTTGGTCTTGTGGAACATAACCGTTATGGCCATTGATAAGACAGCGTGTTGTAACGTCGTCAAAGGGATGAGGGTTACGTAATGTCCAACAGTCCCGTAACAATCTAAAAACTTTGTTTCTCACCCCAACTACTGAGTCCCTCACTTGTGGGAACGTTTTCTTTAATAGTTGTAGCCCGATGTTCTTGTTCTCACTTTGGTAAGAAGCGAACATTACTAACCCGTAAGCATAACATGCTTCTTTATGTTGCATGTTAGCTGCTTTTTCTAAATCATGAAGTCCTATATTAGGATATATTGAGTCAAAATAATTTCTTAACCCGTTGCGTAAAATAGCATTTGGGTTCCCCGCAATATATGCGTCAAAGTAAACACATCGTAACTTATGGATTTCCCAATGTGATATCCCCCATCTTTCGAACGAAAGCCTTTTATAAACCAAAGCATTCTTGGAACATTCTTCGAATGTCTTACAAACTGATCTCGCCTTAAATAGTTGTGCCGAGGAATTCTGACCGACTCTAGACAAGATTTCATCAATCATGTCTCCGGGTAGGTCTCTTAAAATATTGGGTTGTCTATCCATTTTTGTGTTTTTATACTGTAAAATAGACAAGAGTTAGATTCATAAAAAAATACTTATTAATACAAGCAATTTTTACATATATCATAAAGCATAAGTACACTATATTACATATATTACACCACACGAATACAACTATCTTATTTCGACTCGCTCGTTTCTTCTTCTTTGATTTTGGTTCGTTTTGCCAAGTTTCTAGGGATATATGATGTTCCCCTAATACGAGCCGTCGTTTTCCACATTGATTTAGAAAAACCTGGTGGTTTAGAGGTTCCCGGGTTATTGTCACAACTTAAGAAATATGGGTGTTGACGATACATATAAAGTTCATCGAGTTTGGAATCAAATTTCTCTATTTTTATACCCTTTCCCTTATTGTTCTCTTTTGCCTTATTAAATTGTGTTGGGGTAATTTCTATAACATCATCGTAATCCTTGTCGGGATCCGATTCATCGTAGAATTGGTAATCCTCCCAATACTTTGCTTCCTTGGTGGAAACACCATTGACCATAATTAACTTTGGTCGGTTGGTTGAGGATTTTCTTCTACTTAACCGTTTTATTATTTCCCCCACTGGTTCTAATTCTTCTTCCGGTTCCGATTCTTCTTCCGGTTCCGACTCTTCTTCAGGTTCCTCTTCGAGAACTTGTGAATCAGTCCACGACTTATTCCAATTTACATTTGACTCTTCATTATTATTAGGTGAGTCAATGGGACTTGTTCTAGAGGTAGAAATCTATCACATAATATCAAACACGTTAAGAGATTAAACACGGTCGAAGTTCAGACTCACTAATGCATCCTAACAAATTCGATAAGACACACTAATAAAAAATTCTGGTTCTCTAAGACCAACGCTCGGATACCAACTGAAATGTCCCGTTCATATTGATTATAAACGTTCCATATTAATTGATTTCGTCGCGAGGTTTTGACCTCTATATGAGACGTTTTTCAAAGACTGCATTCATTTTTAAAACAACCATAACCTTTATTTTATCTATAAAGGTTTAAAAAGCATTACGTAGATTATCAAATAATGATAATCTAAAATATACCGTTTACACACGACCATTACATAATGGTTTACAATAAGAATATATTACATCAAAAATAAGTTTCTTGAATGCAGTTTTTACATAATATCATACAAGCATGGACTCCAAATCTTGTCCTTATTTTAGTATGAAACAGCGGAAGCTCTTAATGATCACCTGAGAATAAATATGCTTAAAACGTCAACAAAAATGTTGATGAGTTATAGGTTTAACCAATATATTATCAAATCATAATAATAGACCACAGGATTTCATATTTCAATATACATCCCATACACAGAGATAAAATTCATTCATATGGTGAACACCTGGTAACTGACATTAACAAGATGCATATATAAGAATATCCCCATCATTCCGGGACACCCTTCGGATATGATATAAATTTCGAAGTACTAAAGCATCCGGTACTTTGGATGGGGTTTGTTAGGCCCAATAGATCTATCTTTAGGATTCGCCTCAATTAGGGTGTCTGTTTCCTAATTCTTAGATTACCAGACTTAATAAAAAGGGGCATATTCGATTTCGATAATTCAACCATAGAATGTAGTTTCACGTACTTGTGTCTATTTTGTAAATCATTTATAAAACCTGCATGTATTCTCATCTCAAAAATATTAGATTTTAAAAGTGAGACTATAACTCACTTTCACAGATTTTTACTTCGTCGGGAAGTAAGACTTGGTCACTGGTCGATTCACGAACCTATAACAAATATGTACATATATATCAAAGTATATTCAAAATATATTTACAACACTTTTAATACATTTTGATGTTTTAAGTTTATTAAGTCAGCTGTCCTCGTTAGTAACCTACAACTAGTTGTCCAACGTTAGATGTACAGAAAAAAAATTGATATATATTATCTTGAATCAATCCACGACCCAGTGTATACACGTCTCAGGCTGGATCACAATTCAAAGTATATATATTTTTGGAATCAACCTCAACCCTGTATAGCTAACTCCCTCATTACTGCATATAGAGTGTCTATGGTTGTTCCAAATAATATATACACATGGGTCGATATGATATGTCAAAACATTTGCATACGTGTCTATGGTATCCCAAGATTACATAATATATTATAATACATGTATAATACAATATAAGTTAGCTAGGATATGATTAATATAGATTTGTTACCAATTTTCACGTTGCTACAACAAGAAAAATTATCCAATCTTGTTTTAACCATAACTTCTTCATTTTAAATCCGTTTTGAGTGAATCAAATTGTTATGGTTTCATATTGAACTCTATTTTATGAATCTAAACAGAAAAGTATAGATTTATAGTCATAAATATAGGTTACAAGTCGTTTTTGTAAAGGTAGTAATTTCAGTCAAAAGAACGACGTCTAGATGACCATTTTAGAAAACATACTTCCACTTTGAGTTTAACCATGATTTTTGGATATAGTTTCATGGTCATAAGAAAAATCATTTTTCCAGAAGAACAACTTTTAAATCAAAGTTTATCATAGTTTTTAATTAACTAACCCAAAACAGCCCGCGGTGTTACTACGACGGCGTATGTCCGGTTTTACAGTGTTCTTCGTGTTTCCAGGTTTTAAATCATTAAGTTAGCGTATCATATAGATATAGAACATGTGTTTAGTTGATTTTAAAAGTCAAGTTAGAAGGATTAACTTTTGTTTGCGAACAAGTTTAGAATTAACTAAACTATGTTCTAGTGATTACAAGTTTAAACCGTCGAATAAGATAGCTTTATATGTATGAATCGAATGATGTTATGAACATCATTACTACCTCAAGTTTTCTGGATAAAGCTACTGGAAATGATAAAAATGGATTTAGCTTCAAAGGATCCTTGGATGGCTTGAAAGTTCTTGAAGCAGAATCATGACACGAAAAACAAGTTCAAGTAAGATTTCCACTCGAAATAAGATTGTTATAGCTATAGAAATTGAATCAAAGTTTGAATATGAGTATTACCTTGTATTAAAAAGATATCTTACTATAAATAAGAATTATTTCTTGAGGTTGGATGATCACTCTACAAGATTGGAAGTAAGCTAGCAAACTTGGAAGTATTCTTGATTTTATGAAACTAGAACTTGTAGAATTTATGAAGAACACATAGAACTTGAAGATTGAACTTGAGAGAGATCAATTAGATGAAGAAAATTGAAGAATTAAAATGTTTGTAGGTGTTTTTGGTCATTGGTGTATGGATTAGATATAAAGGATATGTAATTTTGTTTTCATGTAAATAAGTCATGAATGATTACTCATATTTTTGTAATTTTATGAGATATTTCATGCTAGTTGCCAAATGATGGTTCCCACATGTGTTAGGTGACTCACATGGGCTGCTAAGAACTGATCATTGGAGTGTATATACCAATAGTACATACACCTAAAAGCTGTGTATTGTACGAGTACGAATACGGGTGCATACGAGTAGAATTGTTGATGAAACTGAACGAGGATGTAATTGTAAGCATTTTTGTTAAGTAGAAGTATTTTGATAAGTGTCTTGAAGTCTTTCAAAAGTGTATGAATACATATTAAAACACTACATGTATATACATTTTAACTGAGTCGTTAAGTCATCGTTAGTCGTTACATGTGAGTGTTGTTTTGAAACCTTTAGGTTAACGATCTTGTAAAATGTTGTTAACCCAATATTTATAATATCAAATGAGATTTTAAATTATTATATTATCATGATAATATGATGTATGAATATCTCTTAATATGATATATATACATTAATTGTCATTACAACGATAATCGTTACATACATGTCTCGTTTCAAAATCATTAAGTTAGTAGTCTTGCTTTTACATATGTAGTTCATTGTTAATATACTTAATGATATGTTTACTTATCATAATATCATGTTAACTATATATATATCCATATATATGTCATCATATAGTTTTTACAAGTTTTAACGTTCGTGAATCACCGGTCAACTTGGGTGGTCAATTGTCTATATGAAACCTATTTCAATTAATCAAGTCTTAACAAGTTTGATTGCTTAACATGTTGAAAACACTTAATCATGTAAATAACAATTTCATTTAATATATATAAACATTTTAAAGTTCGGGTCACTACAATCCCGGTGTACTAGTAGAAGTCAACGAGCTTCACGCTAGAGTGGTGGCTTTGGAGAATATGATGCACAACTTGCAGGCATCACAGGCACCATCAACATCAGCATCAACAGTACCACCGACAACAACACCAACCGTACCATCACCACCAACAACAACAACCGCATCTTGAACCTCAACTTCACAATCTTTTCCACGAGCATCAACGTCATACGCCCCATAGATACCAAGGAATACCAACAACAACAAACGATGAAGTATTGATTCATAACTTAATCGGAGAAATATTCTACGGTGATTATGTAATCTTTAAAGATTTAGAGATTATTTATTATAATCATAACCGTAAATCAAGATGAGTGGATGGATAGGAATGATAGAGAGGAGAATAGAAACCCCGACAGAAATGGTGCGTGCGTACAAAATAGACTTATTATACAAGCATCACCAATACCATTAGTACCGAAACCCTCACCAGCACTAGCAGTACCATCAGCATCACCAGCACCATCAGTACCGACAGCATCAACATCACCAGCAGCATCTACAAGATCACATGCTCCGCCAGTTCCATAAACACTGACATAATCAAAAATCAACAACGAGCATATTGTATCAATGAGTTATGAAGTATTAACTCATTTCATCTGAAGAATTTATATATATTTTATATATATAAATTTTTAAACCACAATATATCTTCTCGTACTAAGCTATTACATGTGAATTTTAAAGAGTAGATACTACTCAGCAAATTCTAATCATTAATATACATTGATGTACATCCTTCATTAACAACTTAACCATTGTTAAACTTTGCTTCAACTCAATAAATTCCATTTCATAATAAACCAAGTATATTATTCAAATACATGTTCGATTTTCGATATACTCGAAACTTTCTAGAAATCATCATTCGTGTCTTACGAAGTTCACAAGAATCCCACAAACACCAACATCATTCATCGACAAATAACAAAGTATTGATTCATAATTTCATTACGTTGTAGAAATAATCCACAAAGATTGCGTAATTTCTAAAGTTTGAGGGATTACTCATTTTAGTTCCAGCTGAAAATCAAATGAGTTTAATATTATATTAACTCATTAAATCTGTATTACATCTGAAGAAAATATACACATATTTTCATAAAGTTTGTAATAAAAATTCTTTTCTACAAAATATTAATTGTGAAATTTTTTTAACGGGTAGGTAATGCTCGAGAAATATTTAAGTTCACAATTAAATATGTTACACTGTACATTCTTCAATTTTGATTCAACAATCATTAACTATACTCACTACCTTCACAGCGATACACAATCATTTCATACAAACTCAATTACCTATTCTAATCTTGACAAATCAGAATCCAAGTTAAGATTTAATAGAAGATATCACCCTTAGATTCCTGCATCTTTCAAAACCCATATTTTGAATTCAAAACTGTGCTAGAACATCACATTTATTCATAACACTCAGAAAGATATTAGAATCATTCAGGATTCACGACAATTTTATCATTTGGATATTGACGATGACAAACTGTATTTAAACCCTTCAAAATTCCTGAAGACACCTCAATTAATGAACAATCGGGAGGATGAACCAATCACGCGTTATCTACGAGAAGAAAAGTTTAGGCAATAATCATGCACCTGGAAAATACTCAAAACCTAAGAAAAAGCTTAACATAGTTCTGTGCTAGACCCTCTGACATTATTATTACCAAAAATAACTTTTCAAATCCTTTTTCAAAGTAGACAGTTTTGTCACAGCTCCAGCAAATCAACTTCAATTTTTCGAATAAGCCTTATTATAACATTTACCCCTTCATCATCGTTACCGGGGAACCTTTTATATTCCGCCACATTAGCAGTAAACTTACCAACAACTTCATTACTCTTTGACTTAAATCTCTTAGAAAAATCATTATATGTATTCATTGAAAAATCATTATATGTATTCATTGAAACCCCATCACGTACTCATCTACATCCTGTAACAATAATTACCATACCAACTACCCGGAATCATCAATCATAAATCTCGAATCTCGCAGCGTTTCACTTCAACAGTTATATATATACATATAACGTGTAACTCCTGAAAATTTAGATCTTCAATTCTGAAATTCTGAAAAGCACCCAGTCTACGAATCAATACACTGAATTTTAAAAAAAAACTGAATGAAGTAGCAGAAACTATAGACAACCGTAACTGTCAAAGGTTTAATGATAAAGAATAATGTGTTGGTAAAACTCAGAAAAAGAGAAGGTTTGGAACTGAAAAACGGATTGAGCAAACCATGAAGGAGGCTGTGGACAAATCACAAAAACTAAATCTACCTTTAAAGAATCCAAATGATTCAGTGTCTGCCGAAGTCTTTAGCGAATATCTTGCTCCTTACTCTAAACCCTTGTGGACAATATTCTTCATCATCCTCTGATCTTAGATATTCTAAGATATCATCATATCTTTCATTATAAATATCTTCGATATTTCTGAAGATATCTTCATAACTATTATGATCCGAAATCATTTATCTCTTCGCACTATCTGTGTTACATCATAAAGGAAACTATCTTAGTTTCTAAATTTCTAAAAATTTGAATTTAAATTATGAATGTTTTTGAAGTAGTGTTGGGAACTGAAGTATGAGTTAGTATAATATAATGACACTTGATCAACGTGAATATATTACAGTAAGTCATGCTGAGTTTCTAATGGAACATGATGATTCACAGATCATACCGTCATCATGTGCCATGTTACACGACTCTTACATTCTGACTAATTTCTAAAATATCAAGAACATATTTTCTTAATAGTTCTATCTTTTCCCATAACTTCTGGTAATTTAACCAATCAAGATCGTGTTATTACAATTTCTTCTAAGAACATTAGCTATGTTCATTCGAAACTTCATACCTACGAATTCTGGACCATTACTCTCTTTACTTAAAGTCGAGAAAAGAAAATAAAAGCATGAAACTCTGAAATATAAAGGAAAATATAAGCACGACAACAACACATAAATTACAAACCGTGTATATCAATGCGTATAGCGATATAAAGACACGGGAGAACTAAAACTACTATGAACCTAAGAGCATAGTAGAAGTAAACAGATTCCTCCGGTGGTAGATGAAAAAAAGAATGACAGATGTGATAGTTAAGAATATATCAAGAATTAGAACTGGATGGAGCATATTGACGAATGTTTTGAAAGTATGAATTAAAGAAGAAAGTATAGAAGATGGGAGATGTGAAAATAAGGAAACAAAGGAGGTAGATTTATAGTAAAATATCAGACAGGGAAATCGAGACAGATTATCGCATTAAATTGAAGAGGATCATAATTTCCTTAATCGCCGAAGAATCAAATCTTGTATAGATTACAAAGATTTTCTTTAATCTGAAGATCAACCATGATGACGTCAAAAGATAAGACGAATTCCTATTTTCTCATTTCACTCTTTTACGATAACTTCACTCATACGCTTCGAGTAATCGAATTATTTTATTCATATTTCTCAATCATGATAAAACTCTATTTATCAACTCATATTCGTCATGAAAACATTTTTATAGTTAGCCATGACAACCTCGATCAAATTTCGGGATGAAATTTCTTTAACGGGTAGGTACTGTGACGACCCAAAAATTTTCGACCAAATTTAAACTTAATCTTTAAATGATTCAATGCTTCCGACATGATAAGCAAAGTCTGTAATGTTGAGTCTCAAAAATTTTGAAACTATATTCATGTAATCGATTACCCTCCGACTGTGCTCGACGATTCACGAACCATTATATAATTGGATATGAATATATATATATGTATGTATGTATGTATATATATATATATATATATATTATAACTTGAAAACGTTAACAAAGTATTAAATGTATAATACTTTATACTAAACGTATTTGTTTCATTATATGATTAATATATTCATCGACGAAATTAATAGATATATCAAATGACTTAATTAACAGATATGTTATTAGCATTTATCAATATTATAAGTATTATGATATGGTTACGGGTCTTTGTTGTGAGGTTCATGTTGATTTGAGAAATCTTTCCCTTTTAATGGTATTCAGAATAATTGGTAAAGTGATTTATAAGTAAGAACAAATTGTCATTTAACGAGAATTAGACAAAAGTTAGTGGAGGTTCCTGTTTAACCTTCAACACATGCTTTACAATATTTTTCCTCGTGACTTTGATAAGATAACTATTTTAGCTTTCAACTTATTTAATGAGATAAGATTTAAACTCAGATATAAAACATTTTGATTTAAGTTATTATATATTAAGTAAATAACGAGACGATGATTTTAAGAAGCAAATGACCAAAACATTCAAAAGTGTAAGTTACATTTCAAATAATATAATTTATTGGTGATTTAAGTTTATATTTTGACAAGGGTACGAGTCACAAAACGTAAACTACTAGTTTTCTAAGCGTACAAAAATGCATTCGAGACACCGGAACCGGGACGTAAGTCGAGCGTCAACGTACAAATTACCGGAACTAATTTTACAAGTTAACTATGCACGAGAATATAATATAATATATATATATAATTATATAAATTAAATATATTATATAAAATATTATATAAACTGTCGACAGCCCACGAGGAAAGTGAGATGAAGCTGGAAACAGGAGCCCTGCGATTGCGGGAATTTGTGCCTATAAACCTCCGCGATCGCGGAGGAGGCTGGGTCAGAAATGGCTATAAAGCTCGATCGAGTTCACCTCTGCACACACACACATATATCATATCTATCTCTCTATACTCTATATTATTATTTAAATTTATTATTATTATTATTATTATTATTATTATTATTATTATTATTATTATTATTATTATTATTATTAATATTATTATTATTATTATTATTATTATTATTATTATTATTATTATTATTATTATTATTATTATTATTATTATTATTATTATTATTAATCTTATTAGTAGTATTATTATTATTAGTATATTATACATAAAATACTACGGCGAGGTTTTGCGCGAGAGTTTTTCAAACGGGTTTTTTGAGCGGGATAGAGCTAAGTAAATTATGGGTTACAGCTATGGAGGTTATGGGTATTGTTCGGGGGTATTGTTCGTGAGGTCAATCTAGTGTTTACCATCTCCGTTGCGTCTACGTACTTTCCTGCAATATTGAATCACAATATTGATATGTGAAATGCCCCGTTCATATTGATTATAAACGTTCCATATTAATTGATTTCGTTGTGAGGTTTTGACCTCTATAAGAGACGTTTTTCAAAGACTGCATTCATTTTTAAAACAACCCTAACCTTTATTTTATCAATAAAGGTTTTAAAAAAACATTACGTAGATTATCAAATAATGATAATCTAAAATATAATGTTTACACACGACCATTACATAATGGTTTACAATAGAAATATATTACATCGACATATGTTTCTTGAATGCAGTTTTTAAACAATATGATACAAACATGGACTCCAAATCTTGTCCTTATTTTAGTATGCAACAGCGGAAGCTCTTAGTATCCACCTGAGAATAAACATGCTTTAAACGTCAACAAAAATGTTGGTGAGTTATAGGTTTAACCTATATATATATATCAAATCGTAACAATAGACCACAAGATTTCATATTTCAATACACATCCCATACATAGAGATAAAAATCATTCATATGGTGAACACCTGGTAACCGACATTAACAAGATGCATATATAAGAATATCCCCATCACTCCGGGACACCCTTCGGATATGATATAAATTTCGAAGTACTAAAGCATCCGGTACTTTGGATGGGGTTTGTTAGGCCCAATAGATCTATCTTTAGGATTCGCGTCAATTAGGGTGTCTGTTCCCTAATTCTTAGATTACCAGACTTAATAAAAAGGGGCATATTCGATTTCGATAATTTAACCATAGAATGTAATTTCACGTACTTGTGTCTATTTTGTAAATCATTTATAAAACATGCATGTATTCTCATCTCGAAAATATTAGATTTTAAAATTGGGACTATAACTCACTTTCACAGATATTTCCTTCCTCGAAAATAAGACTTGGCCACGGATTGATTCACGAACCTATACAAATATGTACATATATATCAAAGTATGATCAAAAGATAATTACAACCATTTTTATTATGTTTTAAAGATTTGAGTGTATTAAGTCAGATGTCCTCTTTAGTAACCTACAACTAGTTGTCCACAGTTAGATGTACAGAAATAAATCGATATATATTATCTTGAATCAATCCACGACCCAGTGTATACACGTCTCAGGCTAGATCACAACTCAAAGTATATATATTTTTGGAATCAACCTCAACCCTGTATAGCTAACTCCAACATTACTGCATTTAGGGTGCCTATGGTTGTTCCAAATAATATATATACATGGGTCGATATGATATGTCAAAACATTTGCATACGTGTCTATGGTATCCCAAGATTACATAATATATTAGAATACATGTATAATACAATATAAGTTAGCTAGGATATGATTTGTATAGATTTGTTAAACATTTCCCGTAGCTAAAAAGATCAAAAATATCCAATCTTGTTTTACCCATAACTTCTTCATTTTAAATCCGTTTTGAGTGAATCAAATTGCTATGGTTTTATATTGAACTCTAATTTAAGAATAAAAACAGAAAAGGTATAGGTTTATAGTGAGAAATTTAAGTTACATGTCAATTACTAAAGAGGTAGTCATTTCCGTCGAAAGAACGACATCTTGATGACCATTTTGAAAAACATACTTTCACTTTGAGTTTAACCAAGATTTTTGGATATAGTTTCATGTTCATATGAAAAATCATTTTCCCAGAAGAACAACTTTTAAATCAAAGTTTATCATAGTTTTTAATTATCCAAACCAAAACAGCCCCAGGTTTCACTACGACTGCGTATATCCGATTTTATGGTGTTCATCGTGTTTTCAGGTTTTAAATCATTAAGTTAGTATATCATATAGATATAGAACATGTGTTTAGTTGATTTTAAAAGTCAAGTTAGAAGGATTAACTTTTGTTTGCGAACAAGTTTAGAATTAACTAAACTATGTTCTAGTGATTACAAGTTTAAACCTTCGAATAAGATAGCTTTATATGTATGAATCGAATGATGTTATGAAAATCGTTACTACCTCAAGTTTTCTGGATAAAACTACTGGAAATGATAAAAATGGATCTAGCTTCAAAGGATCCTTGGATGGCTTGAAAGTTCTTGAAGCAGAATCATGACACGAAAACATTTCAAGTAAGATTTTCACTCGAAATAAGATTGTTATAGTTGTAGTAATTGAATCAAAGTTTGAATATGAATATTACCTTGAATTAGAAAGATAACCTAATGTAAATAACAGAGGTTCCTTGATCTTAGATGATTACTTGGAATGGATTAGAAAGCTTGGAAGTAGACTTGCAAACTTGGAAGTATTCTTGATTTTATGAAACTATACTTATGGAATTTATGAAGAACACTTAGAACTTGAAGATGGAACTTGAGAGAGATCAATTAGATGAAGAAAATTGAAGAATGAAAGTTTTTATAGGTGTTTTTGGTCGTTGGTATATGGATTAGATATAAAGGATATGTAATTTTGTTTTCATGTAAATAAGTCATGAATGATTACTAATATTTTTGTAATTTTATGAGATATTTCATGCTAGTTGCCAAATGATGGTTCCCATAAGTGTTAGGTGACTCACAAGGGCTACTAAGAGCTGATCATTGGAGTGTATATACCAATAGTACATACATCTAAAAGCTATATATTGTACGAGTACGAATACGGGTGCAAACTAGTAGAATTGTTGATGAAACTGAACGAGGATGTAATTGTAAGCATTTTTGTTAAGTAGAAGTACTTTGATATGTGTCTTGAAGTCTTTCAAAAGTGTAAGAATACATATCAAAACATAACATGTATATACATTCTAATGGAGTCGTTAAGTCTTCGTTAGTCGTTACATGTAAGTGTTGTTTTGAAACCTTTAAGTTAACGATCTCAATTAATGTTGTTAACCCAATGTTTATTATATCAAATGAGATGTTAAATTATTATATTATCATGATATTATGATGTATGAATATCTCTTAATATGATACATACATTAAAATATCGTTACAACGATAATCGTTACATATAAGTCTCGTTTCGTAATTCTTGAGTTAGTAGTCTTGTTTTTACATATGTAGTTCATAGTTAACACACTAATGATATATTTAAATTTCATTTTATCATGTTAAATATAGTGTATCAATATCTTAATATGATACATATGTATTTAGTAGACGTTATCATAACGATAATCGTTATATATATCATTTCGAGTTTCTTAACTTAGTAATCTCATTTCTTATGTATATCACGCATTGTTAATATACTTAGTGAGATACTTACTCATAATAATCTCATGTCAACCATATATATATGTCTATATATACCATAACATGTAGTTTTTAAAAATTTGTAACGTTCGTGAATCGCCGGTCAACTTGGGTGATCAATTGTCTATATGAAACTTATTTCATTTAATCAAGTCTTAAAAAGTTTGATTGATTAACATGTTGGAAACATTTAGTCAAGTAAATATCAATCTCAATTAATATATATAAATATGGAAAAGTTCGGGTCACTACAGTACCTACCCGTTAAATAAATTTCGTCCAGAAATTTTAAGCTGTTGAAGGTGTTGACGAATCTTCTGGAAATAGATGCGGGTATTTCTTCTTCATCTGATCTTCACACTCCCAGGTGAACTCGGGTCCTCTACGAACATTCCATTGAACCTTAACAATCGGTATCTTGTTTTGCTTAAGTCTCTTAACCTCACGATCCATTATTTCGACGGGTTCTTCAATGAATTGAAGTTTTTCATTGATTTGGATTTCGTCCAACGGAATAGTGAGATCTTCTTTAGCAAAACATTTCTTCAAATTCGAGACGTGGAAAGTGTTATGTACAGCCGCGAGTTGTTGAGGTAGCTTCAGTTGGTAAGCTACTGGTCCGACACGATCTATATTCTTGAATGGTCCAATGTACCTTGGATTTAGTTTCCCCCGTTTACCAAATCAAACAACGCCTTTCCAAGGTGAAACCTTAAGCATGACCATTTCTCCAATTTCAAACTCTATATCTTTTCTTTTACTGTCCGCTTAGCTCTTTTGTCGACTCTGGGCGGTTTTCAATCGTTGTTGAATTTGGATGATTTTCTCAGTAGTTTCTTGTATTATCTCCGGATCCGTAATCTGTCTATCCCCCACTTCATTCCAACAAATCGGAGACCTGTACTTTCTACCATAAAGTGCCTCAAACGGCGCCATCTAAATACTAGAATGATAACTGTTGTTGTAGGAAAATTCTGCTAACGGTAGATGTCGATCCCAACTGTTTCTGAAATCAATAACACATCCTCGTAGCATGTCTTCAAGTGTTTGTATCGTCCTTTCACTCTTCCCATCAGTTTGTGGATGATAGGCAGTACTCATGTCTAGACGAGTCCCCAATGCTTGTTGCAACGTCTACCAGAACCTTGAAACAAATCTACCATCCCTATCAGAGATAATAGAGACGGGTATTCCATGTCTGGAGACAACCTCCTTCAAATACAATCGTGCCAACTTCTCCATTTTGTCATCTTCTCTCATTGGCAGGAAGTGTGCTGACTTGGTGAGACGATTAACTATTACCCAAATAGTATCATAACCACTTGCAGTCCTTGGCAATTTAGTAATGAAATTCATGGTAATGTTTTTCCATTTCCATTCCGGGATTTTAGGTTGTTGTAGTAGACCTGATGGTTTCTGATGTTCAGCTTTGACCTTAGAACACGTCAAACATTCTCCTACATATTTAGCAATATCGGATTTCATACCCTGCCACCAAAACTGTTTTTTGAGATCTTTATACATCTTCCCCGCTCCGGGATGTATTGAATATCTGGTTTTATGTGCTTATTTAAGTACCATTTCTCTCACATCTCCAAACCTTGGTACCCAAATTCTATCAGCCCTATATCAGGTTCCGTCTTCCCGAATATTAAGATGTTTCTCTGATCCTTTGGGTATCTCATTCTTCAACTTTCCTTCTTTTACAACCCCCTGTTGCGCCTCCTTTATTTGAGTAGTAAAGTTAGTACGAATAATTATATTCATAGCTTTTACATGTATAGGTTCTCTGTCCTTTATACTCAAAGCATCGGCTACCACATTCGCCTTCCCCGGGTGGTATCGAATCTCAAAATCATAACCATTCAACAGTTCAATCCACCTGCATTGTCTCATATTCAGTTGCTTCTGATTAAATATATGTTGGAGACTTTTGTGGTCGGTATATATAATACTTTTGACTCCATATAAATAATGCCTCCAAGTCTTTAATGCAAAAACAACAGCACCCAATTCCAAATCGTGAGTTGTATAATTTTGCTCGTGAATCTTCAATTGTCTAGACGCATAAGCAATCACCTTCGTTCGTTACATTAATACACAACTGAGACCTTGCTTCGATGCTTCACAATAAATCACAAAATCATCATTCCCTTCAGACAATGATAATATAGGTGCCATAGTTAGCTTTTTCTTCAATAACTGAAACGCCTTCTCTTGTTCATCCTTCCATTCAAATTTCTTCCCTTTATGCGTTAATGCAGTCAAGGGTTTTGCTATTTTGGAGAAATCTTGGATGAATCTTCTGTAGTAACCAGCCAATCCTAAAAATTGACGTATATGCTTCGGAGTTTTTGGGGTTTCCCACTTTTCAACGGTTTCGATCTTTGCTGGGTCCACCTGGATACCTTCTTTGTTCACTATGTGACCGAGGAATTGAACTTCTTCCAACCAAAATGCACACTTTGAAAACTTAGCGTACAGTTTTTCTTTCCTCAATACTTCTAGCACTTTTCTCAAATGTTCTTCGTGCTCTTGATCATTCTTTGAGTAAATAAGTATGTCATCGATGAAAACAATGACAAACTTGTCAAGATATGGCCCACACACTCGGTTTATAAGGTCCATGAACACAGCTGGTGCATTAGTCAATCCAAACGGCGTAACCATAAACTCGTAATGACCATAACGCGTCCTAAAAACAGTGTTTGGAATATCATCCTCCTTTACTCGCATTTGATGATATCCAGAACGTAAATCGATTTTCGAATAGAACGATGAGCCATGTAGTTGATCAAATAACTCATCAATTCTCGGCAGTGAATAACGGTTTTTGATGGTAAGTTTATTCAACTCTGTGTAGTCAATACACAACCTAAATGTACCATCCTTCTTCTTGACAAACAAAACAGGAGCTCCCCATGGTGATGTGCTTGGTCGAATGAAACCACGTTCTAATAGTTCTTGCAGTTGGCTTTGCAGTTCTTTCATCTCGCTGGGTGCGAGTCTGTAAGGAGCACGAGCTATTGGTGCAGCTCCTGGTACAAGATCTATTTGAAATTCAACAGATCGATGTAGAGGTAGTCCCGGTAATTATTTCAGAAATACATCGGGAAATTCTTTTGCGACGGGAACATCATTGATGCTCTTTTCTTCAGTTTGTACTTTCTCGACGTGTGCTAGAACAGCATAGCAACCTTTTCTTATTAGTTTTTGTGCCTTCAAATTACTAATAAGATGTAGCTTCGTGTTGCCCTTTTCTCCGTACACCATTAAGGGTTCTCCTTCTTCTCGTACAATGCGAATTGCATTTTTGTAACATACGATCTCTGCTTTCATATCCTTCAGCCAGTCCATGCCAACTATTACATCAAAACTCCCTAACTCTACTGGTATCAAATCAATCTTAAATATTTCGCTACCCAGTTTAATTTCTCGATTCCGGCATATATAATCTGCTGAAATTAATTTACCGTTTGCTAATTCGAGTAAAAATTTACTATCCAACGGCGTCAATGGACAACTTAATTAAGCACAAAAATCTCTACTCATATAGCTTCTATCGGCACCCGAATCAAATAAAACGTAAGCAGATTTATTGTCAATAAGAAACGTACCCGTAACAAGCTCCGGGTCTTCCTGTGCCTCTGCCGCATTAATATTGAAAACTCTTCTGCGGCCTTGTCCATTCGTGTTCTCCTGCTTCGGGAAATTTTTAATAATGTGGCCCGGTTTTTCACATTTATAACAAACTACATTGGCATAACTTGCTCCGACACTACTTGCTCCGCCATTACTCATTCCGACACCATTTGTTCCTTTCGTTCTGTTAACCCCTGGTCCGTAGACCTCACACTTTGCCGCGCTATGACCATTTCTTTTACACTTGTTGCAAAATTTGGTGCAGAACCCCGAGTGATACTTTTCACACCTTTGGCATAGCTGCTTCTGATTGTTGTTATTGTTATTGTTGTTGCGGTTGTTATTATTGTTGGGATGATTGTTATAGTTGTTGTTGTTGTTGTTGTTGTTGTTGTTGTTGTTGTTGTTGTTGTTGTGCCGTTTGTTGTAGTTGCGATTGATGTTGCGATTGTTGGGATAGTTGTTGTTGTTGTTTTGGTGACTCTTATCACCATTTTCCTCCGCTTTCTTTTGACTAGCTTCACGTTGGCCTCTTCGGCCGCCTGTTCTTTAATTCTTCCCTCAATCTGGTTCACTAGTTTGTGAGCCATTCTACATGCCTTTTGTATGGAGGCAGGCTTGTGTGAACTTATATCTTCTTGGATTCTCTCTGATAACCCTTTCACAAACGCGTCAATCTTCTCTTCCTCATCTTCGAACCTTCTCGGACACAATAGGCACAATTCTGTGAATCGTCTTTCGTACGAAGTATTATCGAATCCCTGTGTTCGTAACCCTCTAAGTTCTGACTTGAGCTTATTGACCTCGGTTCTGGGACGGTACTTCTCGTTCATCAAGTGCTTGAATGCTGACCACGGTAGCGCGTAAGCAGCATCTTGTCCCACTTGCTCTAGATAGGTATTCCAACATGTTAACGCAATACCTGTGAAGGTATGCGTAGCGTACTTCACTTTGTCTCCTTCAGCACAGTTACTTATGGCAAACACCGATTCAACTTTCTCGGTCTACCGTTTCAATCCGATTAGTCCTTCAGTCCCATCAAATTCTGAAGGTTTGCAGGCAGTGAATTCCTTGTAGGAGCATCTGCGCCGTTAGCTGTATTGCTAGATTCAGAGTTATTGTTGGTATGTAGCGCGGCCTGTACTGCGGCTATGTTTGAAGTAAGAAAGGCACGAAATTCCTCTTCGCTCATATTCAAGGTGTGTCGAGTAGTCGGTGCCATTTCCTTCAAAATAGTCAAATGAAACAAGTTAATCATACAGAATATTAAGAGTAGTCAATAGTATCTCGTAGCATAATATGAACTCATTTATAAAAGCTTTTTCTTCATATTAGCGTTTTATAAGTTTAAATTCGGGTACTACCTACCCGTTAAGTTCATACTTAGTAGCTAATATACAATTCAACTACTACAATTCCATATGAAAAACTGATTATAATAATATATCACATACAAATATTCTTCAAACTTACAACTTCGCTATATTACATATAACATGAAATATAGTACACTATGATACATGACAGTTTTGAAGATAAATCTAGTTAATACGCAAGTTGTTCAGCAAAGGAAATAAAGACACGTAATTCATAAGTCCAGAAACAAGTCATGCATTCTGGTTTTACTAAGACGACTTCCCATCCTTGGTCTTGTGGAAAATAACCGTTACGACCATTGGCTAGGCAGCATGTTGTAATGTCGTCAAAAGGACGAGGGTTTTGTAATGTCCAACTGCCCCGTAATAATCTAAAAACCTTGTTTCTCACCCTAACTACTGAATCCATCACTTGTGGGAAAGTTTTATTTAAAAGCTGCAATCCGATGTTCTTTTTCTCACTTTGGTAAGAAGCGAACATCACTAACCCGTAAGCATAACATGCTTCTTTATGTTGCATGTTAGAAGCTCTTTCTAATTCACGAAATCCTATGTTGGGATATGTTGAGTCAAAATAGGTTCTTAACCCGTAGCGTAAAATTGCATTTAGGTTCCCCGCATTTAACGCTTTAAATAAAACACGACGTAACTTAAAGTCTCCCCAATGTGATATACCCCACCTATCAAAGGAAAGCCTTTTATAAACTAAGGCATTTCTGGAAAGTCTTTCAAATGTTTGACAAGTTAATTTCGCCATAACTAAATGTGCTGATGAATTCTGACCGACTCTAGACAAGATTTCCTCAATCATATCCTCTGGTAGGTCTTCTAAAATATTCGGTTGTCTACCATTAACGTCCATTTTGTTTTTATACTGTAAAATAGACAAGGATTAGATTCGTAATAACAAACAATACAAGCAATTTTTACATAGAATATAAAAGTACAAGTACACTACAATACATTTATTACACAACATGCTCACACCCCTCTGATGGAATTTGACAATCTTTTAAAGAAACATGTTCTACATTTTAACAAGTTCATAAAACCCATTTCATGAAGATAAAGTGAGCGGAAGCATGCATAGTTCATGTTATATTATAACCATTTTAAAAGACAAATTCCATAAATATCAAGTCTTGAATAATATGCTTACATACAACAAGTGGGTTTAGAGTTTTACCTCCTCAAGCTAGTTGAGGGTTGTGGTTCTTAAATGGATGATGAAGATGAAGAAGATGATGAACAAGAAAGCTTCTTACTTGAAGCCTCAAGCCTTGTATACCCACAAACCTTATGAATCAACACCCTAGAACTTGGTTAGGATTTAGACACTAATCAACCAAGAAAATCAAGCTTGAAAGAACCCCTTCTTGCTCCCAAAAATTTCGGCCAAAAATGGTAGATGGGAGAGTGTTTGATTTTCAAAATGCAAGTAGTAATGATGTGTGTGTGTTAGTGTGCAAGCATGCAAGCATTAGGAGTAAATAACAAGATAAAAGCAAGCATGAGTGGGTGTCTTGGAACTCCCCAAAACCGCCACCACCCATGCCCTTTTTTTTTTTTTTTTGCTTTTCATTTTATAAAATGTCTTGTTAAATTCCCATGCTACTTGCACTTTGTTTATTTAAATACATGTACATAATTTTTGTCTTTACAAACCATTTATAAAGATAAACATGTTACTTGCACATTTATATATATATGTATAATTTTATAAACCACTTTATAAAATTATAACACACATATAAGTTTAATCATTAATAATTAAACTTGCACTTATAATTATCCAAATAATTATTTCTTGCATTTTATCTTTAGAAAACCAATTTCTAAAGTCTAAGTGTCAAGTATTTATTTTAAAGATTCACTCTCGAAAATAAATACATAAAAGTGTTGACGGCTTGTTATTGGGTATGACCCGACTTGGATCATAACATATTGGCCACATTAATTAATTATGTCTCTCGGGCATACGAAATACCTTCAATCTCCCACTTGCACGAGAAACATAAGGAATTAATGCAAGTGACGGATACCACCTAACGACCGTCCATCACCCCCAACGTGTTATGACTTAGTGCCATTCAATAACATCATCCCTTTCGAGTTCCCATCTCGAATATGATTAGGTGAATCTTTCAATATATATCCTTTTATCCTAGATGTCATGTTAAATCCAAGAGGTATAGAGTGATCACCCTCTTATAGATTTAACTTTATCAGGCCTTAGACATCTGACTCTCAACGAATAAGAGGGACAAATTCCATCTTGACTACATACGTCCTAGACACAACACTTCGTACCATACCTGAAGCCTCCCTTATGAGCTACCTTCTCAGAATAGCGGAGGAAAGAATCAAGGCACGATATTCGGTGAATATCTGAACCCAATATGTATCTCAGGTCAAAGGATACAATGATATGCTCCTTTACTCAAGATTACATGTGATCAACCACAAAGGCTCCATACAGTAAATCTTGAGAGCGGGTCTTCCAACATTTGTGTCCCACAAATATCTATGAGCTATGGTTGTAACCTTGCCCCACATTCACCATTTGAATGTTAACCATTCCAAGTTCATAATAGTCTAGACCTCACACTTGTTCCCACAAATGTGATCAACTACGGAATTTAGAATAATTATTTATTCATGGATAAAATATGCAAAATTGGAACATAACTCAAAATTAGATTAATACCATAATTATATTAATGAGTTTGAACTAATTCGTTCCGTTACAATACATAAAATAGATCATTTCCAATCACTAGAATATCGAAGCCCTAATGCACAAACATGTCCCTCATGTTTTGGCCCATGTAAAAGCTTCGTGAGTGGATCCGCAACATTTTGATCTGTGTGAACTTTGTGAATACATATCTTTCCCTTTTCAACTTCATCCCTGATGTAGTTGAATCTCCGCTCAATGTGACGAGTCTTTTGATGAGCACGAGGTTCCTTGATTTGAGCAATCGCACCCTCGTCGTCACAAAAGATCTCAAGAGGGTCCTGAATGGAAGGGACCACTCCTAAGTCATCGATGAATTTCTTCATCCATGCAGCTTCCTGAGCTGCCAATGAGGCGGCAATGTACTCCGACTCTGTAGTGGATAACGCAACAACATCCTGTTTTGAGCTCTTCCAAGAGACTGCACCACCATTTAACATGAAGACATAATCGGATTGTGATCGAGAGTCATCTCGATCAGTTTGGAAACTCGCGTCCACGTAACCTTTTACAGCGAGTTCCTCCTCACCAGACCCATATATTAGAAATATATCCTTAGTTCTCCTAAGGTATTTCAATATACTTTTAACAGCAATCCAATGACTGTTTCCTGGGTTATTCTGGTATCTACTTGTCAAGCTTAGAGCGCATGACACATCCGGTCTAGTACATATCATTGCATACATGATTGACCCAATAGCAGATGCGTATGGGACATTTTTCATCCTCTCTTGTTCATTTTTTGTGGTGGGACACTAAGATGAACTGAGAACGGTTCCTCTTTGAATAGGTACCAAACCTTTCTTAGAGTTTTCCATCTTGAACCTTTTCAAGATTTTATCAATGTATGTACTTTGACTTAAACCTATCAATCTCTTGGATCTATTCCTATAGATCCCTATCCCCAATATGTATTGTGCTTCTCCAAGATCCTTAATGGAGAAGCAACTCTTTAGCCAAGTTTTGACTTCTTGCATTGTGGTAATATCATTCCCAAATAATAATATATTATCCACATATAGCACAAGGAACATAACAGAGCTCCCACTAGCTTTCTTGTATACACAAGCTTCATCACCATTTTTAATGAAGCCAAATTTCTTTGCCTCTTCGTTAAAACGATGATTCCACATTCTAGATGTTTGTTTCAATCCGTAGATTGATTTCTTTAACTTGCATACCTTTTTAGGATTTTTCGGATCAACAAAACCTTCAGGCTGTACCATATAGACATCTTCCTCAAGATATCCATTTAGGAAAGCGGTTTTGACATCCATTTGCCATATTTCGTAATCATAATGAGCAGAAATGGAAAACAATATCCTAATAGACTTTAGCATTGCCACAGGCGAGAAAGTTTCATCATAGTCAACCCCTTGAGTTTGAGTGAAACCTTTTGTTACAAGTCTAGCTTTGTATGTATCCAAGTTTCCATGTATGTCGGTTTTCTTCTTCAAAAGCCATTTGCAATCAACTAGCTTGGAGCTAGGAGGTTGCACAACAAGTTCCCAAACTTAGTTTTCATACATGGATTGCATCTCGGCGTTCATGGCTTCCTGCCATTTGTCTTTATCAATCCTTGATAAAGCATCTTCGTAGTTTGTCGGTTCATCCAAATCAACCGTATAGCAACCATCCACGAGAAAACCATATCTCTCAGGAGGATTACTAATCCTACTAGATCTACGAACGCTCTGTATACTTTGATCATCCACATGATCATTTTCAACATCCTCATGTTGAGTGCTAGTGTCAACCATTTGTGTATCATCGGCTTGATCTTGAACCTCTACAAGATCTATTTTCCTTTCACCATCACCTTCCATAAGGAATTTGGTTTCAAGGAATTCCGCCTTTCGAGCAACAAATACATTTTGCTCGGTCGGATCATAGAAATAGTATCCCATATCATCCTTGGGATATCCTATGAAAATACACTTTGTGGATCGAGCATGTAACTTATTAGCAACATGGCGCTTAGGATAAGCTTCACATCCCCATACTTTCAAGTATGATAGAGAAGGAGGTTTTCCAAACCACATCTCATGAGGAGTTCGTTCCACTTTCTTGGTTGGGGCCATATTTAAAATATGAGCCGCGGAGCTTAGACAATAACCCCAAAATGATAGAGGTAACGAGCTTCTTGCCATCGTAGATCGAACCATATCCATTAGGGTTCGGTTCCTCCTTTCGGAAACTCCATTAAGTTGGGGTGTTCCGGGTGGAGTAAGTTGTGAGATGATTCCACAACTCCTAAGATGATCTTGGAAAGCATCACTTAGGTATTCACCTCCTCTATCGGTACGAAGTACCTTAATTGTCTTATTGAGTTGATTTTGTACTTCGTTTTGATATTCTTTGAATGCTTCAAACGTTTTGTCCTTGTGTCTTAATAAGTAGACATATCCGAAACGACTAAAGTCATCAATGAATGTAACAAAGTATCTTTCACCATTCCTTGTCATGGGCTTAAAGGGTCCACACACATCCGAATGTATTATTCCCAATAAGTCTTTAGCCCTTTCATAGGTCCCTTTGAAAGGTGCTTTAGTCATCTTGCCTTGTAAACAAGAATCACATACATCAAACGAATCCATTTCATTTAATTTCAAAAGTCCATTCTTTTGAAGTGTATGCATTCGGTTCTTTTTTATGTGACCAAGGCGACAATGCCATAAGTAGGAATCACTCAAATCCCTTTTGAGTTTCTTGGTGCTTGTATGGTACATTGAGCTACTAGATGATGTGTCATCATGAACCAATTCATAAATTCCATTTGAAGGAGAAGCCTTGAAATAGAATACATTATCTAAATAAACATGGATATCATCATTAACAAAATTAAGATTAAAACCACATTGTTTCAAACGGGAAACGGAAATAATGTTTCGACATAAATCGGGTGCATACAAAACATCTTTCAAAATAAGTTCCAAACCACTTGGAAGCTTTAACACAAAGTCTCCTTGAGCCTTCACTTGCACTTTGGCTCCATTACCCATGTAGAGACTTGATGTTCCCATTTGCTTGCTACTTCCTTTGAACCCCTGCAATGAATTGCAAATGTGAGTTCCACATCCAGTGTCTAATACCCATGTATTTGAAGAAGTAATACTAAGCTCTATATATACCATATATATATTACCTGAGGACTGCCCCGCATCCCTCTTTTCCTTCAACTCCTTAAGGTAGACCGGGCAGTTTCGTTTCCAGTGACCCATTTCACCGCAACCGAAACATGGGTCTTCCTTGGGGTTTGCTTGTCCGGCAACCTTTTGTTTCTTATTCTTGTTTTTGGTTGGGGTAGCCATCTTTCCCTTTACCTTGCCTTGATGGGCGGGTCCTTTCCTCTTAGCGGCCTTAGGCTTAGAGGTGTTGTTACCTTTGGACCCACCGTCATTGATCACTAGCACGGGTGAAGCCCTTTTACCCATGCTAGTTTCGGACGTCCTTAACATGCCATGAAGCTCACCAATGGTCTTATCCATCCCATTCATATTGTAATTAATTACAAATTGGTCAAACCTCTTTGACAAGGAGTTTAGGATAAGATTGGTGGCTAGCTCATTGGATATGTTGAGATTGAGACGGTTAGCGTGATCAATGAGGCTTTTCATTTTGAGGACATAAGATGAGATGGATTGGGTGTCATCCATACGACATGCATGTAGCGCTCGAACCATTTCGAAGCGCTCGACATGTGCTTGTTGAAGGAACATTTCCTTCAATTGCGTAATCATGTCATATGCACTATGATGTTCGAAATCCTTTTGGAGTTCGGGTATCATAGTCCCAAGCATTAGGCAAGCGACTTGCACCGAATTGGCGCAATACTTGTCATAATAAGCCATGCCCTCTAGATCTTCCTCATCCGGTTGGTCGGGAATAGGGTCCTCCAATACATACGCTTTATCCTCAAGTTTGAGGATAATCCTAAGATTACGGAACCAATCCATAAAGTTTGTATGGTTGAGTTTGTCTTTATCGAGGAGAGACCTTAACGATAGGTTGTTTAGGTTAAGTGGTGCATTTTGCATGTTGTTGTTGTTATTGGCGGCCATCTACAAAATTCAACAAAGTTCTTTTAAGTATCGATTTTAAATTTAATTAACAATACCCTTTTATTTTTAATTGTTTTATTAAATCTTAGAATCCAACGGTAAATCAAATTTCGGTTAGGTGACCTTTATCCCGTCATTTGATTTAGCTAGGTAGTCATTTATGTGAAAATTGCAATCCATTTGAAACTTCTAAGTTATGGGATCATGCAATCCTTTTGCATGGCATATTTATCCCATCAACGCCTATTTGTTCCTCATGCTTCGGTGACCCTAAGTTCATGATTCCTAAATCAAGTCGTCCTACTTGTGCAAACATGTAAAATTAACATACAAGTGGTTAGGTGACCTTTATCCCACAAGCATGCGAATTTTACCTTAACCATATTAGTTAGTTCATAATGGTTAGGTGACCTTTATCCCATTATGAGTTCCCTACTATGTTCAAGTGTTCCCACAAAAGGATGGCGTTAAACTTGTTTACCTTGTTTTAGTTAAGGGATTTTAAGTTTTCATATTTCAATTATAACCAATTATAATGTCATTTTGCAAGTTGTAAATATGTGATAATCTTGTATCAACCAACCACACATACACATCAAATCATACAAACATGCAAAATAAGAAAGTCCACAATCAAGCCATGGTGGTGAACACTTGTTTAGCCAAAACAAGTGTTACCTAAAGGGTTAAAACAAAGTATGAGATTTACAAATCTCCCACTAGCTCTTGCATCCTTATGCTCCATCTTGTAATCTTCATTCATCTTCTTGAAACTTCACTACTTTTATAAAAAAAATATATAACCTAATACATTTTTTTTCTAGAAAATGAAATTACAATCTAATCTATTTTACATACCAAACATAAAATAAATTACAAATGAATAAAATTACAAATTATTACAAACCAAATGAATGATTAATATTACAAACCATAAGAATGAATAAAACAACCACATCATACAACCATTCAAACACAAGGTCTAGGCTTGATTGTGAACCATAACAACAACAAAACTTGGCCAAACTTGAAGCTCCAAACCCATTTTGGAAGCCCTAAAATTCGGCCAAATGGAGAACCCACCCAAAATCCAAAAATTTTTACATTCTAGTTTCATGCATGTTACTAGATTGTAAGATTAGTGGATTTAAAGTCATAAACAAGAAGCATATTTCAAAGACCTTGGCTCTAGATGTAGTGACCCGAACTTTTCAATGTTTATATATATTAATTGAGATTGATATTTACATGATTAAATGTTTCCAACATGTTAAGCAATCAAACTTGTTAAGACTTGAGTAATTGAAATATGTTTCATATAGACAATTGACCACCCAAGTTGACTGGTGATTCACGAACGTTAAAACTTGTAAAAACTATATGATGACATATATATGGATATATATATATAGTTAACATGATACTATGATAAGTAAACATATCATTAAGTATATTAACAATGAACTACATATGTAAAAACAAGACTACTAACTTAATGATTTTTAAACGAGACATATATGTAACGATTATCGTTGTAAAGACATTTAATGTATATATATTATATTAAGAGATATTCATACATGATAATATCATGATAATATAATAATTTAAAATCTCATTTGATATTATAAACATTGGGTTAACAACATTTAACAAGATCGTTAACCTAAAGGTTTCAAAACAACACTTACATGTAACGACTAACGATGACTTAACGACTCAGTTAAAATGTATATACATGTAGTGTTTTAATATGTATTTATACACTTTTGAAAGACTTCAATACACTTCTACTTAACAAAAATGCTTACAATTACATCCTCGTTCAGTTTCATCAACAATTCTACTCGTATGCACCCGTATTCGTACTCGTACAATACACAGCTTTTAGATGTATGTACTATTAGTATATACACTCCAATTATCAGCTCTTAGCAGCCCATGTGAGTCACCTAACACATGTGGGAACCATCATTTGGCAACTAGCATGAAATATCTCATAAAATTACAAAAATATGAGTAATCATTCATGACTTATTTACATGAAAACAAAATTACATATCCTTTATATCTAATCCATACACCAACGACCAAAAACACCTACAAACACTTTCATTCTTCAATTTTCTTCATCTAATTGATCTCTCTCAAGTTCTATCTTCAAGTTCTAAGTGTTCTTCATATATTCTACAAATTCTAGTTACATAAAATCAAGAATACTTTCAAGTTTGCTAGCTCACTTCCAATCTTGTAAGGTGATCATCCAACCTCAAGAAATCTTTGTTTCTTACAGTAGGTTATCATTCTAATACAAGGTAATAATCATATTCAAACTTTGGTTCAATTTCTATAACTATAACAATCTTATTTCAAGTGATGATCTTACTTGAACTTGTTTTCGCGTCATGATTCTGCTTCAAGAACTTCGAGCCATCCAAGGATCCGTTGAAGCTAGATCCATTTTTCTCTTTTCCAGTAGGTTTATCCAAGGAACTTAAGGTAGTAATGATGTTCATAACATCATTCGATTTATACATATAAAGCTATCTTATTCGAAGGTTTAAACTTGTAATCACTAGAACATAGTTTAGTTAATTCTAAACTTGTTCGCAAACAAAAGTTAATCCTTCTAACTTGACTTTTAAAATCAACTAAACACATGTTCTATATCTATATGATATGCTAACTTAATGATTTAAAACCTGGAAACACGAAAAACACCGTAAAACCGGATTTACGCCGTCGTAGTAACACCGCGGGCTGTTTTGGGTTAGTTAATTAAAAACTATGATAAACTTTGATTTAAAAGTTGTTATTCTGAGAAAATGATTTTTATTATGAACATGAAACTATATCCAAAAATTATGGTTAAACTCAAAGTGGAAGTATGTTTTCTAAAATGGTCATCTAGACGTCGTTCTTTCAACTGAAATGACTACCTTCACAAAAATGACTTGTAACTTATTTTTCCGACTATAAACCTATACTTTTTCTGTTTAGATTCATAAAATAGATTTCAATATGAAACTATAGCAATTTGATTCACTCAAAACGGATTTAAAATGAAGAAGTTATGGGTAAAACAAGATTGGATAATTTTTCTCATTTTAGCTACGTAAAAATTGGTAACAAATCTATTCCAACCATAACTTAATCAACTTGTATTGTATATTATGTAATCTTGAGATACCATAGACACGTATACAATGTTTTGACGTATCATGTCGACACATCTATATATATTTCGGAACAACCATAGACACTCTATATGTGAATGTTGGAGTTAACTATACAGGGTTGAGGTTGATTCCAAAATATATATAGTTTGAGTTGTGATCAATACTGAGATACGTATACACTGGGTCGTGGATTGATTCAAGATAATATTTATCGATTTATTTCTGTACATCTAACTGTGGACAACTAGTTGTACGTTACTAACGAGGACAGCTGACTTAATAAACTTAAAACATCAAAATATATTAAAAGTGTTGTAAATATATTTTGAATATACTTTGATATATATGTATATATTGTTATAGGTTCGTGAATCGACCAGTGGCCAAGTCTTAATTCCCGACGAAGTAAAAAGTCTGTGAAAGTGAGTTATAGTCCCACTTTTAAAATCTAATATTTTTGGGATGAGAATACATGCAGGTTTTATAAATGATTTACAAAATAGACACAAGTACGTGAAACTACATTCTATGGTTGAATTATCGAAATCGAATATGCCCCTTTTTATTAAGTCTGGTAATCTAAGAATTAGGGAATAGACACCCTAATTGACGCGAATCCTAAAGATAGATCTATTGGGCCTAACAAACCCCATCCAAAGTACCGGATGCTTTAGTACTTCGAAATTTATATCATATCCGAAGGGTGTCCCGGAATGATGGGGATATTCTTATATATGCATCTTGTTAATGTCGGTTACCAGGTGTTCACCATATGAATGATTTTTATCTCTATGTATGGGATGTGTATTGAAATATGAAATCTTGTGGTCTATTGTTACAATTTGATATATATAGGTTAAACCTATAACTCACCAACATTTTTGTTGACGTTTAAAGCATGTTTATTCTCAGGTGAATACTAAGAGCTTCCGCTGTTGCATACTAAAATAAGGACAAGATTTGGAGTCCATGTTTGTATGATACTGTGTAAAAACTGCATTCAAGAAACTGATTTCGATGTAACATATTTGTATTATAAACCATTATGTAATGGTCGTGTGTAAATAGGATATTTTAGATTATCATTATTTGATAATCTACGTAAAGCTTTTTAAACCTTTATTTATGAAATAAAGGTTATGGTTTGTTTTAAAAATGAATGCAGTCTTTGAAAAACGTCTCATATAGAGGTCAAAACCTCGCAACGGAATCAATTAATATGGAACGTTTTTAATCAATAAGAACGGGACATTTCAGTTGGTATCAGAGCGTCGGTCTTAGAGAACCAGAATTTTGCATTAGTGTGTCTTATCGAGTTTGTTAGGATGCATTAGTGAGTCTGGACTTCGACCGTGTTTACTTGAAAAATGATTGCTTAACAAATTTTGTTGGAAACTATATATTTTTAACATGTGAATATTATGTGATATATTAATCTCTTAACGTGTTTGATATTATGTGATAGATGTCTACCTCTAATACAAGTTTCATTGACTCACCTAATAATAATGAAGAGTCAAATGTAATTTGGAATGATTCGTGGACTGATTCACAAGTTCCCGAAGAGGAACCGGAAGAAGAATCGGAACCGGAAGAAGAATTGGAACCGGAGGAGGAGGAACCGGAAGAAGAAATAGAACCGGTGGAGGAAATAATAAAACGGTTAAGTAAAAGAAAATCCTCAACCAACCGACCAAGGTTAATTATGGTCAACGGTGTTTCTGCCAAGGAAGCAAAATATTGGGAGGATTACCAATTCTTCGATGAATCGGATCCTGACGAGGATTCTGATGATGTTATAGAAATTACCCCAACTGAATTTAAAAAGGCAAAAGAGAACAATAAGGGAAAGGGAATAAAAATAGAGAAATCTGATTCCAACCCCGATGAACTTTATATGTATCGTCAACACCCGTATTTCTTAAGTTGTAACAATAACCCGGGAACCTCTAAACCACCAGGTTTTTCTAGACCAATGTGGAAAACGACGTCTCGTATTAGGGGAACATCATATATCCCTAAAAACTTAGCAAAAAGAACCAAAACCGAAGAAGAAGAAACGAGCGAGTCGGAATAAGAAAGTTGTATTCGTGTGGTGTAATATATGTAATATTGTGTGCTTATGCTTTATGATATATGTAAAAATTGCTTGTATTAATAAGTATTTTTTTTATGAATCTAACTCATGTCTATTTTACAGTATAAAAACACAAAATGGATAGACAACCCAATATTTTAAGAGACCTACCCGGAGACATGATTGATGAAATCTTGTCTAGAGTCGGTCAGAATTCTTCGGCACAACTATTTACGGCGAAATCAGTTTGTAAGATATTCGAAGAACGTTCCAAGAATGTCTTGGTTTATAAGAGACTTTCGTTTGAAAGATGGGGGATATCACATTGGGAAACCCATAAGTTACGATGTGTTTACTTTGACGCATATATTGCGGGGAACCCAAATGCTATTTTACGCAACGGGTTAAGAAATTATTTTGACTCAATGTATCCGAATATAGGACTTCATGATTTAGAAAAAGCGGCTAACATGCAACATAAAGAAGCATGCTATGCTTACGGGTTAGTAATGTTCTCTTCTCATCAAAGTGAGAAAAAGAACATCGGGCTACAACTATTAAACAAAACGTTCCCACAAGTGACGGAGTCGGTAATTGGGGTAAGAAATGAGGTTTTTAGGTTATTACGAGACTGTTGGTCATTACGTAACCCTCGACCCTTTGACGGTGTTACAACACGCTGTCTTATCAACAGCCATAACGGTTATGTTCCACAAGACCAAGGATGGGAAGTAGTCCTAGTAAAACCAGAATGCATGACTTGTTTCTGGACGTATGAATTACGTGTCTTTATTGCCTTTGCTGAACGACTTGTGTACTAGCTAGAATTATCTTGACAACTATCTTGTATCAAAGTTATTGTGTGCTATATTTCATGCTTTATGTAAAATAAGCGGTATTGTAAGTTTGTAAAATATTGTATAAAAGTTTGAACGCGAAATATTATTATAATCAGTTTTTCATATAGAATTGTAGTAGTTGAATTGTATATTAGCTACTAAGTATGAACTTAACGGGTAGGTACTACCCGAATTTAAACTTATAAAACGCTAATATGAAGAAAAAGCTTTTATAAATGAGTTCATATTATGCTACGAAATACTATTAACTACTCTTAATATTCTGTATGATTAACTTGTTCCATTTGACTATTTTGAAGGAAATGGCACCGACTACTCGACACACTGTGAATATGAATGAAGAGGAATTCCGTACTTTTCTAGCTTCAAACATAGCCGCAGTACAGGCTGCGCTACATACCAATAATAACCTTGGATCTAGCAGTACAGGAAATCATGTAGGATGCACCTACAAAGAATTCACTGCCTGCAAACCTTTGGAATTTGATGGAATCGAAGGACCGATCGGATTGAAACGGTGGACCGAGAAGGTCGAATCGGTATTTGCCATAAGTAAGTGTACTGATGAGGACAAAGTGAAGTACGCTACGCATACCTTCACAGGTTCTGCGTTAACATGGTGGAATACCTATCTAGAGCAAGTGGGACAAGATGATGCGTACGCACTACCGTGGTCAGCATTCAAGCACTTGATGAACGAGAAGTACCGTCCCAGAACTGAGGTCAATAAGCTCAAGACAGAACTTAGAGGGTTACGAACCCAAGGATTTGATATTACCACGTACGAAAGACGATTCACAGAATTGTGCCTATTGTGTCCGGGAGCGTTCGAAGATGAGGAAGAGAAGATCGACGCGTTTGTGAAAGGATTACCGGAAAGAATCCAAGAAGATATAAGTTCACACGAGCCCGCCTCCATACAACAGGCATGTAGAATGGCTCACAAACTAGTGAACCAGATTAAGGAAAGAATTAAAGGACAGGCGGCTGAAGAGGCCAATGTGAAGCAAGTCAAAAGAAAGTGGGAGGAAAACGGTGATAAGAATCACCAATACAATAACAACAGCAATTACAACAATAATCGTAACAACTATCCCAACAATCGCAACATCAATCGCAACTACAACAAACGGCCCAACAACAATAACAACAACAACAACAACAACAACAACAACAACAACAACAACAACTACAACAACAACAACAACAACAACAACTACAACAATCATCACAACAACAATAACAACCGCAACAACAACAATAATCAGAAGCAGCTATGCCAAAGGTGTGAAAAGTATCACTCGGGGTTCTGCACCAAATTTTGCAACAAGTGTAAAAGAAATGGTCATAGCGCGGCGAAGTGTGAGGTCTACAGACCAGGGGTTAATAGAATGAAAGGAACAAATGGTGTTGGAACGAGTAATGGTGGAGCAAGTAGTGTCGGAGCAAGTTATGCCAATGTAGTTTGTTATAAATGTGGAAAACCGGGCCACATTATTAGAAATTGCCCGAACCAGGAGAACACGAATGGACAAGGCCGCGGAAGAGTTTTCAATATTAATGCGGCAGAGGCACAGGAAGACCCGGAGCTTGTTACGGGTACGTTTCTTATTGACAATAAATCTGCTTACGTTTTATTTGATTCGGGTGCGGATATAAGCTATATGAGTAGAGATTTTTGTGCTAAATTAATTTTTCCATTGACGCCTTTGGATAGTAAATTTTTACTCGAATTAGCAAATGGTAAATTAATTTCAGCAGATAATATATGTCGGAATCGAGAAATTAAACTGGTTAGCGAAATATTTAAGATTGACTTGTTACCAGTAGAGTTAGGGAGTTTTGATGTGATAATCGGTATGGACTGGTTGAAAGAAGTGAAAGCAGAGATCGTTTGTTACAAAAATGCAATTCGCATTATACGAGAAAAAGGAAAACCCTTAATGGTGTACGGAGAAAAGGGCAACACGAAGCTACATCTTATTAGTAATTTGAAGGCACAAAAACTAATAAGAAAAGGTTGCTATGCTGTTCTAGCACATGTCGAGAAAGTACAAACTGAAGAAAAGAGCATCAATGATGTTTCCATTGCAAAAGAATTTCCCGATGTATTTCCGAAAGAATTACCGGGATTACCCCCACATCGATCCGTTGAATTTCAAATAGATCTTGTACCAGGAGCTGCACCAATAGCTCGTGCTCCTTACAGACTCGCACCCAGCGAGATGAAAGAACTGCAAAGCCAATTACAAGAACTTTTAGAGCGTGGTTTCATTCGACCAAGCACATCACCGTGGGGAGCTCCTGTTTTGTTTGTCAAGAAGAAAGATAGTACATTCAGGTTGTGTATCGACTACCGAGAGTTGAACAATCTTACCATCAAGAACCGCTACCCACTACCGAGAATCGACGACTTATTTGATCAACTACAAGGCTCGTCAGTTTATTCAAAGATTGACTTACGTTCCGGGTATCATCAAATGCGGGTGAAAGAAGATGATATTCCAAAGACTGCTTTCAGAACACGTTACGGTCATTACGAGTTTATGGTCATGCCATTTGGTTTAACTAATGCACCAGCTGTGTTCATGGACCTTATGAACCGAGTGTGTGGACCATACCTTGACAAGTTTGTCATTGTTTTCATTGATGACATACTTATTTACTCAAAGAATGACCAAGAACACGGTGAACATTTGAGAAAGGTGTTAGAAGTATTGAGGAAGGAAGAATTGTACGCTAAGTTTTCAAAGTGTGCATTTTGGTTGGAAGAAGTTCAATTCCTCGGTCACATAGTGAACAAAGAAGGTATTAAGGTGGATCAGGCAAAGATAGAAACTGTTGAAAAGTGGGAAACCCCGAAAACTCCGAAACACATACGCTAATTTTTAGGACTAGCTGGTTACTACAGAAGGTTCATCCAAGACTTTTCCAGAATAGCAAAACCCTTGACTGCATTAACGCATAAAGGGAAGAAATTTGAATGGAATGATGAACAAGAGAAAGCGATTCAGTTATTCAAGAAAAAGCTAACTACGGCACCTATATTGTCATTGCCAGAAGGGAATGATGATTTTGTGATTTATTGTGACGCATCAAAGCAAGGTCTCGGTTTTGTATTAATGCAACGAACGAAGGTGATTGCTTATGCGTCTAGACAATTGAAGATTCACGAACAAAATTATATGACGCATGATTTGGAATTAGGCACGGTTGTTTTTGCATTAAAGACTTGGAGGCATTACTTATATGGGGTCAAAAGTATTATATATACCGACCACAAAAGTCTTCAACACATATTTAATCAGAAACAACTGAATATGAGGCAGCGTAGGTGGATTGAATTATTGAATGATTACGACTTTGAGATTCGTTACCACCCGGGGAAGGCAAATGTGGTAGCCAATGCCTTGAGCAGGAAGGACAGAGAACCCATTCGAGTAAAATCTATGAATATAATGATTCATAATAACCTTACTACTCAAATAAAGGAGGCGCAACAAGGAGTTTTAAAAGAGGGAAATTTAAAGGATGAAATACCCAAAGGATCGGAGAAGCATCTTAATATTCGGGAAGACGGAACCCGGTATAGGGCTGAAAGGATTTGGGTACCAAAATTTGGAGATATGAGAGAAATGGTACTTAGAGAAGCTCATAAAACCAGATACTCAATACATCCTGGAACGGGGAAGATGTACAAGGATCTCAAGAAACATTTTTGGTGGCCGGGTATGAAATCCGATGTTGCTAAATACGTAGGAGAATGTTTGACGTGTTCTAAGGTCAAAGCTGAGCATCAGAAACCATCAGGTCTACTTCAACAACCCGAAATCTCAGAATGGAAATGGGAAAACATTACCATGGATTTCATCACTAAATTGCCAAGGACTGCAAGTGGTTTTGATACTATTTGGGTAATAGTTGATCGTCTCACCAAATCAGCACACTTCCTGTCAATAAGTAAAGATGACAAGATGGAGAAGTTAGCACGACTGTATTTGAAGGAAGTCGTCTCCAGACATGAAATACCAATCTCTATTATCTCTGATAGGGATGGCAGATTTATTTCAAGATTCTGGCAGACATTACAGCAAGCATTAGGAACTCGTCTAGACATGAGTACTGCCTATCATCCACAAACTGATGGGCAGAGCGAAAGAATGATACAAACGCTTGAAGACATGCTACGAGCATGTGTTATTGATTTCGGAAACAGTTGGGATCGACATCTACCGTTAGCAGAATTTTCCTACAACAACAGCTACCATTCAAGCATTGAGATGGCGCCGTTTGAAGCACTTTATGGTAGAAAGTGCAGGTCTCCGATTTGTTGGAGTGAAGTGGGGGATAGACAGATTACGGGTCCGGAGATTATACAAGAAACTACCGAGAAGATCATCCAAATTCAACAACGGTTGAAAACCGCCCAAAGTCGACAAAAGAGCTACGCTGACATTAAAAGAAAAGATATAGAATTTGAAATTGGAGAGATGGTCATGCTTAAAGTTGCACCTTGGAAAGGCGTTGTTCAATTTGGTAAACGAGGGAAATTAAATCCAAGGTATATTGGACCATTCAAGATTATTGATCGTGTCGGACCAGTAGCTTACCGACTTGAGTTACCTCAACAACTCGCGGCTGTACATAACACTTTCCACGTCTCGAATTTGAAGAAATGTTTTGCTAAAGAAGATCTCACTATTCCGTTAGATGAAATCCAAATCAACGAAAAACTCCAATTCATCGAAGAACCCGTCGAAATAATGGATCGTGAGGTTAAAAGACTTAAGCAAAACAAGATACCAATTGTTAAGGCTTGATGGAATGCTCGTAGAGGTCCTGAGTTCACCTGGGAGCGTGAAGATCAGATGAAGAAGAAATACCCGCATCTATTTCCAGAAGATTCGTCAACACCTTCAACAGCTTAAAATTTCGGGACGAAATTTATTTAACGGGTAGGTACTGTAGTGACCCGAACTTTTAAATGTTTATATATATTAATTGAGATTGATATTTACATGATTAAATGTTTCCAACATGTTAAGCAATCAAACTTGTTAAGACTTGAGTAATTGAAATATGTTTCATATAGACAATTGACCACCCAAGTTGACCGGTGATTCACGAACGTTAAAACTTGTAAAAACTATATGATGACATATATATGGATATATATATATATATATATAGTTAACATGATACTATGATAAGTAAACATATCATTAAGTATGTTAACAATGAACTACATATGTAAAAACAAGACTACTAACTTAATGATTTTTAAACGAGACATATATGTAACGATTATCGTTGTAAAGACATTTAATGTATATATATTATATTAAGAGATATTCATACATGATAATATCATGATAATATAATAATTTAAAATCTCATTTGATATTATAAACATTGGGTTAACAACATTTAACAAGATCATTAACCTAAAGGTTTCAAAACAACACTTACATGTAACGACTAACGATGACTTAACGACTCAGTTAAAATGTATATACATGTAGTGTTTTAATATGTATTTATACACTTTTGAAAGACTTCAATACACTTATCAAAATACTTCTACTTAACAAAAATGCTTACAATTACATCCTCGTTCAGTTTCATCAACAATTCTACTCGTATGCACCCTTATTCGTACTCGTACAATACACAGCTTTTAGATGTATGTACTATTGGTATATACACTCCAATGATCAGCTCTTAGCAGCCCATGTGAGTCACCTAACACATGTGGGAACCATCATTTGGCAACTAGCATGAAATATCTCATAAAATTACAAAAATATGAGTAATCATTCATGACTTATTTACATGAAAACAAAATTACATATCCTTTATATCTAATCCATACACCAACGACCAAAAACACCTACAAACACTTTCATTCTTCAATTTTCTTCATCTAATTGATCTCTCTCAAGTTCTATCTTCAAGTTCTAAGTGTTCTTCATATATTCTACAAATTCTAGTTACATAAAATCAAGAATACTTTCAAGTTTGCTAGCTCACTTCCAATCTTGTAAGGTGATCATCCAACCTCAAGAAATCTTTGTTTCTTACAGTAGGTTATCATTCTAATACAAGGTAATAATCATATTCAAACTTTGGTTCAATTTCTATAACTATAACAATCTTATTTCAAGTGATGATCTTACTTGAACTTGTTTTCGTGTCATGATTCTGCTTCAAGAACTTCGAGCCATCCAAGGATCCGTTGAAGCTAGATCCATTTTTCTCTTTTCCAGTAGGTTTATCCAAGGAACTTAAGGTAGTAATGATGTTCATAACATCATTCGATTTATACATATAAAGCTATCTTATTCGAAGGTTTAAACTTGTAATCACTAGAACATAGTTTAGTTAATTCTAAACTTGTTCGCAAACAAAAGTTAATCCTTCTAACTTGACTTTTAAAATCAACTAAACACATGTTCTATATCTATATCATATGCTAACTTAATGATTTAAAACCTGGAAACACGAAAAACACCGTAAAACCGGATTTACGCCGTCGTAGTAACACCGCGGGCTGTTTTGGGTTAGTTAATTAAAAACTATGATAAACTTTGATTTAAAAGTTGTTATTCTGAGAAAATGATTTTTATTATGAACATGAAACTATATCCAAAAATTATGGTTAAACTCACAGTGGAAGTATGTTTTCTAAAATGGTCATCTAGACGTCGTTCTTTCGACTGAAATGACTACCTTCACAAAAATGACTTGTAACTTATTTTTCTGACTATAAACCTATACTTTTTCTGTTTATATTCATAAAATAGATTTCAATATGAAACCATAGCAATTTTATTCACTCAAAATGGATTTAAAATGAAGAAGTTATGGGTAAAACAAGATTGGATAATTTTTCTCATTTTAGCTACGTGAAAATTGGTAACAAATCTATTCCAACCATAACTTAATCAACTTGTATTGTATATTATGTAATCTTGAGATACCATAGACATGTATACAATGTTTCGACGTATCATGTCGACACATCTATATATATTTCGGAACAACCATAGACACTCTATATGTGAATGTTGGAGTTAGCTATACAGGGTTGAGGTTGATTCCAAAATATATATAGTTTGAGTTGTGATCAATACTGAGATACGTATACACTGGGTCGTGGATTGATTCAAGATAATATTTATCGATTTATTTCTGTACATCTAACTGTGGACAACTAGTTGTACGTTACTAACAAGGACAGCTGACTTAATAAACTTAAAACATCAAAATATATTAAAAGTGTTGTAAATATATTTTGAATATACTTTGATATATATGTATATATTGTGATAGGTTCGTGAATCGACCAGTGGCCAAGTCTTACTTTCCGACGAAGTAAAAAATCTGTGAAAGTGAGTTATAGTCCCACTTTTAAAATCTAATATTTTTGGGAAGAGAATACATGCAGGTTTTATAAATGATTTACAAAATAGACACAAGTACGTGAAACTACATTCTATGGTTGAATTATCGAAATCGAATATGCCCCTTTTTATTAAGTCTGGTAATCTAAGAATTAGGGAACAGACACCCTAATTGACGCGAATCCTAAAGATAGATCTATTGGGCCTAACAAACCCCATCAAAAGTACCGGATGCTTTAGTACTTCGAAATTTATATCATATCCGAAGGGTGTCCCGGAATGATGGGGATATTCTTATATATGCATCTTGTTAATGTCGGTTACCAGGTGTTCACCATATGAATGATTTTTATCTCTATGTATGGGATGTGTATTGAAATATGAAATCTTATGGTCTATTGTTACAATTTGATATATATAGGTTAAACCTATAAATCACCAACATTTTTGTTGACGTTTAAAGCATGTTTATTCTCAGGTGAATACTAAGAGCTTCCGCTGTTGCATACTAAAATAAGGACAAGATTTGGAGTCCATGTTTGTATGATACTGTGTAAAAACTGCATTCAAGAAACTGATTTCGATGTAACATATTTGTATTGTAAACCATTATGTAATGGTCGTGTGTAAATAGGATATTTTAGATTATCATTATTTGATAATCTACGTAAAGCTTTTTAAAACTTTATTTATGAAATAAAGATTATGCTTTGTTTTAAAAATGAATGCAGTCTTTGAAAAACGTCTCATATAGAGGTCAAAACCTCGCAACGAAATCAATTAATATGGAACGTTTTTAATCAATAAGAACGGGACATTTCACTAGATACCATTGATGGAATTTGACAATCTTTTAAAGAAACATGTTCTACATTTTAACAAGTTCATAAAACCCATTTCATGAAGATAAAGTGAGTGGAAGCATGCATAGTTCATGTTATATTATAACTATTTTAAAAGACAAATTCCATAAATATCAAGTCTTGAATAATATGCTTACATACAACAAGTGGGTTTAGAGTTTTACCTCCTCAAGCTAGTTGAGGGTTGTAGTTCTTAAATGGATGATGAAGATGAAGAAGATGATGAACAAGAAAGCTTCTTACTTGAAGCCTCAAGCCTTGTATACCCACAAACCTTATGAATCAACACCCTAGAACTTGGTTAGGATTTAGACACTAATCAACCAAGAAAATCAAGCTTGAAAGAACCCCTTCTTGCTCCCAAAAATTTCGGCCAAAAATGGTAGATAGGAGAGTGTTTGATTTTCAAAATGCAAGTAGTAATGATGTGTGTGTGTTAGTGTGCAAGCATGCAAGCATTAGGAGTAAATAACAAGATAAAAGCAAGCATGAGTGGGTGTCTTGGAACTCCCCAAAACCGCCACCACCCATGCCCTTTTCTTTTTTTTTCTTTTTTTTTTTTTGCTTTTCATTTTATAAAATGTCTTGTTAAATTCCCATGCTACTTGCACTTTGTTTATTTAAATACATGTACATAATTTTTGTCTTTACAAACCATTTATAAAGATAAACATGTTACTTGCACATTTATATATATATATATAATTTTATAAACCACTTTATAAAATTATAACACACATATAAGTTTAATCATTAATAATTAAACTTGCACTTATAATTATCCAAATAATTATTTCTTGCATTTTATCTTTAGAAAACCAATTTCTAAAGTCTAAGTGTCAAGTATTTATTTTAAAGATTCACTCTCGAAAATAAATACATAAAAGTGTTGACGGCTTGTTATTGGGTATGACCTGACTTGGATCATAACATATTGGCCACATTAATTAATTATGTCTCTCGGGCATACGAAATACCTTCACCCTCTAATTTGAATCACTGGTTTCTTCTTCTTCGGACTTGGTTCTTTTTCCTAATCTTCTAGGGATATATGATGTTCCTCTAATACGAGTCATCGTTTTCCACATTGGTTTAGAAAAACCTGGTGGTTTAGAGGTTCCCGGGTTATTGTCACGATATTGAAAATACGGGTGTTGACGGTACGTATAAAGTTCATCGGGGTCAGAATCAGATTTCTCTATTTTGATGCCTTTTTCCTTATTATTTTCTTTTGCCTCATTAAATTGGGTCGGGGTAATTTCTATAACATCATCGGAATCCTCATCAGGATCCGATTCATCGGATAATTGGTAATTTTACCAATATTTTGCTTCCTTAGCGGAAACACCATTGACCATTATTAACTTTAGTCCATTGGTTGAGGATTTTCTTTTATTTGACCATTTTTCTGTGGTTCCTACTATTCCCCCTCCGGAACCTCTTCTTCTTCCGATTCCTCTTCTTCTGGTTCCTCTTCTTCCGGTTCCTCTTCTTCCGGTTCCGTTTCCTCTTCTTCCGGTTCTTCGGGAACTTGTGAATCTTGCCAATATATATTCGACTATTCGTTATTATTAGGTTAGTCAATGGGATTTGTGCTAGAGGTAGACATCTATCACATAATATCAAACATGTTAAGAGATTAATATATCACATAATATTTACATGTTAATAATATATAGTTTCCAACAAAAATGTTAAGCAATCATTTTAAAAGAAAACACGGTCGAAGTCCAGACTCACTAATGCATCCTAACAAACTTGATAAGACACACTAATGCAAATTTTCTGGTTCTCTAAGACCAACGCTCGGATACCAACTGAAATGTTCCGTTCATATTGATTATAAACGTTCCATATTAATTGATTTCGTTGCGAGGTTTTGACCTCTATATGAGACGTTTTTCAAAGACTGCATTCATTTTTAAAACAACCATAACCTATATTTTATCAATACAGGTTTTAAAAAAACATTACGTAGATTATCAAATAATGATAATCTAAAATATACTGTTTACACACGACCATTACATAATGGTTTACAATAGAAATATATTACATCGACATATGTTTCTTGAATGCAGTTTTTACACAATATCATACAAACATGGACTCCAAATCTTGTCCTTATTTTAGTATGCAATAGCGGAAGCTCTTAGTATTCACCTGAGAATAAACATGCTTTAAACGTCAACAAAAATATTGGTGAGTTATAGGTTTAACCTATATATATCAAATCATAACAATAGACCACAAGATTTCATATTTCAATACACATCCCATACATAGAGATAAAAATCATTCATATGGTGAACACCTGGTAACCGACATTAACAATATGCATATATAAGAATATCCCCATCATTCCGGGACACCCTTCGGATATGATATAAATTTCGAAGTACTAAAGCATCCGGTACTTTGGATGGGGTTTGTTAGGCCCAATAGATCTATCTTTAGGATTTGCGTCAATTAGGGTGTCTGTTCCCTAATTCTTAGATTACCAGACTTAATAAAAAGGGGCATATTCGATTTCGATAATTCAACCATAGAATGTAGTTTCACGTACTTGTGTCTATTTTGTAAATTATTTATAAAACCTGCATGTATTCTTATCCCAAAAATATTAGATTTTAAAAGTCGGACTATAACTCACTTTCACAGATATTTCCTTCCTCAAAAATAAGACTTGGCCACGGATCGATTCACGAACCTATACAAATATGTACATATATATCAAAGTATGATCAAAATATAATTACAACCATTTTTATTTTGTTTTAAAGATTTGAGTGTATTAAGTCAGTTGTCCTCGTTAGTAACCTACAACTAGTTGTCCATAGTTAGATATACAGAAATAAATCGATATATATTATCTTGAATCAATCCACGACCCAGTGTATACACGTCTCAGGATAGATCTCAACTCAAAGTATATATATTTTTGGAATCAACCTCAACCCTGTATAGCTAACTCCAACATTACTGCATATAGAGTGTCTATGGTTGTTCCAAATAATATATATACATAGGTCGATATGATATGTCAAAACATTTGCATACGTGTCTATGGTATCCTAAGATTACATAATATATTAGAATACATGTATAATACAATATAAGTTAGCTAGGATATGATTTGTATAGATTTGTTAAACATTTCCCGTAGCTAAAAAGATCAAAAATATCCAATCTTATTTTACCCATAATGTAACGACCCTGGATTTTCCAATATTTATTTATTAATAATTATTATTATTAATACGTGTGATTAAACGAATGTTAGTTATTACATTTACATATTGCCATGATTGTCTGTACTTGACTTTAATTGCCCGAAACGTCTTTGTGACACACGAAACTTTCACGAATAATATTTTTAGAATATTATTTACATTCATGATTGATTTTATTAATCATTTTAATTAACTGATGTTATTAGTTAATTATTTGGGCTTTATTTGGACTTAGTTGTTAATTACTTGAACTTGGACCTTTATTAGTGTTAATGGACTTAAGAGCCCACCCTACACACTAAATGGATTAACTAGCCCATTAATCATGTAAGTATTACTTAAAAACTAAACTAGATGAATTAACTTGGTATAGAATCTAGTTACTACACCTTTCCCATGTAAACACCCCTAAATACCAACTTTTTATGACAAATGCATGAAAGAACTTATGGACAATTCCCTTCCCCATTTTGTGGAGTGAACCGTCAGCCATCTTATGGCATGGGAGTGTTCAACATTTTTTTTTTAGTTACTTATTCATTGTATTCCCTCATTTTACTCTTTCACTTTTCACACACATACTTGCAACTTCTTTTTCTCTCATTCTCTCCCAAATATTGTAAGAACAAAGCTTCTTTTTTTCTTCTCTTATCCCTAAAAACCGAAACATAAAGCATACATAATCATCATCATCATTTGTTCTTTGTTTGTTGTTCCTTGTTGTTACTTTGTTAATTGTCTTTGTTAGTTGTTACATACTTGTACAAGAATCAAACTTCTAGTTAGATTCTTCATAATATCTTGTATTTTCAAGAACACAAGAACATAAACTTACTAGTTTATGATTCTACATTTATTGTTTCAAAAGATTTAAGGTTCATGTGTTGTAAATCATACTTGTAATTCATGTTAGTAAACTTTAAAGTTTACTTTCTTAAAGATCAAACTTTGGTTTGAGTCTTTAAAGTATGAACAACCCATAAACTAGTTACTAGTTTACTTAGTTTATTTCCTTATATTATGCACTTTAAATTCATGTATGTTGGTTAAAATTGGTCAAATATTACTAGTTAACTTTGATCTCATTAATCTTGAACTAAAGTTAACTTTGAAAGTTCAAGAACATGTAAGTAAGCTTTCTTTAACTATAACTTTGTACACTTATGTTAGATCTAGACTCTTGAGTCTTGGATCTTCAAGATTAAACTAAGAACTATGTTCTACAACTCAAGATCTTGATTTCATAAGTTTACTTTCAAGTTTGTAACTTATTATTAGTTTTAAAGTTCATGTATGTGTTAGATCTAAGACTTTGATGTAACTTTGGTTCATCAAACTTCATACAACTCTTAAGTGAGTTGTGCTACATGTCTCAGACCTACACTTGTGTCATAATAGTCAAAACTTAGTTAATATTACTTTTACATTTCATGTATGTGTTGAATCTAAGACTTTGATGTAACTTTGGTTCATCAAAACACTTGCAACACTTAAGTGAGTTGTGCTTCATGTTTTAGACTTACACTTGGGTTATGATGGTCAAACCTTGGTGAAAATGATGCAAACACATCAACAATTTGTACACTTGAAGCTATATGCATCAAGGATGAGAACCATGATAAGCATCGAGCACCAAGAACCACTGGAACCTACTGACCCTACTGACCCTACTGTTATACTGTTTCTGTGTCTGACCCGTACGACCTGGGCTACTGTAATTATGATTTTCAGATAGCTCTGTTCGAGTAGATAACTTTTCATATAGGACTCATCTTAATCCGAGTTACGGTTTAGGATTTATGGCCCTCCGATCGTCACTATGTCCATTTAACGTTGTGCTGAAAATTCTGACCTACTCGCACTTAGACCGTCGCCACGGTCAAACGAACTAAAGGACTCATATACGGTGGTTCTGTAATTTTTACCACAACTAAAGGACTCATATACGGAGCCATGGCCACTGGTATCACCTTATTTCAGTAGGTATAGAGGCCGTGGTGACTGACCGAACTCAGCCTTTGTTTTAAACTCTTTTCATGAACGAAACTTACTTTACACCTTTTGTTTGATGATGAATGATGATGACCCTTAAGACCTAATTTACATACATTTAAACCTATTGAGACGATTTACTGACTTAGTAATATTTGACTTAGGTTGAGGACCATTTGGATAACCTACACACTTGCTTACTTCCCGACTCATACTTTACCGCTACTTATCATTGTGAGTTATAGCATTCCCTTTTTACTTTAACTTATTTTGGGAACTGAGAATACATGCAGATTTTATGTTTTACATACTAGGAACGAGTACTTAAACTTATATATGTGTGGGTTATACAACGGCATAAACATTCCCTTTAGCTCGGTAACGTTTAATCATTGGTTTTTGAACCGTGAACGCGAATCTTAGATATGGATCCATAGGGTTTGACATCCCCACTCGGGCTAGTCGCGCTAGCAGTCAACGAGTCTTTAATACTTCGTAAATATACGCACTTGCCAAGTGTACTTTCAGGGGGTGATATATTATTAAACGTTAAGTTAGTTACCGAGTGCCCACGGTTGAGCATATACTTAAACATACTGATTTGGATTACTGTTTTGAAATGCTCTTTGTAGCACTGAAATCTCGTGGCCTACCTTACATTACTGTTATACTTAAACTATAGCTCACCAACATTCGTGTTGATGTTTTTAAGCTTGTTTTTCTCAGGTGCTTAAGGTTTACTTGCTTCCACTGTACTAGTCATGCTTTGTAGACACCCGCTGCACTTATTAGAACATGATACTTTTGAAACATGATTCTTTTGAAACGATATATTTTTAACGACCTATGGGTCACATACTATTACTTATGCTTGCTATTCGTAGAAGCATACTTTAGGTTGTTAAACATTTGATGTTGGTTAAGACATTAGTTTTATTATGAATGCAAACTCTTTTGAAACAGCATATAGTGTTTGACCTTGTAATGATCCTATTGTTGATGGTCCGTACATGTTGATTTGGTACGAGGCATCACATTTGGTATCATAGCATTGGTTGTAGGGAATTAGGTTGCATTAGTGAGTCTAAGACCGACCCGAGTAGGATTCACTAATAGGACTAATCTACAACTTGCTAGTTTACTTGTTTCTGCGGAACCTGCTGCATGCTACTGTGTTATACTACAGCATGTTCCTGCTTACTACTACTGCATGCCTCTGCTTACTTATACTGCTGTATGAACTTACTCCATGCTACCGTTTCCTTTTACTGCTATGTAAACTCGTTGTATGCTTTTGCTTACTCTCCCTACTGCATGCTACTATCTCCTTTTAACATGTTACTTCGGTATGATACCGTTACTATTGCCATGCTACGTACTGCTGTAAATGATCTAGGCTGCTGTAGTTGATATGCCTGATCACGCTCTTGCTACATGTCTACTATTTGCTATACCGACATTGAGAACTTATCCTTCCCAAATCAGATGTTTTCCTGAACTACTTTCCCACTTGTCTAACCCTAAGAACTAGTAGTGTAATCCACCTATTACTACTTCCCCACCATTCCAGAGATCGAAACATTACTTCACGCAATCTAGAAGATTGTTCAGTTGACACATACCCTGTACGCTTTCATGACCGTCACTCATCTCTTTCATTCTTCACCACTACTCGACGACCTAACGACACTTCAATATTTAGGCATTGGAGAAGTCGGGAAGACATCTCCTTTCACAAACTCATAGTATCTTTCACTGATGCTCAGCCATACCCAAAGACTTGGGAGTCGCCTCAAGACATATCGTGTTACTACTTGCTACACGTACAACTCAACACGAGACCCAGATTGAATTTCTAGAATGGAATCTAACGACGTTACTTGAACCCGAATATTTTGAAGAAATTTCGAGGTATTTAAGCATTAGTGCACGACCTATGGAACATACGCACCCACACCGAGAAAACCGTGAGATTAGTTATGTAGATTCTGTTTTGAGATGGCATAGATAAAGCACCGTTAGATGAAATCGAGTAGAACTTGAAGTGATCACGTTACATTGACCATATGGAATGATGTTGGAATGAACGTACGATTTAGTACAATATAATGATGCCAGGACAGCGTGATTATATTGAAGTAAATCATGCAGAAGTTTCAATGTTACTACATGAGGAATATGAAGTGATCCAGGGGAAATTTTGGCAGGAACTACTTGAGCATACACATTGTAGCCTGTTAAAGGTGGGGAAAGATTAACCACGTAACCTAGATGATGTACAAGGAGGGTCTTGATCGCAGAATTGATAACCCAAAAATTTGTTATAGATATCGACACCCTGGACATTTAAGGAAAAAGTTCTCAAATAGGAAAAACTTTGTACTGACTTGCGGTAGAACAATCGTTATCTCAGTTATGGAAACTTGCATGGATCCTGATCTTAGTTAGGGTACGTTTCATCACAACATTTTATTGTTTCAAGGTTGTTTAATACTGGAATGATAGAAACCTTATACCTAAGAATTTTAGCGTTATGAATAATAAGCCATTAACAACCATGGGAATTAAGTACTCTATGGGACATAAGCAAATGGTAAACTGAGGAAGATAGAGGAATAATTTAAGGTAGTACTTTAAGATTAACAGGTGGGTCATTTGGAGATGACCTCATATTAACCAAACTTGGGAGTTTTAATGTAGTAGTTGAAACGGATTAGTTACCTACGTACAGGCATATGTTATTTGAGAAGATTGATAGAATTTTTCACAGTAGTACAGTAAGATTTGATTTGGGATGAACTTTAAGATTAACCTAATACTCATCGAGCTAGGAAGATTTGATGAAATAGTTGGAACGAACTGACTTTCAAGGATGAAAGCGGAATTTATTTATAATGGGAAAATTTTATTTGTATACCTCGCAAGAATGGTGAAACTATTATGGGGAGAGATGTAGCCCGAAAACTGAACCTTATTAGTTACATGACAACAACCCGAAATCCCACAATGGAAATGGGAGGAAATTCATCATTAACTACCAGAGACGGTATGCGGTTAGGCAATCATCTGGGTTATTATTGACCATCTCGCAAAAACTGCTCACTTTCTAGCCATGAAAGAAACCGATACAATGGACAAACTTGCACAACGATACTAGAAGGAAATTGTATTTCGTCACTTCAGCAATTCAAATTCTATATTGAAGATTACCAAAGAATCTCATTTGATACTCGTTCTTACGCAACTCTAAATCCTAACTTATTACGAGGAATTTCTTATTCGATGATAACCACAACATCATCCTTCTTACCTCGATATTAGTCATACCAGTTCGAAATTTTCCAAAAATCAATGAGTGGTTAACTCTCATCCTCATACTCTCCCATTCGTATCTCACTTATAAGCAACAACTTCACACTTAAGCATTTTTTTTTTTTTTGGTCAAAGGACTTATGCCCTACTAATAGTCGTCAATCACATATAAATTCAATGGTTTTTATTACCTCAAATATCACTCAAAATTTTCAAAAGTCTTTTACTCGATTTTCATCAATCTTTTCCAACTTGTAACTTACGGAATATGAAAATTTTATTTGCCATAAAAATTTTACACACATTATTTTACTGTGCTATCCTCTCAAAGCTTTATAAAGATAAATTTATTTGTTTGCCATTCATACAAATTTTTGAAATCATACCCGTTATATAAATTAAAGTAAATGATTACTTATTTTTGACAAATACATGTAGAATTTTACTCTCACTCTTACAAATCAAATCTTTTGTTCAAAATATATTATACTTCGAATGGTACGGGTTGTACATAACCCTAGTTTACTAGAACTTCGTTTCTTTCCATACATTGTCACCTTAAACAATTTCTATAAAAAATTTCGTTGCTTGCTATATAAAATTCTTCGTTGCTCATTCGTACCCAAGTCATCGTGAAGACTTTACAACCGTCGAAGTCGAGAGATTCATGTGTGTATGTGTTGAAGACAGTTCTGCCACGTCATTCAGAGCCTTTGGGCATCCACCGACACTTAAATCATTTAAAAATCATTGCGCTACCCCAAGGATCTTAATTGCCACGCCTGTTAGAACAATGCTCTTTCTTACATAACTCTAAGTCCTGACTTATTCCAAGGGATTCCCATTTAGTGGTATTAATACCATCATTATTTCGACTTTAATACTAGTCATAACCTATTTAGCACTTTGCAAATTCAAGAAGCAATTAACTTCTCATCCTCGTACTCTATCCTTCGTACACCACTTTTAGCAACAGTTTCGCACGTAAATATTTTTGACCCAAAGACTTGTGTCCTGATAATTACCAAAACTACATTTATGTCATTAGCTTTCATTACCTAGTAACTAGTCACCCGATGATCCAAAGTTTTTCCACTCAATCCTTTCCAACTCGTAACCTTTGAAATACGAAAAACTATGTTTATCAAAGTTTTTACACGTTGTTTATTTGTACGGTCCTTACAAGATTTACAGACAATGAAAGTACCCAAAAAAAAACCTTTCTGTCACTTATACGATTTATAAAATCATATATGTATAAATTTATACTTACTTATTTTGATACTAAGTTATATCTTCAAATTATTTAAAAACCGCTCCTTTACCTAGTTATTCAACTTAAGTCAAATAATTTTGTGCAAAATGGTACACGTTGTACCTACTTCCAAATTTACTAGGAACTTCATTCCGTTTACATTGTCACAACAAACGTTTAAAGGTTTTGTCCTTCAAAACTCCCTTAGTTGATTTATTAAAGGTTTTCGTATTAGCCTACACCATGTGTGAACCACACTTTCTCTCGCCCTCCGTTAGGGATGAAACTTACCATTAAGATCTTTGTTAAATACTCTTAAGCCACTTTGGATGGCGGTTTTATAAAATTTGTTAGAAAACCCTTGCACCCATAAAATGTTCTTTTAAAGCTAGACATGACAAAAATGTGGGCCGATAAATCAGTTTTCTGAGGTACACTCATTGGTTACCTCATTGTAGGAAAGGTACTAGGAGGGTTTCTATTCTCAATACTTCACGGCAAATCACAACACCCTCGTAAACCTCATCTCTATGAATCAGTATGTTGAGACACAAGAATCATTTTTGGAGATTCTTTTCACTCGGAGTAAACCATTCGTTAGGACCAAGGTTTCACGTATCTTCTCATCCGCACATCCCTTAAGTAAACAGATAAATTCAGAACAAACTACTCGAAGAGTTCACTCTCACTCAAAGACCACACCTTTCGTGCGACTTTCTTTAGGAAATGTGATATAAGATACTTTGAGAACCTATGAATCTTGTTATCCCTTGGGAGGGGACTGCTTACAACATTTACGACACTGATGTGGATACTCTAGGTATTACTTCCCTTTTGGTTGTAACTGTATGTTGCTCTAGTTAACGTTAAACCTAACTTCAACATATGACTGAAGGGATGAAGTTACATTGAGTAATCGTGCTTTCATTTCATCCAAGGATAGGTTCACCTGCAGTATGGTAAACTAGGTAATATCCCTCATTGTTCATTCAGACCGTTCTGAAGACACTATGAATAATTACGGCTTGCAAGTCCGATTGGTCACTTTTAGCTAAAATTCCAATTCACTTATTCAAATAAAACGTTCTTAAATATCGAGTTCCTATGCCTATGGCCTCCTTCCGAAACCATGGGGTTGGTAAGATCCATGGCTAACGATATCCAGACATCAAATCGCATGGTTGTAATCACTATGTTTTCCATTGTACCTGTCAGCTTATATTACGGCATACACGCTCAATGTTTTCGATGAGCTTAGAATCATTCATGATGCATTTCACGCATCCAACTTACCGAAGACGCCTGTAAGGCTAAACACACCATCTTTCCTTTTGTGGTTATACATTCAGGTGACATACTACTGTTAATCAGAAACGAAATCAATTTGTTGATCTCTTAGGACAAGAGACTTAATTAATGGCATATACCTATTCTTACCTACAAACACCGAAATACCTTTCAGGGTAAATAACTTACTTCTGAGCCCATGAGACTCACGGAACTTTGATACGCTCCTTCTTATTCGAATACGGTACCATTGTTTGGACACTCCTTAAAATTTCAGGACGAAATTTTCTTTAACAGTTGGGTAATGTAACAACCCGGGATTTACCAACATTTATTTATTAATAATTATTATTATTAATACGTGTGATTAAACGAATGTATGTTATTACATTTACATGTTGCCATAATTGCCTGTACTTGACTTTAATTGCCCGAAACGTCTTTGTGACACACGAAACTTTCACGAATAATATTTTTAGAATATTATTTACATTCATGATTGATTTTATTAATCATTTTAATTAACTGAGGTTATTAGTTAATTACTTGGGCTTTATTTGGACTTAGTTGTTAATTACTTGAACTTGGAACTTTATTAGTGTTAATGGACTTAAGAGCCCACCCTACACACTAAATGGATTAACTAGCCCATTACTCATGTAAGTATTACTTAAAAACTAAACTAGATGAATTAACTTGGTATGGAATCTAGTTACCACACCTTTCCCATTTAAACACCCCTAAATACCAACTTTTTATGACAAATGCATGAAAGAACTTATGGACAATTCCCTTCCCCATTTTGTGGAGTGAACCGTCGGCCATCTTATGGCATGGGAGTGTTCAACATTTTTTTTTGAGTTACTTATTCATTGTATTCCCTCATTTTACTCTTTCACTTTTCACACACATACTTGCAACTTCTTTTTCTCTCATTCTCTCTCAAATATTGTAAGAACAAAGCTTCTTTTTCTCTTCTCTTATCCTTAAAAACCGAAACATAAAGCATACATAATCATCATCATCATTTGTTCTTTGTTTGTTGTTCCTTGTTGTTACTTTGTTAATTGTCTTTGTTAGTTGTTACATACTTGTACAAGAATAAAACTTCTAGTTAGATTCTTCATAATATCTTGTATTTTCAAGAACACAAGAACATAAACTTACTAGTTTATGATTCTACATTTATTGTTTCAAAAGATTTAAGGTTCATGTGTTGTAAATCATACTTGTAATTCATGTTAGTAAACTTTAAAGTTTACTTTCTTAAAGATCAAACTTTGGTTTGAGTCTTTAAAGTATGAACAACCCATAAACTAGTTACTAGTTTACTTAGTTTATTTCCTTATATTATGCACTTTAAATTCATGTATGTTGGTTAAAATTGGTCAAATATTACTAGTTAACTTTGATTTCATTAATCTTGAACTAAAGTTAACTTTGAAAGTTCAAGAACATGTAAGTAAGCTTTCTTTAACTATAACTTTGTACACTTATGTTAGATCTAGACTCTTGAGTCTTGGATCTTCATGATTAAACTAAGAACTATGTTCTACAACTCAAGATCTTGATTTCATAAGTTTACTTTCAAGTTTGTAACTTATTATTAGTTTTAAAGTTCATGTATGTGTTAGATCTAAGACTTTGATGTAACTTTGGTTCATCAAACTTCATACAACTCTTAAGTGAGTTATGCTACATGTCTCAGACTTACACTTGTGTCATAATAGTCAAAACTTAGTTTATATTACTTTTACATTTCATGTATGTGTTGAATCTAAGACTTTGATGTAACTTTGGTTCATCAAAACACTTGCAACACTTAAGTGAGTTGTGCTTCATGTCTTAGAATTACACTTGGGTTATGATGGTCAAACCTTGGTGAAAATGATGCAAACACATCAACGAGTTGTACACTTGAAGCTATATGCATCAAGGATGAGAACCATGATAAGCATCGAGCACCAAGAACCACTGGAACCTACTGACCCTACTATTATACTGTTTCTGTGTCTGACCCGTACAACCTGGGCTACTGTAATTATGATTTTCAGATAACTTTTTTTGAGTAGATAACTTTTCATTTAGGACTCGTCTTAATCCGAGTTACGGTTTAGGATTTATGGCCCTCCGATCGTCACTATGTCCATTTAACGTTGTGCTGAAAATTCTGACCTACTCGCACTTAGACCATCGCCACGGTCAAACGAAGACGAGTTTGCTTCTGTAATTTTTACCACAACTATAGGACTCATATACGGAGCCATGGCCACTGGTATCACCTTATTTCAGTAGGTATAGAGGTCGTGGTGACTGACCGAACTCAGCCTTTGTTTTAAACTCTTTTCATGAACGAAACTTACTTTACACCTTTTGTTTGATGATGAATGATGATGACCCTTAAGACCTAATTTACATATATTTAAACCTATTGAGACGATTTACTGACTTAGTAATATTTGACTTAGTTTGAGGACCACTTGGATAACCTACACACTTGCTTACTTCCCGACTCATACTTTACCGCTACTTATCATTGTGAGTTATAGCATTCCCTTTTTACTTTAACTTATTTTGGGAACTGAGAATACATGCAGATTTTATGTTTTACATACTAGGAACGAGTACTTAAACTTATATATGTGTGGGTTATACAACGGCATAAACATTCCCTTTAGCTCGGTAACGTTTAATCATTGGTTTTTGAACCGTGAACGCGAATCTTAGATATGGATCCATAGGGTTTGACATCCCCACTCGGGCTAGTCGTACTAGCAGTCAACGAGTGTTTAATACTTCTTAAACATACGCACTTGCCAAGTGTACTTTCAGGGGGTGATATATTATTAAACGTTAAGTTAGTTACCGAGTGCCCACAGTTGAGCATATACTTAAACATACTGATTTGGATTACTGTTTTGAAACGCTCTTTGTAGCACTGAAATCTCGTGGCCTACCTTACATTACTGTTATACTTAAACTATAGCTCACCAACATTCGTGTTGACGTTTTTAAGCATGTTTTTCTCAGGTGCTTAAGGTTTGCTTGCTTCCGCTGTACTAGTCATGCTTTGTAGACACCCGCTGCGCTTATTAGAGATATCACCGCATGAAACGTTATTTTGCATTCAAACATGATACTTTTGAAACGATATATTTGTAACGACCTATGGGTCACATACTATTACTTATGCTTGCTATTCGTAGAAGCGTACTTTGGGTTGTTAAACATTTGATGTTGGTTAAGACATCACTTTTATTATGAATGAAAACTCTTTTGAAACAGCATATAGTGTTTGACCTTGTAATGATTCTGTTGTTGATGGTCCGTACATGTTGATTTGGTACGGGGCATCACACATAACTTCTTCATTTTAAATCCGTTTTGAGTGAATCAAATTGCTCTGGTTTCATATTGAACTCTAATTTAATAATCCAAACAAAAAAAGTATAGGTTTATAGTCGGAAATTTAAGTTACATGTCAATTACTAAAGAGGTAGTCATTTCCTTCGAAAGAACGACATCTTGATGACCATTTTGAAAAACATACTTTCACTTTGAGTTTAACCAAGATTTTTGGATATAGTTTCATGTTCATATGAAAAATAAATTTCCCAGAAGAACAACTTTTAAATCAAAGTTTATCATAGTTTTTAATTATCCAAACCAAAACAGCCCCAGGTTTCACTACGACGGCGTATATCCGATTTTATGGTGTTCATCGTGTTTCCAGGTTTTAAATCATTAAGTTATCATATCATATAGATATAGAACATGTGTTTAGTTGATTTTAAAAGTCAATTTAGAAGGATTAACTTTTGTTTGCGAACAAGTTTAGAATTAACTAAACTATGTTCTAGTGATTACAAGTTTAAACCTTCGAATAAGATAGCTTTATATGTATGAATCGAATGATGTTATGAACATCATTACTCCCTCAAGTTTTCTGGATAAAACTACTGGAAATGAGAAAAATAGATCTAGCTTCAAAGGATCCTTGGATGGCTTGAAAGTTCTTGAAGCAGAATCATGACACGAAAACAGTTCAAGTAAGATTTTCACTCGAAATAAGATTGTTATAGTCGTAGAAATTGAATCAAAGTTTGAATATGAATATTACCTTGAATTAGAAAGATAACCTACTGTAAATAACAGAGGTTCCTTGATCTTAGATGATTACTTGGAATGGATTAGAAAGCTTGGAAGTAGACTTGCAAACTTAGAAGTATTCTTGATTTTTATGAAACTATACTTATGGAATTTATGAAGAACACTTAGAACTTGAAGATGGAACTTGAGAGAGATCAATTAGATGAAGAAAATTGAAGAATGAAAGTGTTTGTAGATGTTTTTGGTCATTGGTATATGGATTAGATATAAAGGATATGTAATTTTGTTTTCATGTAAATAAGTCATGAATGATTACTAATATTTTTGTAATTTTATGAGATATTTCATGCTAGTTGCCAAATGATGGTTCCCACATGTATTAGGTGACTCACAAGGGCTGCTAAGAGCTGATTATTGGAGTGTATATATGTAACAACCCATCCTAATCCTCCTAGACGAAGTCATCAACATTTGATCCCATTGCGAGGCGTTGACTTAAATATGCCATGAACGACTCCAAGTAATATCTCTAAGATGAGCAAATGCACAGCTGAAGGTTTCTTTCATACCTGAGAATAAACATGCTTAAAAGGGTCAACCAAAAGGTTGGTGAGTTCATAGGTTTATCATAACAATCATTTCAATATCTTAATAGACCACAAGATTTCATATACATAAACGTTTTAATAAAAATATTCTAAGTGGTTGAGCACTTGGTAACCATATGTGACGACCAGGAAATTTCCGATCAAATTTAAACTTAAACTTTATTTGATCTCGACACAAGAAGCAAAGTATATTTAATTGAATCTCAAGAACATTGAACTGTTTCATGAGTTCATTTACTCATCGACTGTCTCGACGATTCACGAACAACTTTTTGTAAATAGATACATGTATATTTAAATATATATATATATATATATATATATATATATATATATATATATATATATATATATATATATATACATATATATACATATATATATATACATATATATATATATACATATATATATATACATATATATATATACATATATATATATATATGTAAATATTTCTTGTAAATATATATAATTATATTAAAAATAAATAATCTATTTATTTTAGTAGTTAAAACTTGCTATTTAAAACTGTTTGCATATAGAAAGAGAATACATTAAAAATAACTGATTTTGAGCCTAATTAGTAAACGTCAGTAACACTCGATTGATGTTTTATTAGTTTTAATATAGATATAATACATGTTTATGAATGATTAAGATAAAATTTTGACTGTAAATCAATTACGAAGATTTTATATTTGTTAAATGTATTTTTACCTTTTTAAGTTTAAATATTAGTACTCCGTACATAAAAATCGGAACAGAAAATAAATAATTTTCGAACCTTTTTTATCAGGTTTCAAACAGGTAATGAGTGAAATAATTTAATATGCTTAATCTAAAAGTTTGGGATTTTTAGGAACACTTTTATACGTTAACTGTTTAGCAATGGACACGATATAGCCATTCAGGATAAAACTGTCGGTAGGAAAAATCTAAAACACTATACTGTGTATGAATTATTATTACTGTTTATCTTTTGATTTTAAGATTCATTATTATATTATTGTTTATTATTATTATAATTAATTATTATTAATCTTATAATTATATAATTCATATAAATATGTATATAAGAATGTAAACTGAGAGATAGATATATACATATAACCACAGCTCAATCTCCTAGCACCATCACCTTACACCTTCGCCACCCTTTGAACCACCATAAAACCGTCGCCAACCTCCACCACAAACCACACAAAACGACACTCTCTCTCTCTACTCTCTCTCTTCTTCTCTTTCGTAAAATGACCCAAAACACCAAAACAATTACTGCTACACATATCCTTCTGTTTCTGTTCGTGTTTAACCATCATCAAACCACCATAAAAACTATTGTTGCTGCTACGCTATACTTGTGTTCTATTTTTAAATTCGAAACCCAAAAACCACTAGACCCAAAACCCACCATAGAGTGCTACCGCAGCTGATATTGTTTTCTGATCCAGCTTCTCTTTCTATCTGTTTATGCAACGTCACTAAACTGCTTATACTTTTGTCCCAACCATCGAAAACCACCATAACAACAGCTGCGTATATAATTTTTTTTTCTTTCTTTTCTTATTGAGCTCCAAACCTGCAACTATTTTACTGTATCTGTTTACTTCTACTACTGTGTGAAACGAAGAATATGAACGTGATGGAGATAATAGTAATGAAAGGATTACGAGGAAGATGATCATTAAGATGATGATGATGAGGAATGTTAAAGACGATGGTGGTGATGGACAGTAATGATGGAGGATGACGATGATGGTGACATGAAATGATACAATTATGATGAACGGATGATGATGATAATAATAATACATGATGATTCGATGATGATGGGAATAAGATGAG